>NC_133334.1:20807882-21167882 GCF_042186555.1 Aquarana catesbeiana
CAGTAATCCTCAAATATATAAATAGAGAACAAGACTGGAGACCGCAGGACAATCCCTGGCTCTGTTATGTGGTTGTCATGGATATATTTAAAAGGAGATGTAAATTCCGTGTGACACAGCAGAGGACACACATACAACTCCGGATTTATTCCTGCAGGTTAAATGTACATTGTTAAAGCCTGCGGCTCTAGAGACAGAAAGTATAATATATAAATATATAAATGTACACGGCCTGTGTGCCGGAACACCCTGGAGATTAGATGAAGCCTATATTGAGGAAGAATGGAAACTGCTAATACAGACCGCCTCCCAAAATGCTAATTCCCTGGCTGTTATGAAGATCCAGTGTCTTTAGCAGTTTAATGGGAGGCGGGGTGAGAGGTCAGGCGGGTGACAGGGCAGCAACAATAAGACTCTAGATGACCTCTGACCTACTGATGCTGTAGCTCAGTGGTCTCCCAACTGTGTGTGGCCAATGGGCCAGATGTGGTCCTTTGCTTGCTATTATTTAGCCCTTGGGGTACTATTCCTCCCACTGACACCAACAATGAGGCACTATTCCTCACACTGGCACCAACAATGAGGCACTATTCCTTCCATGAATGCCAACGATGAGGTACTATTCCTTCCACAAACACCAACGATATGGCACTAGTCCTCCCACTGATACCAGTGATGGGGCATGATTCCCCCTAGTGATAACAATGAAGGGGCACTATTCCTCCTATTGATATCAATGATGGGACACTATTTCTCCCACTGACACCAATGATGGGGTACTATTCCTCCCAGTAATACCAATGATGGGGTATGATTCCCCCTAGTGATACCAATGAAGGGGCACTATTCCTCCTATTGATACCAATGATGGGACACTATTCCTCCTATTGATACCAATGATGGGACACTATTCCTCCCACTGACACCAATGATGGGACACTATTCCTCCCACTGACATTAATGATGAGACGCTATTCCTCCCATTGACTCCACCGATGGGGCACTATTCCTCCCACTGACATCAATGATGGGGCACTATTCCTCCCACTGACATCAATGATGGGGCACTATTACTCCTAGCGATACCAACGATGGGGCACTATTCCTCCTAGTGATACCAATGATGGGACACTATTCCTCCCACTGACACCAATCATAAGGCACTATTCCTCCCACTGACACCAATGATGGGACACGATTCCTCCCAATGACAATAATGATGGGGCACTATTCCTCCCACTGACACCAATGATGGGGCACTATTCCTCCCACTGACACCAATGATAGGACACTATTCCTCCCACTGACACCAATGAGAGGACACTATTCCTTACACTGATACCAACAATGCGGCACTATTTCTCCCACTGACATCAATGATGGGACACTATTCCTCCTAGCGATACCAACGATGGAGAACGACTCCTCCCACTGATACCAATGATGGGACACTATTCCTTCCACTGACACTAATGATGGGACACTATGCCTCCTACTGATACCAATTGCACATATATAGATCTGACACAGTATGGGGTATATAAGACATCTGCAGAAAGACCACTGCTTCCACAATAAGAGCAAAAGTCCCTATTGGCAGAGGACAGGCTTTTCTACCTGGGCTGTGACTGCTTTGGAAAGGAAATTAAGTGAAAGACATGCAACACCATTTGTTTTGATGGAATGAATTTAGATAATTTAAACTGAATGTTAAATTGAGCTTTAACCTCTTGCCACCCAAGTAACGTATAAGTACAGTGGCGAGGAGGGTGGGCTTTAAAGCCCACATAGCACATACGCTTCAACGGACAACTGAGGTTTCTGTGCTGAGATCGCACTCACTGCACGCTTCCAGCACAGGGACTGACCTGTCAAAAACAGCTCCCAGTCTCTAATAATGATAAGGAGCCAGTCTGGCTCTCAATCACATGACTAGTCACAGAGGACACATGATCGTTCAGACTTTCCCACCCTTCCAGGCATTATAGCCCAGGTAAAGGCATGCCGGGGCAGCAGGGCAGGAAGGGGGTAAAGGGAGTAATAAAGACAGTAAGAATGCAAAACAAGCACATTCATGAGCAACGGTTTCAGATGCTACATTGATACTGCATGAATTGTATACAAAGAATGTGGAGCATGGAGGTCCTGATTGCTCCTTGCAAAAACTCCAGACTTCCCCAAACTGGATCACCTTTATGGTGGGCAGAGCTGCAGGAAACCAGAATGTCTTTGCAGCTTCTATGCAATGTGTGATATCATGTCACAGGACAGGGCAGAACAACATGGTGGTCAGTCCATGGTCATTGAGAATTCCAGGCACAGTAGAGAATTATAAGTTATGAGGACAGCAAGTAGCGTGTGTAATATATTCCCGGCAAACAACAATGTAAATTGTGAACAGCGTTTCCATAGCAGCGCAGGGCACAGAGATCACTCACATTATGGAATTGCATGCTATATTTAGCCATATCCTCCTAAAGGTATGTTTGGTATTTAAAAGCTCATTGTCATTTAAACAAATATGATTGCAACCCTAATAGCCCAGGCGAGTCTTTCAGGCTGGAATCTAATGTATAGTGCATTACATTTACAAGATATAATTAAATCCTCCATTGCCCCAGAGATTTATCATGTAAAGAGTACAGCATCAGCATCATACAGTAAGAGAACACACGGCTGCATCTACGGTACGAGAGAAATTCATCCTCATAGTCCGCTCAGCACATCCAAGTCAAACAGTAGTGCTGTAGTCTGGAGCTGGTCAAGCAGACATCATTACTTTAACAAACAGTTACATTTTAACCTTTTTTTGTTTTATCAATGGAGGAGCAATTCCTCCGGTTACATAGTAGCCAACTGTCCAAGATTTGCAAATCTAGGGGCTCTGTCCTGAAGATGGCGTGTCCCTGACTGAGCCCCCGAGAACACACCACCACCCTTATTTGAGGTACTAAGTATACTGAGGGCACCACAAATGAAAGTGGGCAGTCCCCGCAAAAATTGGGGCATCCCATAGAGTAGGCATGATCTGAGCAAGACCATCTGGAAAATGGGCGTGATAGGGGGGTGAGACGGCCAGAATAGGGTGTGATGTGTGTGGGCCACAAGAGGGGGTGATGGTGTCCCGGGGACTGAGATGATGTTGGCAAGTATGCAGCTAACCTCTATAGTATTTCTTTTTAAATTAAAGAATTTGAACCATTACTGTAACATTTTAATTGGTGCCGAAGGCACCTTAATGCATTCTCTGCATTAAAGTGATTGTAAAGTCTTTTTTTTTTTTTTTTTAAATAGTACTTACCTGCTCTGTGCAGTTGGTTTTGCACAGAGCAGCCTGAATTCTCCTCTTCTCAGGTGCCTCTTTGATGCTCCCGGCCCCTCCCTCCTGTTGAGTGCCCCCACAGCGAGCAGCTTGCTATGGGGGCACCGGAGCTGAGCTGTGGCTCCATGTGTCCATTCAGACACAGAGCTGCTGTTTCGCCCCGCCCCTCTCTCCCCTGATTGGCTAACTGACTGATTGACAGCCGCGGGAACCAATAACGTTGCTGCTGTGTCTCAGCCAATCAGGAGGAAGAGTTGGGGCTCAGGTAAGTATTAGGGGGTGCTGGGGCTGCTACACACACAAGGTTTTTTTATCTTAATGCATAGAATGCATTAAGATAAAAAACCTTCTGCCTTTACAACTCCTTAAGGTAAAAAACCTTCTGCATGCAGCTCCCCCCCCCCGCCCCAATTTCGACTCAGCCAAGAGAACGGGAGCAGCAGCTCTCTCCATCCCCATTGGCTCAGAGACAGCAGCAGGAGCCAATCATAGCCAGTGAGGAGGGATCAGAGGGTGGGGCCAAGTCAATGGACACACAATGGGGGCTCAGGAGTGAGCATGCACAAGGGCCCCTAAAACAAGGGACTTGCTATGGGGCACACTAAACAGAAGGATGAACCAGGAGTGCCGCTGGGGGACCTAAGAAGGGGAAGATCGGGGTTGCTCTGTGCTTTCAAGTCAGCCTACTGCCATCCGCTGTCAATCAACAAGCAGGCAGACCTGATGCAAAAACTAGTCTCTTGGCTATGAATGGAAGGTGAGCAGATGAATAAAAGGTCTGACCCCCTCCATTCATAGATAGTGTTTCGTTGATAGACATTATCGTATTGGCTTCTATGAATGGAGGAGTTGGGCAGAAAGGGTGCGCATACTTGCAGTCTCTCATGATGAGTGCACATAATAGCTCCTTCAGTTCTATTACCCCCCCCCCCCCACTACACTGGAAGATTACAGTGGTGGTGGTGGGCGGGAGGCATTGATGGAGAAGGATTTCTAGTAAACCAGGAGTCAGCAGCACAAGGGACACAGCACATTAATAACATTAATAGTCACGTCCTTTGTGCTGATTTTTGATGTTTTTTTTTTATTTGGACTACACTTAGGCAGGGTTCACACTTGCATGATGACAGACATCGCATGTGATTCACACCGCATTGCTGTGCAGACCACATGCAATGCCTGTGCGATGCAAATTCAGCCGTACAAACTGTATGGCTGAAATTGCATCGCATTTGCACCAAAATGGTGCAGGACCCTCTTTTTTGGTCAGCACTGGAATTGGATTGCAACCCCCAGCGGTTTTGCAGATCTCAGTGTGAAGCAGTGTGCGATTCAGGTGTGATGCGGGAACCAACACTGAATCGCAGGGTTTCCTGCAACGCTGCAGCGTGAACCGGGACTTAGACTTTACTTCCAGGCAGTCCGATTTGCACCAGGCAGGCGTCTGCCTCACCGTTTTCAAAACTTTAACCCAAGCTGATAAGATTATTTACACTTCGCTGATTACATTCATCTGTATTTCTAAACAGAATTGAAAAATGCTGACATTTCCATTGTATTCTGTTCTGTACAACCACCTTACAGAACATGCAATATCTTTCTGCACATTGCTGATTCTGTATTGCTCTATACGGCCATGCTCTGTGCACCAGTCAGGCAGTGCAGAGAATACAGGTCGCTGTGTCAGTAGTACAGCGCAGTGTACACTGACCTAGATTTACCAGTGAGATGTGGGCAGAATAGCAATAAATAAGCAGCAGGGTGTGTCACTGATCTATAAAGTGCTGCAAGGGGTAAACAGTTTAGGGCGCAGGCTACATGTGGAATTTTACAGTAGATATGAATATAAAAAGTTAGGTTTTGTTATATTATAGCGAACGTCTAGAAATATTAAATGTGAGTGCGAAGAAAAGTGTACCTTCGGTCTTGAATTCCTCCTTAAATATAGTAGGTGTACTTTTTGTGCCCTCAGGTTCATAGCTGTTGCAATATTTTATGTCACACTGTATGTGCGCAGCGGTCTTTGAAATGCAATTTTTTTGGAAAAAATTACTGAATAATAAAAAAAAAAACAAAAAAAAAAAAAACTAACCAGTAAAGTTAGCCCAATTTTTTTGTATAATGTGAAAGATTTTACGTCGCGAGAATCGTGATCTTTTTATTCTAAGCAAAAAAATTGTGATTCTCATTTTGGCCAGAATCCCAGCATGCGGCTTCATCAGAGAAGAGAGAGCACCGGCGGCTGGAATAGATAGGCGGAGACATCACCCATAGGCTTACTATGGGGCATCTCTTGTGAGCTGTTCCTCCTCTCCCCTGCAGCCGCCACTGGGAGCCAATCATGTGACTGGAACAGACCACCCTGAGAATAGGTAAGTATAAGCATCTTCCTTCTACAGGTTAGTTAGTAAAGGTGTTAGAAGGGGGTGGGAGCCGTTTTAAGCTTAGTTAGAGACTGTAATTCCACTTTAAACTTTGCCTAAACAAGGCGTGCATAGGTATGAAGCCACTCTTATTGATTGCCAGGCAAGGTTTAGACTTGCATCTAATCCGCTGCCAACCTGAAAATGTATTTGTATCACTTTTCAAAGGTGGCAACGTGACAACGCCTCACCACCTGTTTTAACCTTGTAATTACCGCACCAATTGGCTGCAATCATGTGCATTTGCATGCATTTAAAGAGCATTGCAGTGCTTCCCTATTTGCTTAAATTGGTCGCATTCTGCTCCCTTGCTGCGTGCCAAATGACACAAGAGAGGAAATTTTTGCAACGTTTTGGCGCAAAGCATTGCAACCTCAGCAGCATGAAGACCAAATAGAAAAAATAGCTGCCCACCAAAATCCGTCCAGCAGGTTTATTGAAAGACACCTGGACTATATCAGTGGACCAAGAGGTGACGACGTTTCACACATACATTGCGCTTCTTCAAACCTCAACAGCACGATATAGCGGGGGAAGGGGTAGGACACCAGTCGGGAGTTCTTTTATCCGGGGCTCTTATGTTCCCTTCACTTCCCATACACTGTGACAATACTTTGGTCTCCTCTCCTGCCGTGCCGGGGATTACAGAAAGCTTTTCTAAAGGACAGACTGGGTATTTATACTTCCTGTATTTAAAAATAAATCTAGGAAATTTGTTTTTGAATTGATGCAAAAACTAGGTTAAATAGTAGCATTTTATATCTGCCTGGAGTTCAGCTTTAAAGAAACACATAATTCAAACGTCTAGACAACAACATAAAATAACAAAAACAAAAAACAAAAAAAATATTTAAAAAGGTATTCAATAAAATATAATCCCTTCTTGTAAACTATTTTAAACTTTAAAGGGGTTGTAAAGGTTCATGTTTTTTTTACCTTAATGCCTCCTATGCATTAAGGTGAAAAAACATTCGGCGATTGCAGGCCCCCCAGCCCCCCCGTTTACCTACCTGAGCCCTCAAAAGTCCCGGGCCGAGAAGGCGCTTGATGTCGGCCCGGTCTTCTCGGCTGTTCTCGGCTCTTCATTGGATAGATTGAAAGCAGCGCAGCCATTGGCTCGTGCTGCTGTCAATCAACTCCAATGACGCGGGGGCCGAGTCCTGTAACAGGACTCGGGAGCGCGCCCGCAAGCTAACCCCCTTGGGAGAGCACTTCCCAGAGGGGGTTAGCTGATGTGGGGAGGAGCCGAGACAGCCTTCGAGGGACCCCAGAAGATGAGGATCGGGGCCACTGTGTGCAAAACGAGCTGCACAGTGGAGGTAAGTATGACATGTTATTTAAAAAAAAAAAAAAAAAAGTGAAGCTTTACAACCCCTTTAAGTTTTTATATTGATTAAAAACCACTTACATTTACTGCTAGCGGGCGGCACAGCCAGGCAAACTTCCTCGTTTAGTGGCGCCCCCTGCTGACCTGTGCTGTGATTGGACACGGCAGGAGTTTGTCAGCAGGTTACAGCCAATGATTTTGGCTGTATACCTGCTGATGGGCTGTGGCCAACACAGCAGAGAGTTCTGTGTTTACAAACACACAGAAGAGCGATTTGGCTGTTTCTTCACCCTGAAGTCAACTTGAGTTCAGGGAGAAAAAAAAGACAGCCAGATCCAGAGATTAAAATCAGCACAAGTACACTTGTTAGGCACACCGTTAACCCCTTGATTGCCCTTCTGATCATCTCTGTCACCAATTAGTGTCATTAGTACAGTATCATCACTGATTACTGTATTTAGTGTCACTAGGGACGTCAGTATCAGTTAAGCCTAGCACACATGGGCCAAATGTCAAAAGGCATTGTGTGTACGGCAACCAGTCCGACAGAAGCCGGCCGTTCGCACAGGCTTCTGTCGGAGGGGCATTGCCATGGTCTGCCAATCTGCATGCGATCATTGCTCTCAGCCAATGGCTGAAAGCGCTGACAAGGGTGTTCTGGCGGGGGGGGGGGGGGGGGAGTCCCCTTGTCAGAACACAATAGTTCAATGGGGGTGATCACTGTACTAACATCGCATAGTTAGTACAGTG
Source organism: Aquarana catesbeiana (assembly GCF_042186555.1). Taxonomy (NCBI): domain Eukaryota; kingdom Metazoa; phylum Chordata; class Amphibia; order Anura; family Ranidae; genus Aquarana; species Aquarana catesbeiana. The sequence goes on from NC_133334.1 coordinate 20,815,705, forward strand.
GCTCCTCCTGAGCGCTTCAGTTTTTTTTTGTTTTTTTTTTCGTTCAGCCCGCTGGTCAACGCCATTACTAGTATAGCATCTATAACTGTGTAAATTCCAGTATATATATATATATATATATATATATATATATATATATATATATATAGCATCTATAACTGTGTAAATTCCAGTATATATAACATAGTAGACGCTAAAACTTTCGCACAAGCCAATTAATATACACTTATTGGGTTATATTTTTTACAAAGTACATGTAGCAGAATACATTTTGGCCTAAATTTCTGAAGACATTTGAATTTATTGAATATGTTTTATAGCAGAAAGTAGACTTTTTTTTTTTTTTTTTTCAATTTTTTTGTTTTTTTTGTTTATATAATAATAATAAAAAAATTAAAAAAAAACAGTGGTGATCAAATATCACCAAAAGAAATCTCTATTTGTGTGGAAAAAAATTATATAAATTTAATTTGGGTACAGTGTTGCATGGCCGCGCAATCGTCAGTTAAAGTAACGCAGTGCTGAACAGCAAAAAATGATCTGGTCATGAAGGGGGGTAAAACCTTCTGGGGGTCGAGTGGTTAAAAAAATATAACAACTTTTTTTTTTTTCTTTTTTTTTTAAATGAAAATGAAACACTCCAAATATTCTGTATATGCCTATATAAATTTCGGCGGCATTCCCGGGAGAACTGGCATTAGGATGAATTTTCCAGCTTGTTTGTAGGAAAAAATGATCTGCACAGAAAAGACTAAATATAAACGCTCACTGCCATCTGGAAGGCCAAATGCCGGTCAACAAATCAGCTGCAATTACAGACCCTTAAAAAAAAAAAAAAGGCACTGATTACAGGTAATTTCCAAAATTATAGAAATATTCCTCATCAGGGAAAACATGTGCGAGCCCCTCCCCCCCCCCCCCCCCCCAACACGCACCCCACATATGGGCAGTAAAGTGTACCTGTCACCTAGCCGGTTATTTCAAAGCTGGGTCAGAATGTTGAAAAGTGATGAATATATTTTTATTTCTGAACATACAAAAGAGACTTTAAAGTGAAACTCCAACCAAATTTTAATTTTCCTTTCATAAAGAGTGGGAAAGGGATGCAACCACCGCCATGTTTTTACTGATGTATGTGTCCCCGTAGGATCTATGTCTTGTGATGTCAATAAAAGAAGAATTTAGGGGAAATCTCATATGACATCACCCATGCCAACACAATAAAGTGAGTAATCACAGAAAGAGGAAAGAAAACTTCACTAGAAAGTATCTGAGGAAGTGAAGAATATTTAGCAAACATGTCACATACAAAAGTTCAATAAGAAAAATTTCCAAAAAAAAGTATATTTTTTTTAAAGGGGAACTTTCACTTCAAAAGGTCAAAATCTACAAAACACGCATTTCTCTTTTATCTGTGAAAAAAAGGAAGGATCAGTACAGTTTTCATAGATTTCTCTTTCCACTGTACTGGAAGGATAAGGATAAAACGTTTGAAGCTATTGAACAGCTAAGGCAGAAACTGCTTGAAAGAAGATGTAAACTCGATCATTAAAATCTCATAAAAGATTTATTTTAAATAATAATTTTAAAATGTAATTTTTTTTCAATATTTTTTTTTCCATTTGAAATGTATTGATTTTTCAGTAAACCTGGAAACAGGGTCTCCATGGAAGTCAGGGCTGCCGATAGGAGGACCGCAGCTCCGAGCACTTATAATAAAGTTCCCTGGGCCCCATTAGTTTAACAGGAGGGCCCAAACGCTGAGAGGGAACTTCTTATTCTTTTTGCTTTTGTGTGCAGATGGAATAATAAGATACTCCCAGCAGTCATTCCTGACACCTGCACTCTGTATGGTACATACTCCTGAACCTGCATGCTGTATGGTACATACTTCTGACCCCAGCACTCTGTATGTTACATACTTCTGAACCTGCATGCTGTATGGTACATACTCCTGAACCCACACTCTGTATGGTACATACTCCTGAACCCACACTCTGTATGGTACATACTCCTGAACCCACACTCTGTATGGTACATACTCCTGAACCTGCATGCTGTATGGTATATACTTCTGACCCCAGCATTCTGTATGGTACATACTCCCGTACCCACACTCTGTATGGTATATACTCCTGAACCCCCACTCTGTATGGTACATACTTCTGACCCCAGCACTCTGTATGGTAGATACTCCTGTACCCACACTCTGTATGGTAGATACTCCTGAACCCACACTCTGTATGGTACATACTTCTGAACCCACACTCTGTATGGTACATACTCCTGAACCCACACGCTGTATGGTACATACTCCTGTACCCACACTCTGTATGGTACATACTCCTGTACCCACACTCTGTATGGTACATACTCCTGTACCCACACTCTGTATGGTACATACTCCTGTACCCACACTCTGTATGGTACATACTCTTGAACCTACACTCTGTATAGTACATACTCCTGTACCCACACTCTGTATGGTACATACTCTTGAACCTACACTCTGTATGGTACATACTCCTGAACCCACACTCTGTATGGTAGATACTCCTGTACCCACACTCTGTATGGTAGATACTCCTGAACCCACACGCTGTATGGTACATACTCCTGTACCCACACTCTGTATGGTAGATACTCCTGTACCCACACTCTGTATGGTACATACTCCTGTACCCACACTCTGTATGGTACATACTCCTGAACCCACACTCTGTATGGTAGATACTCCTGTACCCACACTCTGTATGGTAGATACTCCTGTACCCACACTCTGTATGGTACATACTCCTGAACCTACACTCTGTATGGTACATACTCCTGAACCCACACTCTGTATGGTACATACTTCTGAACCCACACTCTGTATGGTACATACTCCTGTACCCACACTCTGTATGGTACATACTCCTGAACCTACACTCTGTATGGTACATACTTCTGAACCCACACTCTGTATGGTACATACTCCTGAACGGTACATACTCCTAAACCCACACTATGTATGGTACATACTTCTGAACCCACACTCTGTATGGTATATACTCCTGAACCCACACTCTGTATGGTATATACTCCTGACACCTGCACTCTGTATGGTAAATACTTCTGAACCCTGCACTCTGTATGGTACATACTCCTGAACCTACACTCTGTATGGTACATACTCCTGAACCTACACTCTGTATGGTACATACTCGTGAACCTACACTCTGTATGGTACATACTCCTGAACCTGCACTCTGTATGGTACATACTCCTGAACCTACACTCTGTATGGTATATACTCTGTACAATACATATTCCTGACACCTGCACTCTAAGTTTTAGACTGCACAGGGCCCCATGATTTCCAATGGTGGCCCTGAAAATAATAGGACAGTATCTATAAGTAAGTTTACAGAAATGCAAGTTCAGCAAACAAAATGGTCAGATTTGGCCAGTTGGCCTGACCGTCCAACCGAACCTCCGACTGCTATAGCCAGAAATCATCCAGCTAGTTGCGGTATCACAACCGCCATTAAATGACAGCTTCTCAGGAACACCATTGACCATATATGGTCAAATCAACATGGTGGCGCTCACCTACCCATATCCTTTTTTTTATCAAAAAGCTTCAAAATTGGCATTGAAGAAGATTCAGCTCTCATAGACCTCAATTAGGTTCCGGTGCTATGTTCAGAGTTCACAGATATCCTCCTGGGTTCAGAAAATGTCCAACAAACAGAACTTTGCTCGGTTCACCCGTCCCTAATGTCAGGCCCCGGGGGAGGAGGGGTTTCCTGCTTTTTTTATTTTCAATATCTTTAAATCTAAGTCTCTGGTGATCCTGATATGATATGACCTCCGGAAGATTTACTTCCCTTCATGACCAGGCCATTTTTTGCGATACGGCACCGCGTTACTTTAACTGACAATTGCGCGGTCGCGCAACACTGTACACAAATAAAATTGATGTCATTTTTTTTTTCCCCACAAATAGAGATTTGTGGTGTTTGATCACCTCTGTCTTTTTTTTATTGTTTGCGCTATAAACAAAAAAAAAGACAGACAATTAAATATATATATATTTATATTAGAATTTTTTTTTAATTGTCGGTCTTTTTTTATATATATATATTAGTTTCTGCTATAAAACATAGCAAAATCAATCAAAAAACCATACAAAATCAAATTTCTTCATAAATTTAGGCCAATATGTAAACAAAAACCCCAACAATTGTATATTGATTTGTGCAAAAGTTATAACGTCTACAAACTACAGGATATATACCAGAATTTTAACATTTTTTTATACTAGTAATGGCGGCGATCAGCGACTTATAGCAGGACTGCAATATTGCGGCGGGAAATCGGACACTAACTGACACTTTGTGGGAACCACTGACACTAATACAGTGATCTGTGCTTAAAATATGCACTGTCACTGTACTAATGACGCTAGCTGGGAAAGGGGTTAAACATATAGGGCGATCAAAGGGTTGACTGTGTGCCTAGCCAGTGTTTTTGGTGTACTGTGAGGTGCTTTTACAAAGGGGTGTGATGGATTTTATTCCCTGCTTTGCAGGGGGAAAAAAAAGTCTATTACCCCCCCCCCCCCCCCTGTCAGAACGGAGCTCTGCCTTGTTTACATAATCTCCAGCCACCCTGTCTCCTCGCTGATCAGCAGGTGCCGGTGGACATCCATTTGCTGGCACCCGTTGGATCGGCTTCCACTGTAACAACTCACAGCGGAAGCGGCGCACCGGCGGGGCACGCGCATGCCCCCCTACCCGGAAGTGCAGAATCACATATATATATATATATATATATATATATATATACGAAATTCTGCGCAGCGCGGCTGTCCTGTAACAGTAAATCTGTTATGGGCGGTCGGCAACTGGTTAAACACTCCCTATTAAAGGGTGACAATGTTCTGTCCCCCCCCCCCCCATTGTTCTCCTGTGTTGTCACCCAGTCACATAGGCTGCCAATGGGGATGCCAATACACAACAGACATGGCCCACTGTTGTCACCATCTGAGAAATGCCGTGCAGCCGTTGCTGAAGTGCATATAGAGAGGAAGTGGCTGTAAAGAGGCTGCCAAAGATCAGCAACATTAAGATGTAACAAAAGGATGAAAAAGAGGTGAAAACAAGCATTTTATTTAAAATAAATGACACTGGTTTACGACACACGGTGCAGAGAGCAAATAAAACGTCCTCCATTCAGGGCGTAGATCTGCTTTACAATTATCTCTGTATTGTAACATGCTGAGAAGAACAGGAACATATTATTCTGATAGGAAGACGTTCTGCCAAAAATCCCTCTTCACACTTTCCATCGCTGAGCCTCCCCGCTACTATTCTCATTTTCAAGCGAGTAACACATTTCCAATGTGTTTGTCATTAGAAAAAAAAAAAAAAAAACAGCTAAAATATGTTCTGTGACTCTTTACTACTTTGGGAGAACAGCGGCTTCTGTGGAAACTTCATTCACATTTGTTCGGGAATACAAACTCAGCAAAAAAAATAAATACAAAAATACAACCTTCTAATGACAACTACAAGGAACGAGTCCATGTACCCAACGAGGGCAAAGCAACGGGTTCTCCTGATTGGGCACCTGCTTCACCCCCCCATTGATGCCCACCTTCACCACATTCCAGACCCTCCATTCAGATTGTTGGAGCTCTTTGGAAATATCCAATAGGAGGAGGTGTATAAATCATAAAGGATTTTGGCTACTTAAGGTGGTGGTAACCTATAACCCAGTGGTCTCAGGTGATACACAGAGATTAAACAAATTCTCCTACATAAGGTGTACCTGTTTATCTGCAGTCTTCTCTACATCAGTTCAAAGTCCAGAATCTATATTGTGCTCTGCTGACGGGCAGCCTTCCCTGCCGGCAGAATACAATGACCACTGCTGGAGATTATAGATGCCAGCAGTGATTGCAAGCAAAAAAAAAAAAAAATCGGACAGGCTGGTTGTACTGAAGTCGATCGTTGGTTTGACTTCAGTACAACCAGTCTACCCATAGATGGATCAAATTTTCGGCTAAGATCAATCCATTGCTTTAGTATGAGTGACCCTCCCTGCAGTGCCAGGACAAAATCATCCAGTGCCCAGGGCAAAGATGCCAAATTGTGCCCCCCCCCTCATTGTGCAGGAGGGGGAGAGAGAGCACAGCCCGCACCCCCTCCCGGCTCTCTCCTCCTCTTCTTGCTTCTTCCAACACTGGGCTGACAGAAGTAGTGATGCCGCTGTCACTACTCCTGTCAACCTTATAGTGTAAGGAACTTGAGGAGCCCCCATCCCTACAATACACGCTGCGCCCAGGGCAGATGCCCCTTCTGCCCACCCCTTGTCCCAGCCCTGCCTCCCCATTTTGCCTAGATGCCAGAACGTACCATATGTTGGGCATCAGCACCTCAGAAACAAGTAATCTTCCAGGTTCAAAGCTTGCACATAGGCAGTGTGCCCTCTCTCCCTCTGTAGCAGCAGCGGCTGAGCCCACCTGCCTAGAAATGCTCTTCCAGGTTAACATTACGAAAGTCCTCCCGAAAACGACCTCCCTGCTTACATCAGGGCTGAGGGCTCTGGAGAGGAGTACTAAGGCAGGGTGCCGGGATGTTTTCTAAGAAGCTATGCACAGCCCCTCCCACCAGCCATGGTCTGTCTGCATTGTATAGGGTAGTAAAGAGACCCAGTGATGACATTGCTGCATCTAAAAAAATATTAAATTAAATTAAAAAAAAAGAAGTGTATTGAAAATGCTGAGATTTTATTTTTAAAGTGTAATTAGTATGTTGCTTAGCTATGACTAAGCACCGTGCCTGGTGTGAAACGCGTCAGAAGCTGTACAGTTAGTCTGTACCCATTTGTGATGCTTTGATATCCATTGTTATACAATAAAGGTGAATTTTTTTTTTTTGGAGTGTGTCTATCCAGCTATTTATTTTTCCTGTAATTAGTATGTTGACGATGGGGGAAAGGAAGAATTAGAAAAGACAAAAAATATCTTATATGAAAATATGAAAATGTTTTTTTTCTCCTATAGAAGAGCGCACTGTCCAGCACGGTCAGCATGCTAAAACGTTAATAGAGGACAAATAAATTGAAATAGAAATAGTAAACATATAAAATACCTGCTGAAGAAGTCCCCGTCCCACTGGGACGCAACGCGTCCAGAACGAGGGTACGTTGTGACGTCACCCGCAGCCATCGCGCATCCTCGTGTATCGCGTTTACATTGCATCGCTCGAGCCTGCTTACTTGCACTGGTATAGTGAGTGTTTACTTTTATCTTTTTAAATAAAATTGTCCATACGGAGAGCACTATGTTTGCCATCTTCTATTCCATATGTCACTGCACTGTCCAAGTGTCCTGATCCAGCTTCATGACGTAAGTTTCTGCATGCTGAACCGCTGTGCTTCATATCCATATGACCCTTAAGGGAATGCCTAATATGACCCTCTGTAATTAAAGGGTCCATATCATCAGGTGAGAGGCCACTCTGAATATTGGTGGTGGGCACATCGATTTGTCACCCTCTTTCAGCATGCTGTTTGATTATACACGAGTGTTTGGAATCATTGGATCATCCGTGGACTTTTCCGTGCTTTCATGAACTTTTAGATATGTGTTTATTATTGTGTCCTGCGTTTATTGACACAATTTCAGCATTTACTATATAGACATACATTGGACATTTTCCATACCACGCGTTGCGTCCCAGTGGGCGGGGACTTCTTCAGCAGGTATTTTATATGTTTACTATTTCTATTTCAATGTATTTTCTCCTCTATTAGCGCTGCACCATCTGCTTACATTATTGTTTTAGGGATTTGATTTTTGACCCTGGTGTCCAGCTGCTGAGCAATATTTTACATTTTCGCGCTGATTTATCTCTTTATATCTAGCATGCTAAAACGTGCCTGAAAAGATCACCTTTACTGCTTCATCTTAATATAAAAGTCACATCCTTTCCGTCTGACTTCAGGGCGACACCTGTCTGAATCTGCGACTTCCAAGAACGCTTCTTGTTAGACGGAGGGGAAAAAATGATTCATTTCTGGGGGGCCATCTGCAGGGCAGCCGCTGCGAATGAGGGCTGCAAGAGGCACAAGTGCTTGGGCACAGCCAGCCTAAGTCATTCATGCAGACACCTATTAACCCCTTCCGTGCTGTGCTGTGAGGGGTTTGTCTGGCCTTGCAACTGAAGCTTCAAAAGAGAGCACAACAATGAAGTCACCACCCAGACCGCATGCTGCCAATATACTTTACATGTCTGGGGTGGAAAATGTATGCAGTTTCTGTGTGGTGGTCAGATGCACTTGTACCTACACAGTGGCATGTTATAGACCAGGGGTCTCCAAACTTTCTAAACAAGGGGCCAGCTTACTGTCCTACAGACTTTTGTGTGACCGGACTGTAGCCAGAGAAAGCAGATAATGCCTCAGGCTAGGTGATCAGTGGGAGTAAAAAAAAAATTACACAGCACCACAGTGGATAGGAGGTGGAATAGTGCCCCATCATTGGTGTCAGTGGGAAGAATAGTACCCCATCATTGGTGTCAGTAGGAGGAATAGTGCCCCATCATTGGTGTCAGTGGGAGGAATTTTGCCCCATCATTGGTATTAGTGGGAGGAATAGTGCCCCATCATTGGTGTCGGTGGGAGGAATAGTACCCCATCATTGGTGTCAGTGGGAGGAATAGTGCCCCATCATTGGTATTAGTGGGAGGAATAGTACCCCATCATTGGTGTCAGTGGGAAGAATAGTACCCCATCATTGGTGTCAGTGGGAGGAATAGTGCCCCATCATTGGTGTCAGTGGGAGGAATTTTGCCCCATCATTGGTATTAGTGGGAGGAATAGTGCCCCATCATTGGTGTCGGTGGAAGGAATAGTGCCCCATCATTGATGTCCGTGAATAGTGCCCCATCATTGATGTCAGAGGGAGGAATAGTGCCCCATCATTGATGTCAGTGGGAGGAATAGTGCCCCATTGTTGGTGTCAGTGGAAGGAATAGTGCCCCGTTGTTGATGTCAGTGGAAGGAATAGTGCCCCATCACTGGTGTCAGTGTAAGGAATAGTGCCCCATCATTGGTATTAGAGGAAGAATTTAAGCCTCATCATTGGTGTCAGTGGGAGGAGTAGTGTCCCCATTGTTGATGTCGGTGGAATTAATAGTGCCCCATCACGGGTGTCAGTGGGAGGAATAATGCCCCATTTTCTAGTGTCAGAGAGATGAATAGTGACCAAAGGGCCAGATAATGGCAAGCAATAGGCCTCAGTTATACACCCTCAGCTGGGGTTCTTCTTATTACATGTATAAATCTCCTATGTTCCATTATTTCCTCTTTGATTTACAGTTTTGTGTTAGGGTGCATTGAAGAAGAGCTGAACCCTATCTGGATGGCATTTAGTTTGCACAGTGTATTATAAATAATTGCAATCTTGTCTTCACCTTCATCCTTTATACAGCTAAGTGTTGCTGATCCCCTCCAGCCTTATTTCAGACACTTCCTGTCTATATGCACTCACTCCACCATCAGCTGCACATCCTTGCCCTGGACCGGCTCCCTGATAGCGGTGGACCATGCCTGTGCGATATGTGTTGGCACAGCTGCTTGTAGTGGGGTGCATGTGAAAGGGAGACAGAGTGTTGTCACCCCCATAATGGAAAGTGCTAGAACAAGGACTTTCATGGCAGGATCACTAGGTGTTAAATAATTGACTAGCAATTACTTTTGAAAGGACATGTTAAAGCTTATTTGAGATTTTAGTGCATAGATTTACAAGGAGGAGGAGGAGGAGGAGGAGGAGGAGGAGGAGGAGGTTGTCAGTCATCTGAAGTGATAAATAAAACAGCCAACCTGCAGCATGTACCACCCTTGAATGGGGTTCTGCACTGCATTGCAATAATGGAAGCTACCTTGATTATTTCCAATTCATTTCCCCAGGCTCTGCACTGTACCTGTGTGTTGAACACGTGTGTTTAGCTGCAAGGAAGTACATGTAGACACAAGCCCTAATGGGCCCTAATTTATTAGTGTGCTAGAAGGAAGAATTTTCCCAGGCAATCGCTGTTGCCCCCTTCTGATCAATTTAGATTCTTCCTTTCATCTCCCACATGTGAAAATAGAACAGAAAAGAAAAGTTATTGTCTACCCTGGAGCTACAAAGCCAATAGGTGGCCGCAGAACAGCTCATCTATCTATTTTTCTTAATGAATTATAAAAGATTTCTCGGCATGCTGAAAAATTCCTGCCACTGACACCCTGGATGTGTTCTGCACTTAGGGCACGCTTTGCTTGTCAATGTCAAGTGGGCGACGCTCAAACCAACCACGTTTTCTAGAAAATATCATGCTATTCTCCAAACAGAGGATATCAGACAATGATCTTGTCTGTAATTTGGAAATACACACTGACACCTTACAGTGACAGAGAGAATGCTCAGTGTATGTAGAAAACTGAAACAGCACCACCATTTCAGCAATGGCTACATTACAGAAACTCAACAATCACTACACCAGCTACAGAGCGTTCCAAGAAAGGTCAGGTGACTGAAATGTTATCGGTATCGGGTACATAAACAATGTTATTTGCATATGATATTAAATTCTCTGTGTATGACGTTATTACAGGCCAGAGACATTTTTTTCTTTCCTTAAATACAGTAGCCAATTTTTGTTGCAGATGGATAATATATTTATAGACGCGTACATAAATAGATATTAGATAGATATATAGACAGATATAGACTTACATGTACATAGAGGATAGAAAGATATGCTTGCACCCCATACACAGCCCATGCTTGCACTCAATATACAGCCCACACGTGCACCAACTGGCCTATGTACAGAACTGCCAGAAAAAGATCCCAGGGGGGGCTCAAGAGATCCAAGACTAAAGGAAAAACTTTGGCCACCCTAAATAAGACGGAGGTGATATTCAATCTGTGCATGGATTGGGCTCTGGTATTTCGCATTAATAATCCACAGATGCCCATGAGAGAGGCTACAGTCACCCATACATGACCCATGCTTGCACCCCATACACAGCCCATGCGTGCACCCCATACACAAGCCCATGCCTGCACCCCATACACAAGCCCATGTGTGCACCCAATACACAGCCCATGCCTGCATCCCATACACAAGCCCATGTGTGCACCCAATACACAGCCCATGCCTGCATCCCATACACAAGCCCATGCGTGCACCCCATACACAAGCCCATGTGTGCACCCCATACACAAGCCCATGCGTGCACCCCATACACAGTCCATGCCTGCACCCCATACACAGCCCACGTGTGCACCCCATACACAGCGCACGCGTGCACCCCATACACAGCCCATGCGTGCACCCCATACACAGCCCATGCGTGCACCCCATACACAGCCCATGTGTGCACCCCATACACAGCCCATGTGTGCACCCCATACACAGCCCATGCGTGCACCCCATACACAAGCCCATGTGTGCACCCCATACACAGCCCATGTGTGCACCCCATACACAAGCCCATGTGTGCACCCCATACACAAGCCCATGTGTGCACCCAATACATAGCTCATGCCTGCACCCCACATACAGCCCATGCATTCACCCCATACACAGCCCATGCATTCACCCCATACACAGCCCATGTTGCACTCCGTACATAGCAGATGTTTGCACTCCATACATGGCCCATGCTTGCATTCCATTTACAACCCATGCTTGTGCCAACTGGCCTGTGTACACAACTGCCAAAAAAAAAAAAAAAAGATCCCAAGGGGGCCTTTAAGAAATCCAACACTAAAGGAAAAATCAATCTATAACCATTGGTGGCTTTCCATGAATGCAGATCTTTGGACACTCTAAATAAGGCAGATGTAATAATCAACCGTTGCATGATCAATCTGTGCATCGATTGTGGCATAAACATGTGCACTTAACACCAGCCATGTGTGCATGTTCAAGCACTGCAGACACCTCCAGCACTGGTTTAATATCAAGGGAGAAATAGAAGCTGGTCAACAGCAGTCTAATTCTTCCCCTGGGATCGATGGAGGTCTGTGAAGGTCCCCCATAACCCACAAACATCACTGACCAAACCCCAGGATGAGGGCACCATCAGATCGATGGAGGTCTGTGAAGGTCCCCCATAGCCCACACACATCACTGACCAAACCCCAGGATGAGGGCACCATCGGATCGATGGAGGTCTGTGAAGGTCCCCCATAACCCACACATATCACTGACCAAACCCCAGGGTAAGGGCACCATCGGATCGATGGAGGTCTGTGAAGGTCCCCCATAACCCACAAACATCACTGACCAAACCCCAGGATGAGGGCACCATCGGATCAATGGAGGTCTGTGAAGGTCCCCCATAACCCACAAACATCACTGACCAAACCCCAGGATGAGGGCACCATCAGATTGATGGAGGTCTATGAAGGTCCCCCATAGCCCACACACATCACTGACCAAACCCCAGGATGAGGGCACCATCGGATCGATGGAGGTCTATGAAGGTCCCCCATAGCCCACACACATCACTGACCAAACCCCAGTATGAGGGCACCATCGGATCGATGGAGGTCTGTGAAGGTCCCCCATATACCCCCCAATACAGTCATACAGTACCATGAGATTCTTTATAAATAAAGCCAGATTAGCGCATTCTGTCAACCGCTATGGATATATAGCCCAACAAACACATTAATGTATAAAGCTTCTCATACAATAGTAGAAATTTTGTTGGAAATTTTTTCATTTTAAAAGACATGCTATTCCCAATGGGGGCTGAGGCAGACTGTATACTGACCTGTGTGTCAAAGACATTTTCTTCAGAATCCATCTTCTTGATGGGCAATGCCTCCCCAGTGGACTCGTACCCATACTGAGGCTTCAGCGAGATCTGACTGGGGTAAGCGGGCTTCGAGACGTCCACCTTATTTCCCAATTTCAGGTAACAGGGCTGGGGGATTGTCCTTGCTGGTACATGGAGGATTGGTGCGGCGCTGTGGACCGGTTTGGGCAGTCCCGATTTCATCTTGGAGGCCACCAGGATGGATGGCATCTTTTCCACTAACCCTTCTCTCGACACGATCGTCTCTCTCTCTCTCTACGAGAGTAAGCTTGCCCTACCAGATGGAGAAAGAAAAAAAAAAAAAAACCTTTCAATCACCTCCACTGCAGAGCGAGGCGGCAACACACATGAATCCCCACTAACGGACTGGAGTCGCCATCGTCATAACGAGCCCTCTGATGTACAACCGAGACTCATCTTCGTCTCCGTTCATCGGAATCTTCTCATGGGGAGACACCTGTAATTCGCCTCTCGGGAAACGGAAGACTTCTGTTCATTATCTCATCGGCTCGTCTCCGAAGGGTGTCTCAAGGAAGACGCAAGCATGTGTTGGGTCTGTCCCCTGATGGCAGCGTGGGGGCTTCCAAGCAGCTTAAGATGTCTCTCTTTTTTTTTTTTTTTTTCCTTCAGCCTGAGCCAAGAAGCAGATGCAGCTTACTACGATAATGACTGATGCCCTTGTATATTTGCTTTAGGAGGGAATCAAGCCTCTTTAAATCATAATACCAGTTAAAGGCTCAGGGTTGCTGGAAGGCGAGAAGAGGAAAACATTTTTTTGTCTGGAGCTGAGGTTATCCTTTTTGCTGCAGCTGACCAGGGATCTCAGCGTAGAAGTGACAGGATCAGCCCAACCTGTAGACTTTAGCGGAATGGTAATGTGTCACTAGCAGGTTGTCTGTACAGAGCTTTGCTGAGCTGAGAGTGTATGTGTGTGTGTGTGTGTGTGTGTGGGGATAGCTTTGCATTTTGACAGTACATTGCAAACGCAGGGTGCTGATTGGCCAGATTGGAAAATATCTCTGCAGGAGGGGGAGGGGCCTGCTCGGAGCTGTCAGAGCCGTCTCACCGTACTAGGAAACAGAAAATCAGCCAGTTTTTTTCAAACAGCCAAATAACTGCCGAGAATACAAGGGGATGGGTGATTCATCGCCGATATGATTCAAGGAAAAACAATCGGCGTGTAAGGAAAAGGCACATTTCCTGCAACAAGGGCAAATGTCCCTGTGAGCTCATCGTCAGCAAAATGACCTGCTGCAGCTGCTGAGGAACTACAGGTGTCAGCAGGCAACGGCAAGCCAGCTGGGAGGTGTAAAGAGAACCCTGATAGGTTCGAAGTCAGAGGGCCACCTGTCTGATTTTTAACTAAATTCTTTCCATTTTTTTATATTGGCTGGGGGGGGGAAATAGAAAACAGGCTGAGAGCAATAAAGACAGTTCTTCCTGCAGCTTTAACCACCTCAATACCGGGCACCTACACCCCCTTCCTGCCCAGGCCAAATTTCAGATTTCAATGACAATTTTCATCTTGACAATTGAGCGGTCATGCTACGCTGTACCCAAACAGAATTTTTATCATTTTGTTCCCACAAATAGAGCTTTCTTTTGGTGGTATTTAATCACCTCTGCGTTTTTTATTTGTTGCTAAACAAATAAAAAAAGACCTAAAATTTTGAAAAAAAAAAGTTTTTCTTTTGTTTCTGTTATAAAATTTTGTAAATAAGTAAGTTTTCTCCTTCGCTGATGGGCACTGATAAGGCGGCACCAATGAGGTGGCACTGATATGCAGCACTAATGGACATTGATAGGCGGAGCTGATGGGCACTCATGGGTGGCACTGATAGGTGACACTGATGGGCACTGAAAGGCTGAACTGATGGGTACTTATGGGTGGCACTGATACATTGTGGCACTGATGGATGGCATTGTTAGGCATCACTGATGGCACTGGCAGGCATTGGGGATGGGCACTGATTGGCAGCTGCCTGGGCACTGATTGGAATTTCCATGGTGGCATACCTGGTGGTCCAGTGTGGTGGCCATCCCTGGTGGTCCTGGTGGCATCTTGGTGGTCCTGGGTGGGCATCTGAGGGGGGCTGCACTGATAAACAATCAGCACAGACCCCCCCTGTCAGGAGAGAAGCCGATTGGCTCTCCTCTACTCGCGTCTGTCAGACGCGAGTGAGGAAAAGCCGAACAGCGGCTCTTCCTGTTTACATCGTGATCAGCCGTGATTGGACACGGCTGATCACGTGGTAAAGAGCCTCCGTCAGAGGCTCTTTACCGAGATCAGTGTAGGGGGTATGTCAGACCGACACACTGCACCACCGATCGCCGCGATGCGCGCCCACCACGGGCGTGTGAGAGCGGTCGTTCTGGGAGGCCGTTATATGACGTCCACCCAGAATGAGAGGCACGCCGCCTAGCCTTCATTTGATGGCTGGCGGTCGGGAAGCGGTTAATGAGGTCCTTTTCTATACAATAGAGGGCTGCTTACCTAATACTGTATGTTTATATATACAGTGGAGAAAATAATGATTTGATCCCCTGCAGATTGTGTATTTTTGCCCACTAACATAGAAATGAAGGGTCTATAATTTTTATCGTAGGTGTATTTTAAATGATAGAGATAAAATATCAACTAAAAATCCCCCCCCAAAAAAACGCATGATACAATTGTTATAGATTGAAGTTCAGTGAGTAAAAAAAGTATTTGATTCCCAAGCAACACATGACTTAGTAGTTGGTGGAGAAATCCTTGTTGGCGAGCACAGAGGTCAGACGTTTCTTGTAGTTGGTGACCAGGTTTGCACAAATCTCCAGAGGGATTTTGGTCCATTCTTCTTTACAGATCTTCTCTAAACCGTTAAAGAGGAACTGCCGTCTGCTCACATAATTCGTAAAATAAAAACATCTTTGCCATTCTGAAGCTTCCCTCCAACCACTTTGCATGCTATTTTATACATACTGTGATTCTGTACTTGTCAAATATGCTGCAGAAATCTTCCTCCACTGAGTCTGGCTACAGCCATTTTAACTGTGGGCAGCTGAAGCTGCTGCCTGTTCACTTCCTGGATTTACTCAGACACACCTCCAGCTCTGCAGCTCTCATTGGCCCTCTTATGACTCATCCCCCCTCCCTTCCTGGCAAACTCTCACTAGAGTGAAAGAGAGAGCTGTGAAGATGTCATAAGCCTAGGCTAATGACCAGAGAAGAAACAGGAAGTGAGCTGTATAAGGGATTTACTGGTAGAAAAAAAAAATGTTTTACTATTCAAAGTTAAAACAACAACAAGAGCAGAAGATTTAATAGATGGAAAGATAAAAAAATGACTGAAGTTCTGCTTTAAGGTTACTTGGCTGTTGCTTGGCAACTCAAAGTTTCAGCTCCCTCAATAAATCTTCTATAGGATTAAAGTGATTGTAAAGTCTCATTTTTTTCCTATAAAAATAACAAACATGTTATACTTCCCTGCTCTGTTGCAGTTGGTTTTGCACAGAGCAGCCCCGATCCTCCTCTTCTCCGGTCCCTCTTCTGTGCTCCTGGCCCCTCCCTCCTGTTCAGTGCCCCCCCCCCCCCACAGCAAGCAGTTTGCTTTGGGGGCACCAGAGTTGAGTCACAGCTCCCTGTGTCCAATCAGACACGGAGAGCCCGGCCCCGGCCCTGCCCCCTCTCTCCTTATTGGCTAGCTGACTTTGATTGACAGCAGCGGAAGCTAATGGCGACTGCTGTGTCTCAGCCAATCAGGAGGGAGAACCTCGTACGGCTGAGACACTCGTGGACATCGAGGGACAGAGAGGGACCTTAGGTAAGTGTTAGGGGGACTGAGGGGGGCTGCTGCACACAGAAGGCTTTTTATCTTAAAGCGGAGTTCCATCCAAAAAAATAGAACTTCCGCTTTTCGGGATCCTCCCCTCCTCTGGTGTCACATTTGGCACCTTTCAGGGGGGAGGGGGAAGCAGATACCTGTCTAATCCAGGTATTTGCTCCCACTTCCGGGCATAGATAGCCACAGCATCAGCGGATATCTACGTCATGTCCGGAGCCTCCTCCGTCCCCCCCCCCCCCCCACTGTCTTCTAGGAGACACCCAATTTCCCAGAAGACAGCAAGGACCAGAGGGATCACGCAGCGCAGTAGGGAACTAGGATGTAAAGTCGCAAGGCTTCATTTCCTGATTCCCTTACCGAAGATGGTGGCGCCTCCACCTGAGAGCCGAGGGACAGATCGGCTTCAGGTGCCGACATCACGGGCGCCCTGGACAGGTAAGTGTAAATTTGTAGTTGCTGACTTAAAAAAATAAAATAAAAAATTTGTCGGAACTCCGCTTTAAGGCTGCTTTCACACTGGGACAGCAGGTCTGTTAGCGGTAAAGCGCCGCTAGTTTTAGGGGCGCTTTACCGTCATTTTAGCGTCGCTAAAGGAAGCATTAAAACCGCAAATATTGCGGTACTTCAGAAGTGCTGCCCTTTCATTCCAATGTATACAGCGCTCCTACACCACCCCAAGATGCTGCTTGTAATGCCGCGTACACACGGTCGGACTTTTCGTCTACAAAAGTCCGACGGACGCCGACGGACCAAATACGGCGGACAATCCGATCGTGTGTGAGCTTCCCCGGACTTTCAGCGGACTTTTCCAGCCGCAAATCTGACGGACTTTAGATTTGAAACATGCTTCAAATCTTTACGTCGTAACTCTGCCGGACCCAGAAATCCGCTCGTCTGTATGCTAGTCCGACGGACAAAAACCCACGCTAGGGCAGCTATTGTCTACTGGCTATCAACTTCCTTGTTTTAGTCCGGTGTGCGTCATCACGTACGAATCCGTCGGACTTTGGTGTGATCGTATGTAGGCAAGTCCGTTCGTTAGAAAGTCCGCCGCAAGTCCGCCAAAAGTCCGTCGAAAGTCTGTCGGACGGGCTGTCGGACTTTTGTAGCCGAAAAGTCAGACCGTGTGTACACGGCATAAGACATTTTTTCCCATCCCGCAAGTTCATGATCCCAGTGTGAAAGCACTTGAGCTTTCACACTGGGGGGGCACGAGAGGCAGTTTTCAGGCACTATTTTTAGCGCTAAAACGCCTGAAAACTGCCTCCGTGTGAAAGGGGTCTAATGCAAAGAATGCATTAAAGTGGATGAAAAGCCTCACATATACCCAGTGAAGTGAACAGCCTCAGATGATACACAGAGATGAAACAAATCTCCCTATATAAGTTGTACATGTGTATATCTGCTGTCTTCATCTGTATATATCCTTTAGAAAGTGCACCTCCTGTTAAAGTTTTTCTCTTCCTGGTTACCACTGGGAGTGGATTATTGACATACAGCCATGAAAGCTGATTGGAGGACAGGCACACACCCCCCTCTCCTCATAGGCACAGGAAGAAAGGAACGTGCACGG
The DNA here is from genome assembly GCF_042186555.1 of Aquarana catesbeiana. NCBI lineage: Eukaryota > Metazoa > Chordata > Amphibia > Anura > Ranidae > Aquarana > Aquarana catesbeiana. The sequence continues at coordinate 20,833,972 of NC_133334.1, forward strand.
CTCTGCTCTTAGACGGCAGGTGTTCCGTCAGATTAGGTGACCCGTCAGATTTTGTAACGCAAGTGGCGTTCCGTCACAGCCATCTTGGTACACCCAGCACTTAATCACACTAAGCCTTCAGTCTGAAGTCACCAAGCGGACATATTTTTAAACCCACTGAAATCTTGCATTTCACACTTATTTATACCAGTAAGCTGAGCTTATATTGTGAAATACAGGATTTAGAACGGCGTGACACTGTTTTGATGCTGAATCTTAAAAGTAGCGGCACGCCTGCTGATCTCACATGTTTGCTAATCTGACAGAAGACCGCTGCTTTTAAAATTCAACATCAAAACAGTGTCATGGACTTCTAAATACTGCTGTGGGAGCACTCGAGCAGGCTCACTCCTAAGCCGCTGCTCTGCGTGTCCAGTCAGACACAGACCTATGTCTCAGCCCCGCCCCCTCTGTATTCTCATTGGCTCACTGGCTGTGATTGACAGCAGTGGGAGCTAACAGCTGGCTGGAGAGTCCCTGGAGAGCGGAGACTCTCGTGCACATCTCTGGATCGCGATGGAGCTCAGGTAAGTATTTGGGGGGAGGGGGGGAGCTGCAAGCAGTAGTTTTTTTTTTTTTTTTTTATCTTCAGTCATAGAATGCATGAAGGTAAAAACCCTTGAGCCTTTAGAACCACCTTAAAAGAGAAGTATGTTTTTTTTTTTTTCTAATCATAGTTTCCTCGGAGGATGGAGCATCTGTCAGAAACCATGAAATCAGGCTGAGACAGAAGTACAGTTAAATCACACTTGTTCAATAATAAAAGTAAAAAGAACAAACGTAGTCAAAACATAGCCAAAGTTCAGTAACCGGAACAGATAGTCAGCCAAGCCAGAAGTCAGGAATCAATGTAGTGGAACAGCAAGCAGGATCTGGAGCCAGAAGGGATGTCAGCAAAGCAAGTCTTGAACAGGATCGCAGGAGATAGTTTCTGTGATGTGACCAAGGCGAAGGCAGAGATCCTCTGGACTGGACGGCTTAAGTAGGCAGGACTGACGAGCAGGATCATCAACAGCTGAGCAACTGTGGAGAAATAGGAGCTGACAATTAACTGACAGCTGAGCGGCCAGCTCAGAGAAGGAAGGGCTGAGCCCAGCCCTGGCAGCATCAGACCGATGCTGCAGCCCGCGTCCCTGCACTGAGAGCCAAGTCTTCGAACATCGCCGATGGCTCGGTACTCACTCCTCCCCGAGCAGAGCGACGCTGACTGTCAGTCAGCATCGCTCCTGGTCTGCTTCTCCACGCTCACTGGAGCGATGAGCTGTGGAGGGGACCACTGAGACTGCCATCATTCAAGGCAGCTGGCAAGTCCAGACTTGGGAAGTCGGGACGACGCTGTTCCCTCGACTGATGGCAGTGAAAACGGTTCACAGGAGGGCAAAACGAAATGCACTCCTGTGACCCATAGGAAAAGCCCAGCCTAAAAAGCTCAGGCTGGACTTCTCCTTTAAGACGTGAAAAGCTAGCGGGTGATTCGGCAGTATCCACCTACAAGTGAAGTATTAGTTCAGATGTAGCAGCATTGGTGGTATTCTATGTAATTAGCATTTTGTAAGGTCTCTTGGGCTCAGATCTGTTTCTTGCTTTTTATGTTTTATAATGTGATTATTAGTGCATATGAGAAAAATATGTATATTATAGTTTATGTGAATAATTAATAATACGCATCATTCCTCTACACTCCAACAAAACTAACATGCGTGGTGTCCCCATAGGGCTGTGTTAGGGTGACCTGCATGTCCTCGTTTATGTGCTCCATTTATGAGTTTTGGTAGCGAAGAAGAACAGCAAAGGAGGATTATGGTCGAGTCTCTAAATGGTTTCCATAGTGATATAAAAATAAAATTCATCAGTTCCAGGCATGCGAATTTCATAGCCTTAATGCAAAAGAACATTTTTATATATATATATATATATATATATATATATATATATATATATATATATATATATATATATATATATATATATACACACACACACACACACACACACACACACACACACACATACATATACACACAGACATCATATCTCCCAATCCAGTAAAGAGATTTTCCAGCTTCATGTATGAATTCCCACACCCTTCGTAAACACCACAACTGTTTTATATAGGACACTGGGGTGAAAGGTTAAATGAGAGGAAAGCACCAGGTTTTCCATTGCTTTAAACTGGTACAGACATTAGTCAGGCACCAGCTTAGTATATGGTTCCCACACATAGAATGGTAGCTGGATGTAGATAGCAGTGGTCCAGCATGAGCACATGTGACTGTCGGTAGCACATAGTCCATAAGACTTTGTTCATGGCAAGAAAAAGGCTTTTTTTTTTTTTTTTTTTTTTTTTTTAGATTGTAAGCCTTTATGATCAGGGCCCTCCTTACCCTGTTGTCTTGCATTGTATTGGAACGGTCCTGGCTCCCTTTATTATTGTAAAGCGCTGAGCAATCTATTGGCGGTATCTAAATCCTGTATAAAGCCCCGTACACACCGGCAGAATGTCAGAAGTGTTCAATAAAAAACAGACATTCATGAGTGTATATGTCGGTTTGTCCGGCTTCTGTCGGCCGAGCATGCTGGAAAACCAGCAGCTGACCAACTTCCAATCAGCGCTCTCAGCCAATGGCAGAGTGCGCTGGTCGGAATATTCGGGGGGGGGGGGGCCGTGCCCCTGTCAGAACACAACAGCTCAGAGGGAAAGATCCAGTGGCAGCCCATCCATAGAGTGGGCGCCGCCTCCCGTATCCTTGCATCCGGCCCCCCTGATCTACATATCAGAGCGCCTGGACCATGGATTCCAATGCGGGACGGGGGACGGGGGGGGGGGGGGGGGGGCGGGGGTTTGAAGCACCTGATTAAAGCCAGAGGCTCTAATAGGAAAAAAGAGTGGCCTCGGAGTGCAGAGCATTGCACTCCGATCCCACCCAGTTGTGTGACCATAGCAAATGAATTTTCGCAATTTTCACACTAAAGAAAGTGTAAATATTTAAATCAGCCAAGGATAGGTGGAGCTAGGCACCACATCCCAAATTGTTAGAGAAAAGTAGAAAATGGGAAGGGGGGGGGGGGACTTTTAAGGTGGCAGGAAAAAAAAAACTATATCATGTATTGTAAAATTATCAAATTTTATTTTAATACATCAGATTAAAAGATAGGATAATCTCAAATTTAAAATTGCATGTTTGTAGAAATGTAACTACTGTACGTAAACATTATTCTCAACGTGTTGCGCTCTAGAATCTGTAGCTTCTTCAGGAGATTTGTAGTTATCTGTACAGCGTCTTTACCCAACAGGAGACTGCTCTTGGGTTAACATGCAAACATATCTCGGTCAATGGCCCACCATTTCAAAAGGATATCAGCAGGTCTGGACTTAATTTAATTTAAGTCTGGACTTAAAACTGAAGTTAGTTCCTAAAAGATAGGACAATCTCAAATTTAAAATTGCATGTTTGTAGAAATGTAACTACTGTACGTAAACATTATTCGACATGTTTCGCTAGAATCTGTAGCTTCTTCAGGAGATTTGTAGTTATCTGTACAGCGCCTTTACTCAACAGGAGACTGCTCTTGGGTTAACATGCAAACATATCCGGGTCAATGGCCCGCCATTTCAAAAGGATATCAGCAGGTCATAGAAGGACCAAGGTGCCCATATAAAAGATCTAACTGGAAAACACAGCAGGAAAGGATCGGAGTGGTTCAAAGTATGGACTTCCACAAATCAAATTGCTTCCAGCTTACAACCAATCAAGTCTTCAATTTGCAACAAAAGTTGTGTGTGGCTCCCCAGTAGATGCAGGGCACCTTTTGTTGCAAATTGAAGACTTGATTGGTTGTAAGCTGGAAGTGGGGGTGTATTTTTGAAGCACCTGATTAGAGCCATAGGCTCTAATAGGCTTCAAAAAAAGGTGAACTCGGAGCGCAAAGCATTGTGCTCGGAGTCCACCCAGGTGGGTTAGAAAAGTGAAAGAATATTTGCTTTTCTAACACTGAACCGCCTCTCCACCAATCAGGTAGCACGGGTCTGATACCCGTCACCCGATTGGCTGAAAGGACAGGTGCTGGGATTGGACGCCTATCAGGAGGAAGGGAGGAGACGCATGGAGAACACAGCACGCTGCTGTCTGACCCGCTGCAAGGTCCCACAGCTCGCTGCCGTCACCACCACTGGGAAAGGGTAAGTGCTGATCAGACAGCAAGCGGGCAGGGGGGGTCACAGTGGCAACTTTTGATGGGCACAGTGGCGGTATTTGATGGGGCACAGTGGCAGCATTTGATGGGCACTGTGGCGGTATTTGATGGGGCACAGTGGCAGCATTTGATGGGGCACAGTGGCAGCATTTGATGGGGCACAGTGGCAGCATTTGATGGGCACTGTGGCGGTATTTGATGGGCACAGTGGCGGTATTTGATGGGGCACAGTGGCAGCATTTGATGGGCACTGTGGCGGTATTTGATGGGGCACAGTGGCAGCATTTGATGGGCACTGTGGCGGTATTTGATGGGGCACAGTGGCAGCATTTGATGGGGCACAGTGGTAGCATTTTGATGGGCACAGTGGCAGCATTTGATGGGCACAGTGGCTGCAATTGACGGGCACAATGGCGGCATTTGATGGGCACAATGGCGGCATTTGTTGGCACAGTAGCTGCAATTGATGAGTGGCTGCATTTGATGGGCACAGTGGCTGCGTTTGATGGGCACAGTGGCTGCGTTTGATGGGCACAGTAAGGCTGCAATTGATTTTTTTCAGTATTTTCAGTTTGTTTGCACCCCCCCAAAAATTTTTAGCAGCAGCCGCCACTGCTCCTGCCGCCTTCTACCCCACTACTGTGCCCATAGTGAAGTAGCAGCCAGTTGAAGGAAAGACCGCACCTAGCGGGGGACATGGTATCCAACACCTGCAGTATTGGTCATATTTTTTTTCATAGTGACAGGGTTGCTTTAAGTTTTCCAGATGATTTCCGGCCTCTTTGTCCTTGTGCCGATCTCTTTCCTGTGTCCTTCTGGGTCTGATATATTGATCTGTGTATAAAAATTCTCCCACTTCTCTGTCTGGTACCTAAATTAGGAAATGCTACTAGCTGCTGTGTGGTTTAAATGATTTGTAGATAATGTGTATCTGCAACACTAAAGCTCCACCTGCAAATTATCAGCCATGGCCCAACTGGAAATAAAGATTCTCATAGCAAATCATAACATGAGTCTCTCCTTCCTTTACCTGACTTTAATGAATGCACAGGAGCCGATTACCAGATACAGTTCCAAGATCTTTAAAGCTGAACTCCAGACAGATAAATGCACAGATAAAATATATATGGGAGCGGTTTACCTGCCAAGGGATTTGTATTCTTGTCTATAGAGTCCTCAGATTTACACAGCTCTGTCACACAGCACACTCCTGTCTAGTAGCAGAGGAGACCTGGTTTTTCTCTGCTGCAGTTCGGTAACATTTACAATTCTTTTCCCTCCCTCTGGGCTGGTGAGCTTATCTCTCTGTCACTCTGCTCTCTCCTCCTATCAGCACGTTCCTTGCACCGCAGTAACTGAATGGCTCATTGTGCTACTCCTTCCACTCACATTTCAGGCCTACTATACAGGGACTGCAAGAGACTTGTTTCAGGTCAAATTCAGGTACACAGCTTGGCATTTAAACTATACATTTAATGATATATTAATGCAGGGGTGTCAAACTCAATTTCATTGTGGGCTGTATCAGCAGTATGGTTGCCCACAGTAGGGGTGTGCCATGTACAGGGTGCAGAGTTCAGCAGTGTGCAGGGTTTAGGAGTGCGCTATACCCAGAGTGCAGAATTTAGGGGTGTGCTACATACAGCGTGCAGAGTTCAGGGGTACACTGTGTACAGAGTGCAAGGTTTAGGAGTGCGCTATACCCAGAGTGCAGAATTTAGGGGTGTGCTATGTACGGGGTGCAGAGTTCAGGGGTACACTGTGTACAGAGTGCAGGGTTTAGGAATGTGCTATACCCAGAGTGCAGAATTTAGGGGTGTGCTATGTACAGGGTGCAGAGTTCAGTGTTGTGTACAGAGTGCAAGGATTAGGGGCGAGCTATACCCAGAGTGCAGATTTTAGGGGTGTGCTACATAGAGCGTGCAGAGTTCAGGGGTACACTGTGTACAAAGTGCAAGGTTTAGGAGTGCGCTATAGCCAGAGTGCAGAATTTAGGGGTGTGCTAAATAGGGGGTGCAGAGCTCAGGGGTACACTGTGTACAGAGTGCAGGGTTTAGGAGTACACTATACCCAGTGTGCAGATTTAAGGGGTGTGCTACATACAGCGTGCTGGGTTCAGGGGGGTGCTTTGTACAGAGTGCAGGGTTTAGGAGTCCACTATACCCAGAGTACAGAATTTAGGAGTGTGCTAGGTACAGAGGGCAGAGTTCAGAGGTACATTGTGAACAGAGTGCAGGGTTTAGGAGTGTGCTATACCCAGAGTGCAGAGTTTAGGGGTGTGCTACGTACAGTATGCAAAGTTTAGGAGTGTGTTACATACAGAGTGCAGGGTTTAGGGGTGTACTACATACAAAGTGCAGAGTTTGGAGGTGTGCTGTGTGCAGAGTGCAAAACCAACCCCCCCCCATAGCTTCCTTTTATCTCTACTTTCTCCTACGTCTCCCTATGTAGGTGGCTTTAGTCCTGCCATGTGTCTCTACTACTCGTGTATATATGGCTCTGTTATATCTTGCTGTGTAGGCGGCTCTGCCTTGCAGGGAGATCGTTCTCTCGTTCAGATTCTGGAAAGCTGTCCCCACCATGCCCCACTGTGAGGGATCGGTTATACCCAGAAGCTTCTGAAAGCAAAGCTGTCCCTTGTAAACACAGGAGCGGGAGCGGAGGGTGAGAGCTGGAGGTGCGAAATGGAGTTCCGCCTCAATCCGGCTGCAAAACTTTGTGCAAGGGCCTCATGACATTGTCTAGTGGGCTGGATTCGGGCCATGAGCCTTGTGTTTGACATATCTGTATTAATGAATACAAAACTGCATTAATTTGTGTCTTCAAAGCAGAAATCCAGGCATGGATAATTTCAACTTCACACTGTCACCCCCCTTTATAGGTGTCAGTGGCAACAACAAACCCCCCCCCCCCCCGTTTACTGCTGTCAGTAACAATGGCAGGAATAATAGCCCCCAATCTTTGGCCTGCACTCCTTTCTCTTCTCCCGATGAATATTGGCAACAATCCACCGAGGGCCTTGAGGGCCACACAGGAAGGCCCGGAGCTGCCATTTGGATAATACTATCTTAAAAACAAAGCTAGACCTAAAGCATTACTAAACTTACAACAGTAAAATCAGTCTGTCTATGGAGTAAAGCATGCTTGTTATACTCACTGTGGAACCTAAGGAGTTAATTCTTTGCATTGTGTATAAACGTTGTTTGATCCTGTCTTCTCTGATCCTCCCTTTCTTCCACTGTCTCCAAAAAAAACCCCAATATTTACAGAGCCTGGGGACGGGCTGCACATGCTCAGTTTGGTGAGTATTGCTAGAGAGAGTGAATGTGATCAGAGCAGGTCCAATCAGCACTGTCCAGACATGTCTAGACTGAGGATCAGGGGAGAATGAAAAACTCCTCCAACAAGCTTTACTAAGAACTGATAGAAGTCACGTGACTTCTATATACTGCTAAGAAAAGGTATTTAGCAGTTTATATTTACTAAAATAATTGCATTTCCATGTTCTGTGTACTGGGGAGACCAGATATAGTGAATGCAGGTTCCTGGGTTTAGTAACACTTCAAAGCGGACCTTCAGTAATTTTTTCATCTATTAAATCTTCTGCCCTTGTTGTTGTTTTAACTTTGGATAGTAGAAAATTTTTTTCTGCCAGTAAATACCTTATACACCCCACTTCCTGTTTCTTGTCTGGTAAAAAGCCTAGGCTTATGACATCATGCACAGCTCTCTCTCACTCTCGTGAGAGTTTGCCAGGAAGGGAGGGGGTTGAGTCATAAAAGGGGCCAATGAGAGCTGCAGAGCTGGAGGTGTGCCTCTGTATAAATCCAGGAAGTGAACAGGCAGCAGCTTCAGCTGCCCACAGTTAAAATGGCTGCAGCCAGACTCAGTGGAGGGAGATTTCTGCAGCATATTTGGCAAGTACAGAATCACAGTATGTATATAATAGTATACAAAGTGGTCGGAGGGAAGCTTCAGAATGACAACAATGTTTTTATTACAAATTATGTGAGCAGACTGCAGTTCCTCTTTAAAGAATAGCCCCAGTCCAGCACGACTTGTAAGTTAATGTTTTATTTTCTCTTTAAGGATGAAGGGAACCCAAAGGGCAGAATGTCCTCCAAATCGAAACCAAATTACCAGTGAATCATAACTGCTAATCCCAAAGTAAACCTCAAGCTGGAATAGATTGGTCATAAAGTATGATAATGAAATATTAACTCATAAAAACAATAATATGGAATCATCACAAACCTTGTTTAGCCACGTTCTGCAAAGTGCACCAAATAAAGTTTTCTGCAAACAGGAAGTTGGATCACTTTAGCTAAAAAAAAAAAAAAGGAATTTGGAGGACTGGAGGAGGCTCAAATGCAATAGAAGGGACTTATATATATATATATATATATATATATATATATAGTTTTTTTTATATATATGGGGTGAGGTTTGACATTTGAGTGGACAAATGGGAAGGCCTAGATTTAGGCCCAAATAAAATACCTTTTGTTTAATTATTATATTCCTTCAAGTTGTTGCTTTGTTATTTTGAAACCCTATTTTGAATTGATAGTTGCTATGCAGGGTAATTGGGTTTTGACATTGTATCAATATATTTAAGGGTCAATGTGTATGATGTTTTATTTTGTTGTGCTTTGTTTTGTCTGTTAAGGAAATTAAATAAAAATATTTGGGGAAAAAAGAAAAGAGTCATTATAAGGGCTCATTTACCACACGTGTTACTGCAATGCACATTACATGCCTTGCTGCGTTGTGGTGCCAAACACTTTGACGCATGTTCTGTGCAACTTGGGCATAGACACCATAGCTGGCACAGTGGGCACCCACACCCCTGGAGTCAGGCCGTACAGTTAGATGTCAGTATAAAGCCTCATACACACGATAGGACTTGGTACAAACTTTTGTACAAAGGGCGTTGGCCGTAAACTAATTAAGCATACACACGGCAGGACTTCTTCATCCAACTTTCACCAAATCACGTGTTTTTTCAGCTCCTTACCGCCACCCTTTGGTCAACTTCTGTATTGTTGTCTGATCTTTTGCATTGGTTCTGAGCATGCGTGTTTGTACAGTAGGTGACCGAGATATTGTGTCAATCTCACAGCTGTTATCGGCGAGATTTACACCTGCGAGCCCCGTCGCGGGAGCCAGCTCGCTCATCGGGAAAGGAAAAATGTCTTTTTTTCTTTCGCGATGAGCGACAAGCATTGCTGACAGGTGTTTGGTATGAATCATGAGGGGGAACTCCACGCCAAATTTTAAATAAAAAACCGGCAAGGGTTCCCCTCCAAGAGCATACCAGGCCCTTAGGTCTGGTAAGGATTTTAAGGGGAACCCCCTACACCGAAAAAACGGCATGGGGGGGTCTCCCCCAAAATCCATACCAGACCCTTATCCGAGCATGCAGCCCGGCCAGTCAGGAAAAGGGGTGGGGACGAGCAAGCGACCCCCCCCGGACCATACCAGGCCGCATGCCCTCAACATGGGGGGTGGGTGCTTTGGGGCAGGGGGGCGCCCTGCAGCCCCCCCCACCCCAAAGCACCTTGTCCCCATGTTGATGAGGACAAGGGCCTCTTCCCGACAACCCTGGCCGTTGGTTGTCGGGGTCTGCAGGCGGAGGGCTTATCGTAATTCGGGAGTCCCCTTTAATAAAGGGGGGCCCCAGATCCCGGCCCCCCCACCCTATGTGAATGAGTATGGGGTACATCGTACCCCTACTCATTCACCTGGGGAAAAAAGTGTCAATAAAAAAACACTAGACAGGTTTTTAAAGTAATTTATTAAGCAGCTCTGGGGGTCTCCTTCCGACTTCGGGGGGTCTCTTCCGACTTCTCCGCTCTCTCCGGCCTCTTCTCCAGATCTCCGGTTCTTCTCCCGCTCTCCAGTTCTTCTGCCGGGCTCCTCCGCTTTCTTCCGCTATCTTCTGCTCTTTTGCCAGTGGCCCGGTCTTCTCCGTCGTCTTGTTCCCTCTTCTCTTCTTCCGATGTTGACACAACGCTCTCTCCCGCTGTAATGCCGTGTGCGGGGTGCGCATCGGCTTATATAGGCATGGGGCGTGGTCACCGAGTGATGTCACCCGGTGACCCCGCCCTTATGACGTCACAGTCCCGGGGCATGATGGGACTGTGACGTCATAAGGGGCAGGGTCGCCAGGTGACATCACCCGGAGACTACGCCCCATGCCTATATAAGTCGTTGCGCACCTCGCACAAGGCATTACAGCGGGAGAGAGTGTCGTGTCAACATCGGAAGAAGAGAAGAGGGAACAAGACGACTGAGAAGACCGGGCCACCGCTAGCAAAAGAGCGGCAAAAGAGCAGAAGATAGTGGAGGAGCCCGGCAGAAGAACCGGAGAGCGAGAGAAGAACCGGACACCTGGAGAAGAGGCCGGAGAGAGGGGAGAAGTCGGAAGAGACCCCCCCGAAGTCGGAAGAAGACCCCCGGAGCTGCCTAATAAAATTACTTTAAAAACCTGTCTAAGCCCTCCGCCCGCAAACCCCGACAACCAACGGCCAGGGTTGTCGGGAAGAGGCCCTTGTCCTCATCAACATGGGGACAAGGTGCTTTGGGGTGGGGGGGGCTGCAGGGCGCCCCCCTGCCCCAAAGCGCCCATCCCCCATGTTGAGGGCATGCGGCCTGGTACGATTCGGGAGGGGTGCTCGCTCGTCCCCACCCCCTTTCCTGACCAGCCGGGCTGCGTGCTCGGATAAGGGTCTGGTATAGATTTTGGGGGTGACCCCCACGACGTTTTTTTTGGCGTAGGGGGTTCCCCTTAAAATCCATACCAGACCTAAGGGCCTTGTATGCCCTTGGAGGGGAATTCCTTGTCGCGCTCGCTGCAATAGGAAAATGTGTTTTTCCTATTGCAGCCAGCGCGAGATGTACAGTACCCTGTCGCCGAGAACCAGCGCGATGGGATCGTGCTGGAAACGTTCTCGCGGGCAGATACTGTAGTTTGTACAAAAGTCAGATGGTTTTGTGTACACACGATTGGACTTTGCTCCATCGAACTTTTGTTGCCGGAAAGTTTGATGTCCGGTGAAAACTGAAAAAGTTTGTCCGATGGAGCGTACACACATTCGGATGTTGCCTTAAAACAGCTAATTTGCATGTTTGTTGTCAAAAAGTCCGATCGTGTGTACGGGCCTTAAGAATGAGTCTCAGAGGAGAAAAATTAACAGCAAGAGCATGTTGATTCTGCGCTTAGAAGCTCACTGAACAAAAAAACAAAAAACAAAACATAAAATAAAATATGACCTTAAACCGGCGTTTTCTCTGTTACATGTGCCAATTCTCTGACCTCTTGCTTCAGGTTGCCCATTTTTGGCATTGAGCATGTACTACCCATGTGTGACCAATCACTGTTTTCAGCAGCTAGAGAGTAGTTGCGCATGCACAGTGTGTTTTTTTTATCGTGTCAACTGTGGACCGATGGACTGGAGAGTGGGCATGTTGGAGTACAGCGCGATAGCAGTGGCTGTCATAGCAGCCATGAAGCCGCAGCCCACTGGCTGGAAGCCACTGATCTGGGGTGTGCTGGTTGATAACACCCTTCCCCCACACACACTAGCACCTGCAGGGGCTAGCCCTCCTGCCCACCCCTTGTCCTGGCCCTGGCTACATGACAAAGCGATTGCAACCACTTGCCGATCGCTACAATAGTATTTTTACTGCTACAGGGTAGCCGTGCTGCGCAGGATCACGTATATATACGTGATCCTGCACTTTTGGGTAGCAGGCACGAGCGTGCGCCACCAGCGGCTCGCTCCCGCTGTGATTCTAGTCGATATCCACCGGAACTCGATGATCGTCCGGTACACAGGCAGAACTGCAGTCTGCTTATGTAAAACAAGGCAAATCGCCATTCTGTCAGTAAGGAAGGCATGGATCCTCTGTTCCTGCAAATCAGGGACATGAATCCTTGCCTTCCCCTAGTAAAAGCTACTCCCACAGTACACCAAAACACTGGCTAGGCACACAGTTAACCCTTCAATTGCCCTAGATGTTTAACCCCTTCCCAACCTATGCATTAGTACAGTGACAGTGCATATTTTTAAGCACTGATTACTATAGTGGTGTCACTGATTCCCAGAAAAAAGCGTCAGATAGTGTCCGATTTGTCCACCACAATAGCATAGTCCCACTATAAGTCGCTGATTGCCGCCTTTGCTAGTAAAAATAATTAATTAAAAATTCCATAAATACATCCCATAGTATAGACACTATAACTTTTGTGCAAACCAATCAATATACATTTATTGGCATTTTTTTTACCAAAAATATGCAGCAGAATATTGGCCTAAACTGATGAAGAAATTCATTTTTTTACATTTATTTTATTGGATCTGTTCTATAGCAGAAAGTAAAAAAATTTTTTTTTTTCTAAAATGTTCGGTCATTTTTTGTTTTTAGGACTAAAAAAAAAAAAAAAATAAAAAAAAAAAAAATCGCAGAGGTGATCAAATACCACCAAAAGAAAGCTCTATTTGTGGGGGAAAAAAAAAGGACATCCATTTTATTTGGGTACAGCGTCGCACAACCGTGCAATTGTCAGTTAAAATAGTGGAGTGCCGTATCAGAAAAAATGGCTTGGTCATTAAGGGGGGGGGGGGGTAAATTTTCTAGAGCTGAAGTAGTTAATAATTACAAAAAGAAAAAAACAGTAAAAAAAGACCTGAAAAGAAACAGACTGTGAAGATTGTAGTGTCCCCTTACACTAGCGGCCAGTGGAGAAGTGACTAGAAATGAGAGAAATGCTGCAACCCAAATTAAAAGTTCAAACAACAGGATGAAAAGAGGCCAACAGGCCAGGACAGGCGCTGCACATACAGTCTAGCAATATAAAAAGAGAGAAGCCGTCCGGCAACTCAGGACGGCTTCTGTATAAAATCCACAACTTTATTTAGATTCACACAAGGCACAAAGGGAATCCACAGCACAGCAAAGTGGACGCGTTTCAGCCACACATGGCCTTAGAGGAAAAGTGCCCTCTTACATAGTAGGTGAAGTTGAAAAAAAAAGACACAAGTCCAACCTATGTGTGTGATTATATGTCAGTATTACATTGTATATCCCTGTATGTTGCGGTCATTCAGGTGATTATCTAATAGTTTCTTGAAACTATCAATTCCCCCCGCTGAGACCACCGCCTGTGGAAGGGAATTCCACATCCTTGCCGCTCTTACAGTAAAGAACCCTCTACGTAGTTTAAGGTTAAACCTCTTTTCTTCTAATTTTAATGAGTGGCCACGAGTCTTGTTAAACTCTCTTCTGCGAAAAAGTTTTATCCCTATTGTGGGGTCACCAGTACAGTATTTGTAAATTGAAATCATATCCCCTCTCAAGCGTCTCTTCTCCAGAGAGAATAAGTTCAGTGCTCGCAACCTTTTCCTCATAACTAAGATCCTCCAGACCCTTTATTAGCTTTGTTGCCCTTCTTTGTACTCCCTCCATTTCCAGTACACCCTTCCTGAGGACTGGTGCCCAGAACTGGACAGCATACTCCAGGTGCGGCCGGACCAGAGTCTTGTAGAGCGGGAGAATTATCGTTTTATCTCTGGAGTTGATCCCCTTTTTAATGCATCCTAATCTTACATCAATGGTTTAATAAAAAGTGCCCTCTTACATTGCTGGTTAAGGAAGAAAGACATGACCTCTTACAATGGATGGCGGTGGGGTGGAAAAAACACAAGGAACCCCTAGCACAGTGATGGCGAACCTTGGCACCCCAGATGTTTTGGAACTACATTTCCCATGATGCTCATGCACTCTGCACTATAGTTGAGCATCATGGGAAATGTAGTTCCAAAACATCTGGGGTGCCAAGGTTCACCATCACTGCCCTAGCAGCTTCTTAAGGAATCCCAGGATTCCATGGAACCCTGTTTGAGAAAGGCTTGTCTAGAGGGAGATGGTCAAGGCAAAAATAAAAGTAAAAAGCACATTCAGGTTTTTCATTCTTGATATTGCTGCTGCAGCCTTTTTGAGTTGGCCATACATGCAATGGGGTCGATTTCTAAAACAGGACAATGCAAAATCGAGTGCAGCTCTGCAAAGAAACCAATCAGCTTCCAGGCTTTATTTGACGGCTACAGCGCAAGCTTACTTTGCCAGGAGGCCATCATATGGCCTCCTATCACGAAAGTGCTGGCTCACATGCCCCATGCGGCACACTCTGTGATCAGAGTTTTTTGGAATCAGCTGATCAAAGATCGGGGTAAAGGGCCAATCACAGCGGCCCTTTACCACGTGATCATGAGACAATAACCAGCTTCTGTTAAAAGGGACACCTACACTGATAATCAGGGCACTGATTATGAGTGTCCTGATTTTAAGTGCAGTCCCACCAGTGCTGCCAATCAGTGCCTCCTCATCAGCGTCACCTATCAGTGCAGCCTTATCAGTGCCTATGCATCAATGCCCACCAGTGCCACCTCAGAGCCCATCAGTGCCACCACATCAGTGCAGCCTATCAGTGCTCATCAGTGAAGTAGAAAAAAAAATTACCTGTTTGCAAAATTTTATAACAAACTATGAATTTTTTTTTTTTCCCTCCTAAATTTTCGGTCTTTTTTCATTTGCTTACCAGACACTAAAAAAAACCCCAGTGGTGATTAACCGCTTGCCGACCCGCCACCGTCATTTTACTGCGGAAGGTCGGCACGATCCTGCGAACCGTCGTAGCTGTATGTCAGCTCGTGGGACCGGGATAGCAGGCGCGCGTCCGCTGCACAGCAGGGGTGCCAATGCTCATGGCCAACGATCGCGATGACCGCCGGCCACGAGCGATTGCGAGAGACAGAACAGGGACAAGTGTGTGTAAACACTTCCCTGTTCTGTGCTGAGAGGAGTGACAGATCGTGTGTTCCTATTAGCTAGGAACCACAACCTGTCACTTCCTCTAGTCAGTCCCCTCCCCCCCTTCAGTTAGAAACACGTAGCAGGGAACACAGTTAACCCCTTGCTCGCCCCCTAGTGTTAACCCCTTCCCTGCCAGTGACATTTATACAGTAATCAATGCATTTTTATAGCACTGATCGCTGTATAAATGCCAATGGTCCCAAAAATGTGTCAAAAGTGTCTGATGTGTCCGCCATAATGTCGCAGTCCCGATAAAAAAAGAAATAAAAATGGCAGATCGCCGTCATTACTAGTAAAAAAAATAAAAAAATAATAAAAATGCTATAAATCTATCCCCTATTTTGTAGAGGCTATAACTTTTGCGCAAACCAATCAATATACACTTATTGTGATTTTTTTTTTACCAAAAATATGTAGAATACATATCGGCCTAAACTGAGGAAAAAATGTGCTTCTTTAAAAAAAAAATGGGGATATTTATTAAAGCAAAAAGCACAAAATATTGTGTTTTTTTCAAACTTGTCGCTCTCCTTTTGTTTATAGCACAAAAAATAAAAACCGCAGAGGTGATCAAATACCACCATAAGAAAGCTCTATTTGTGGGGAAAAAAAAAGGACATCAATTTTGTTTGGGTGCAACGTCGCACGACCGCGCAATTGTCAGTTAAAGCGACGCAGAGCCGAATCGCAAAAAATGGCCAGGTCATTTAGCAGCCAAATCTTCCGGGGGTGAAGTGGTTAAATTCCACCAAAAGAAAGCTCTATTTGTGTGAAAAAAAAAAATGATAAAAATTTCAGATGGGTACAGTGTTGCATGACCGCCCAATCGTCATTAAGCCCAGGTTCACACTACAACGGCCTGCGGATCGCACAGGAGCGCTGTGCTTCCCTGTTCCCCGTTTCAGGGACGAATCAGGGCCGATTCTATGCCTGAATTCGGCCCTGAAACGGAGCCAAAGACGCACAGCGTTTTTGTGCAGGGCGCTCCGCAGCCGCCCCGGAGATATGTGAACCGCCTCCATAGGGAGCCAGTCACATTCTCCTGCTATGCGAATTAGATGTGCGGAAACGCACATCTAATTCGCATAGGTGTGAACCCGGGCTTAAAGTGCAACAGTGCTGAAAGCTGGAAGAGGGTAAAAGTGCCCAGTAGGCAACTGGTTAATGGAGCAAGCTGAAGTTAGAAGCCGATTGGCTACAGCTGCACCGGTTTCTAAAGGCTCCAGTTTTATGAAATCAACCCCAATGAATTCTCATCTGAATGTCCATTCACTCTGATCATTGTAACAGATGTAAAATGATTCCTCAAAACTTACACTACATCTACATTCGTCCGATAGCTGCCGCGATCAAACATTTTTTAGAAAAAAAATAAATAAATAAACAAAAATCAAGTGATGGTTTCAGAATCAATTCCTTCATACAGAACACAACTGACTTGACAATTTGGAATTTTTCAACCCATCCGACTCTTTTCAGGTTCAGCCACAGCAGTGAGCTATGATTGCTAAACTCAAACTCAATGTGGATCATGGACAATAGACAGTATTTGCCCAAACATTATCCTGCTGTCAGTTACTGCAATCAAAATCAATGCAACCACAGCAAAAGAATAGATACCAATTATGTCTGAAGTATCCGCTGATCCCTGTGCAAAGTAATTCCTTAAACTGTAACTCAGTGTCGACAACGTTCTCAATTCCCATTACGCAGCTCTGGAATGTAAAACATTTTAGTCTATTACACGAGGCAATCATGAGCGAAGCATGTCACATAAATGTGAGCATCCCAGAGAGACTGGAGCAGCTTCTGGAGGCTCCCCGGGGCTCGTCACACAGCACCTCCCAGAGAAGGATGACGGTCTCCAGCGACAAATAGACACAGATGTGCTGGAGGCCACCAGCCAAAAACCTAACAAGTCTGCAGAGTCCTCCAACACCGCCATCGTCTCAGCGCTGACACCCAACTTTCCAGGAAAAATTATTTTCTAATGGAGTTAGGGCTCATTTACACTTGCTTCGGCTTCAACAGGGCTTCGGACAGGCTTTGTTAAAGCTCTCTGAACGCCAGTCACAGCTCACTAAATAAAATGGTTCGCTTAAAGTCCTGTTTATACCTTGCTTTTGCTTCGGCTTCGCTTCAAAAACTATACCCCATGTAGCTTCAGTGGTGCTTCAAAAGCATCTTCAAAGCCTCCATAGAAGTCTATGGCAAAGCTCACCTGAAGCCCCACCAAAGCCTCATCAAAGCACCACGAAGCATCACTGAAGCCCCATCAAAGCGCCACCAAAGCCCCATTGGAGCCTCATCGAAGCACCAAGCAAAAGCAGGTGTAAACAGGACTGTAAGCTAACCATTTTATTTAAAGGAGCTTTGACTGGCATTCAGAGAACTTAAAGTGGAGTTCCACCCACTTTTACAACTCTTCAGCATCCCTCCCTAAACTGTGCACTGTAAACGAATTGGATATTTTTAAAAAAAATTTTCAGCACTTACTGTATATCTGCTGTATTCATTTTTCACTTCCTCCTCCCTGGCCGCGGCCCATCGCATCATTTCCTGTTTGCAATGCCTTCTGGGAAGGGGCGGCCACTTCCTCTGACACTGCCGTTGCTATGGAAACCTGACCTGAAACCTATTATACTGCTTGTGCTGCACTGAGCATGTGCGAGATCTGCAAGGATGAGATCCAGGAAGAAATACAGTCTGGCTTCAGATGCCCACACTTAAGATGGCCACGGCCTGCTGTAAGTTTATAAAATAACAAACTGCTGCTATAAACTAACAAAACAGACCTTAGTTTACAGACTAACTTTACTAGAATACATTAAGCTTGTGTATTATAGGGGTATTTTTATTTAAAA
Source organism: Aquarana catesbeiana (assembly GCF_042186555.1). Lineage (NCBI taxonomy): Eukaryota > Metazoa > Chordata > Amphibia > Anura > Ranidae > Aquarana > Aquarana catesbeiana. The sequence goes on from NC_133334.1 coordinate 20,851,947, forward strand.
AGTATAATTTCGGCCGGAACACCACTTTAACAAAGCGCGTCCAAAGCCTTGTTTTGAAGCAAGTGTAAACTAGCCCTTAACCACTTGCCCACCGCCGCACGCCGATATGCATCGGCACAATGGCAGCGGTGGGCAAATGGGCGTACAGGTACGTCTCCTTTAATTGGCGGGGCTAGCGTACAGCGTGACCGTGCCCGCGGGACCCACAGACTCGATGTCTGCCAGTGTCCCCACGATCGTGTCACGGAGCCGCAGAACGAGGAGATGCCTATGCAAACATGGCATTTCCCAGTTCTGCCTAGTGACATGACAGAGATCTACTGCTCCCTGTCATCGGGAGAAGTGATTGCTGTCATGTCAGTGGCAGCCCATCCCCCAGATGTTAGAATCACTCCCTAGGACACACGTAACCCCTTCATCACCCTCCAGTGTTTAACCCCTTCCCTACCAGTGTCATTTACACAGTAATCAGTGCATTTTTATAGCACTGATCGCTGTATAAATGACAATGGTCCCAAAATAGTGTCAAAAGTGTCCGATGTGTCCGCCATAATGTCGCAGTCACGATAAAAATCACAGATCGCCGCCATTACTAATAAAAAAAAAAAAAAAGAATAATAAAAATGACATAAATCTATCCCCTATTTTGTAGACGCTATAACTTTTGCGGAAACCAATCAATATACGCTTACTGCAATTTTTTTTACCAAAAATATGTAGAAGAATACATATCGGCCTAAACTGAGAAAAAAAAATTAGTTTTTTTATATATTTTTGGGGGATATTTATTATTGCAAAAAGTAAAAAATATTGGCTTTTTTTTTCAAAATTGACGCTCTTTTTCTGTTTATAGCGCAAAAAATAAAAAACGTGATCAAATACCACCAAAAGAAAGCTCTATTTGAGGGGGGGAAAAAAGGACGTCAATTTTGTTTGGGCGCAACATCGCACGACAGCGCAATTGTCAGGTAAAGCGACGCAGTGCCGAATCGCAAAAAGTGCTCTGGTCAGGAAGGGGGTAAAATGTTCCGGGCTGAAGCGGTTAAAGTGGACCTCGGCTGTAGTTAGGTCTGTAGAAGTGACACAAGGTAGTACTTATTACAGAGGAAGACAAGGCATGTGGAACCTGTCATCCATGCACAGCAGGGCTCATTCACTGTCTGGAAAGGTCTACATCAGGGGTAGTCAAACTTCAGACCCGGTTCACACAGGGGCAACACGACTTGCAGGTCGCCTCAGCGAAGCGACCTGCAAATGACTTCCGCGGCGACTTGCAAAACGACTTCTGTATAGAAGTCTATGCAAGTCGCCCCAAGTCGCTCCCAAAGTCGTACAGGAACCTTTTTCTAAGTCGGAGCGACTTGCGTCGCTCCGATTAGAACGGTTCCATTGTACAGAACGGGAGGCGATTTGTCAGGCGACTAGGTCGCCTGACAAGTCGTCCCTGTGTGAATGGGCTCTAAAGAGGTGGGGATCTACCTGAACAATATGGGAGAAGTAAAAAATCACTGGGCACAGTGTCGCCTCCTCACACCTGATTTAAACCAGCAATCATGGATTTAAATCAGGTGGCGAGGAGGCAACAAATCGCCTCCCCACCATCTGACAAGCACACTTGGATTGCTTTTCAGGGGAGCAGCAGTGCCTGCTGCACTTGTGAATGAGCCCTCAGCCCTGGTTCACATTGGTGCGATTTGACATGTCAAATTGGCGGCAATGGCACCGATTTCAAAAAGTAGTTTCTGTACTTTTTTTCGGGGTGCGATTACCATTGACATCTGTGCAGAAACCCACACAGATGTCTCTGAAATCGCCGCCGAAATCGGGACTGACTTGCGGGAATGAAATGGTGCACGTTCAGCTGAACGCGCACCATTTCATTCCCGCGGTCAGTGTGAACCAGGGCTTAGATGCATTCGGCAGCAGCACCCTTAGGCTCGATTCACACCTGTGCATGTTGCTTTTGGGCGTTTTTGGAGGTTTTTTTTTCATGCTTGCCACGTTTTTGAGCAGCGTTTTTTGCGGCGTTTTTGCCGCGATTTTGCCGCGATTTGCGTTTTGCGTTTTTTTTTTTTTTTACAGTTTTTTTTTACAGTCTAAAAAAAAAAAAAACGGCAAAAACGCATCAAAAACGCATCAAAAACGCTGCAAAAACGGTGCACTTGCGTTTTTGATGCTTGTCCATTGAATTCTATTACATGCAAAACGCTGCATTTTGCATGAAAAAAAGTCCCTGACCCTTTCCAAAAATGCAGAGAAACAAAAAGGCATTGATGTGAACATGTTCCATAGGAACCCATGTTAAAAAATTCCCGTGCATTTCTGCAAAATGCAAAATGCATCAAAAAACGCGCTAGTGTGAATGGAGCCTCAGTGCTCGTTCACACATGAAATTGAAGGGGGGTGTTAATATCCTGGAGGTTAAGTTGCAGTTTTACTGCCCCCAATCCCTACCCCCTTTAGCTGCTGAGGCAGCAGCCAAAAGGTGTACACATGCTGCAGCAGGAATAAAACCCCCTGTTGCTTTTGAGGGGTGCTACCGCCTGCCAATCATGACCCATTCAATTAAATGTGTCTACTCTGCAGGTGCCCCGCAACTGCATGCTTCTGCGGGGTCCAAGGTACTAGGGCACTTGCAGAGCGGCCTCATTCACTTGAATGGGTCATGCTTGGCAGGTGCTATGCTATATCCTGCAGGTGTGGTGCACTTTCCTGAAAGCGCACCAAAACTCCTGCATTCAGAAAGTGAACCAAACCCGCAGGATATAATGAAAGTCTATGGCTAAGCGCAGCAATCCTGCAAGAAAGCTGCAGGTACATTGCACTGCACCCGCGGTGTGGGTAAACTGCCGCACATCAGTGTGAAAGCAACCCTATACTATTGTGCCCAGTGTATTGCTTCACACTTCTTTCCTGCTGTTGGCACCACTCTGGAGACCACTATCCGGGATAAGAGGTGGAGTGCGGTTGGTATCACTCCGCATGGGATAGGAGCCAGCGCTACAGAGGAAGCATCGGCTTATGTGGCTCTTGATCCCTACTACAGCTCCAACTTTACAAGTAGTCCCTCTGCATTGCACTCTGATGCTCTAGAATGGTGGGTCAGCAAGTCCAGACCGTGATCTGTCACTTAGTCGCAATCTACTGGTTGCTGATCCCCCGGTCTACATGTTTATAAATATGGATAACTCATAGCTCCTAACTGTCCCTGATTTGGAGGAACTGTCACTCTTTTGGAACCAAATTTTTTATATCACACTTACCTGTTCCACACTCTGGCACTTGGTCTTTACCTCTATTGTGCAGCTTCCAGCCAATCACAAAGGAGGCGCTGTCTTAAGGACTAGCATGTAGGTTGCTCATCGATCGAGCAAAGTGTCAACATGCCTAGCACCTGGACCACCTGTGTTGTCTCTGTGACCACTCGTGTTCCTAGTGTCTGTCTAGCCAGTACCCAGCTCCTGTGCATCTCAGTGATCCCAAAGTCTTTAGTGATTCTAACCTTTATCCAGCCTTGTGCTCCCCAGCCTGTGTACTTGCTCCTGTGATCTCTATGTTCCCCAGCCTGTGTACCTGTGTCTGCTCCTGTGATCTCTATGTCCTCCCTCGCCACCGTGTCTCCCTCTGCACTCAGTAATCTGCTTCTCTGCACCAGTGTGTTTCACTTTGTGTTCCAGACTCTCATTATTAGCACCTGTGCACTCTCAGCCTGTTTTTCTTGTCCATACCTCTATGTTTTCCCATGCACTCTTGCTGTCACTCATGTGTTACCCGCTGCCTGTAGAATGCCGCAGTGCTGAGAAGTGCCCCAGAGCTCCAAGGAACGGTCTCCTGCTCACAGCTGCAACCTGCTCAGGTGAGTCTGAGGACCACAATCAAAGTATCGCATGCAGCATAACATCTTTCCACCTGTAGGAGCTCTGGTGAATACCAGGGGGTGCCTTAGATTCAGCACATTGGCCCATTTCGGGCTCTTATCATCACCATATGAGCAGGCACCCTGAACTCTGTGTCTACTCCATGGCTTTCGCCACCATATTCTGCAACTAGTCCTGGTTGGCTACCCGGCCTCCAGTGTGACCCCCAACATTACCAAAGGGCTGAACATAAAATTCAGTGGATATACAGAGTGAGACAGCAAACACACAACTGGATATAGTCAATGACTATGAGAATGATACAAGAGATGATCAGAGACTGCAGACATGGTACAGGTGATGGTCAGAGACTGCAGACATGATACAAGAGATGATCAGAGACTACAGACATGATACAAGAGATGGTCAGAGACTGCAGACATGATACAAGAGATGGTCAGAGACTGCAGACATGATACAAGAGATGGTCAGAGATTGCAGACATGGTATAGGTGATGGTCAGAGACTGCAGACATGATACAAGAGGTGGTCAGAGATTGCAGACATGGTACAGGTGATGGTCAGAGACTACAGACATGATACAAGAGATGGTCAGAGATTGCAGACATGGTACAGGTGATGGTCAGAGACTACAAACATGATGCGGATAGGGTACAGGAGATGGTGAGAGACTGCAGACATGGTATAGGAGATGGTCAGGGAGTGTGGACATAACAAAAGAGATGGTCAGAGACTGGGAACAAGCTGCAGAATACTGTAAGAGACTGTGAACATGCTCTAGGAGTTGTTGTAGATTTGGGACATGCTTCTGGAGACGGTCATAGACTGGAGAATGACATGAGGATGCTGGAAATTACTGCTATAATAGGGAATTAGGGACACACAGATTAGTTCCAAAGGGGTGCAGGTTGGGCACCAGGGGTTTAATCAATCATTGTTTGTGCATTAATTCTTCATGGCTCACATAACATAGTGCATTGCAGGGGTGTATCCTTTCCCTACATACCTTATACTAATAAGGTGTCCCTCTTTATCATCTCAGAAAGTTGGGAGGTATGTAAAAGTAACAGCATGAGCATGTGGTTGGCTGATATGGGACACACTACCTATTCTTCTAGAAGGGGGATGAGATATCTGTCAGTTGCAGTCATGACCTCCATACCACCAAAATGGCTGCAACTTTTAGGCTCGGTTTTCACTAGCGCGACTTGCGACTGCAAAGTCGCATGACAAGTCGTATCCCATGATTTCCAATGATTACCGTCCATATCTGTGCGACTTCAAGTCTCAGCGACTTCAAAGTAGACCCTGCACTACTTTGGTCCCACTTTGATGCGACCTTGAGGTCCATAGACCTCAATGATACACAGGCATTGCTTCAAGTCACATCAAAATCGAGGCAAAGGTTGCAATTGTGGAAACCTGCTCTTAAACTGGACTCAGGAAACTTTATAGGGGAACTCAACCCAAAGCCTAAAAACACAATTGAAACAGGTATACAGGAACAAATGATTTAAATAATGGTCATAGCTTTGTGGTCCACCTGCCCCTTGTGTGCTTATAACTGCATAGTATAAGGATAGTAACGACCGGGGGGGGGGGTCACCCATAAAGGAACAATAAGGCAGCGCACTGTTGCAGCAAGTTATAGGTCTGGCAAAACTGCATTAACAGTGGCAGGAGCTTGAAGCTTGGGCTTACACGGTAATATGTGCCACAGTCCTTACACCCAAAGGCCTCAGCACCCAGAAATATGAGGTCATGTATGACATTATTACAGGTATATTTCTGCTCCATGGAAGCCCAGGTGCCAATAGACATGAATGGCTGTGCATTGGTACATGTGCATCAAGTAGACACAGAACATTGCCCAGGCTATGCAACTCCCAGGCCTTAAAGCATCCACCAGTCTGGACTCTCTGGCAGAGTTTGGACCCCCATACCCCCCTCTTTATTTACGCCCCTGGTTACATCAGTTTAGAGCTTGCAGCTCTGTGGACAGTGTAGATAAAAACAAAGGTTTGGGACTTAAAACGAGGCGCAGGGCATGTGAAGCCAAGCACCTCCATCCCTGATTCTTGAGCAAAAAGGAGAGGAGGATGGGACTTTGCTTCATATAAAGTCTCATCCTCCTCTCCTTTTTGCTCTGTGGACAGTGTGCCACTTCCTCACCTCCTGATCACCTTATTATGGTAACTTTAGACTGCGCTTCAGTTAAATCGCTAAAAACACCACTAAAATACAGGAGCTGTTTTGACTGTCATATGATTCGTATTTCTGTTCAGCCATTCCTGTGAATTACAAACCCCTGCCAGATAGAAGAGCCAGGCTGGTGGTGTCACTTTTCATTGCTGCAGTTAAGCAACGCAACTTGGTCACCTTTCTGCCCCCCCCCCCCCCCCCAGCCTGGGACAGTACAAGCAGGAGCTGTCATGTACGACGTGATTACAACATACCTATCCCAAATCACATTCAGTAGTTGAATTTAAAAATACCTTTTGAGGATAACTGCATTTATTGGTGTTGATTTCTATCTGCCTGGTTCATCTTTAAAAAAAAAAAAAATGATTTTATACTTAGGAATATATTAGGATACCAAAGACTGTTTGAGTAGGTAATAATTCAAATAGGGTCTGTGGGTCTGGAAGGGTCATTTATTCCTCCATTGTGGATAGTTGTAATAATACATTATATACAGTCTAATACATAAGAAGCTGCGGAGAAGTAGTGGCAGCACTGTGTGGTGAGAGAGTGAAACCTGACTACAGCAATCTGGTTACATGTCTTTTCCTTCATCTCATATGAACAGAATGGAAATGTGTTTAGAACAGATACAATGTAAAATGAACAGACTTGACAAATTGCGATTAAAATTCTGGCGATCCAACAATAACGCGCTGACTGCCAATAATAAAGTGGTGAATGGCATCTGAATTCAAAGATGTCACTCTGTATAATTCCTATCGAATCCCATATCAGGGAGAAACAATTAACTAGCTCCAGTCTAATTAAAAATCAGGAAAATACTTTCAAATTTAATTGCAACTGGCCTGACCTAAAACTTTTCTACGGTAACAGCTGTGCTAAAGTGCGGCATCTTGTGGTACCTGCAAATACCTGTGTTAGTCATAAGATTAGAGTGGTTGTAAAGGCTTCAGGTTTGTACCCCAAGACCCAGTTCACACAGGGGCGACTTGTCAGGCGACTTAGCCGCCTGACAAGTCGCGTCCCGTTCTGTACTACGGAACCGTTCTAATAGAAGCGACTCAAGTCACTCCGACTTAGAAAAAGATTCCTACTACTTTTGGGGCTACTACTACTACTAATTTTGGGGCAACTTCAGGCGACTTGCATTGACTTCTATACAGAAGTCGTTTTGCAAGTCGCCGCCGAAGTCGTGTGCAGGTCGCCTCACAGAGTCGGCCTGCAAGTCCTGTTGCCCCTGTGTGAACCGGCTCTAAAGCATTGTTTGCATTAAAATGATTGTAAAGTCTCATGGTTTTTTACCTTAAGACATTCTATGCATTAAGGTGAAAAACCTTCTTTGCTGCAGCTGCCCCCAGACCCCCCCCCCCCCCTGTTTTTCTTACCTGAGCCCGATCCGATCAATTGATATGCATGAGCCCAGCAGCTCCAGCCACTGTCTCTCTCCTCATTGAACAGATTGATAGCAGGAGCCATTGCCTCTCGCTGCTGTCAATCAAATCCAGTGACACGGGTGCGGGGGGGGGGGGTTGTCTGTGTCAATGGACGCACTAGCAGAACTCGGGAGCGAGCCCGCACGGGCGCCCCCATGGAAAGCAGCTTTCTGTGGGGGCACCCGATGAAAGGGAGGAGCCAGGAGCGCTGGTGGAGCACCCCAGAAGAGGAGGATCAGGGCTGCTCTGTGCAAAACCCTTGCACAAAGCAGGTAAGTATAACATGTTTGTTTTTTTTTTTCTTTAAAAAAAAAAAACTTTACAACCCCTTTAACCACATGCTGACCAGGCCATAGCCGAAGGGCGTCCATGGATGTCCTCACAGAATCATGTTCCCTCGCGCCCCCTGGGGCGTGCACCCGGGAACATCCGTGACCGCCGAGTCCGGGGGACCCGGCGCATCTCGGATCACGGTAAATGGCCGCTGATAGCGGCCGTTTACCACGTGATCGCTCCGTGTCATGACGCCGGTTCCTCCCTCCCCTCTCGGTACAGTGTGAGAGGAGAGGGGGAGAGATCGTTTGCAGCGCTGTGGGCACTACAGATCCAGCCCACAGCGCTACTCAATGCCCATACTCTGCCAGTACTCTGCCATACTCTGCCATACTATGGAATACTATGGAATACTATGTAATACTCTGCCAATACTCACCAATACTCTGCAATAAATTTTAACAGAAACAAAGAATTTTTTATTTTTTTTTACCGAATTTTCAGTCTTTTTTGATTTATAACGCAAAAAATAAAAAAACCCAGTGGTGATTAAATACCACCAAAAGAAAGCTCTATTTGTGTGAAAAAAAGGACAAACATTTCAAATGGGTACAGTGTTGCATGACTGAGTAATTGTCATTCAAAGTGTGAGCACCGAAAGCTGAAAATTGTTCTGGTTAGGAAGGGGGTTTAAGTGCCCAGTGGTCAAGTGGTTAAGGTAAAATGCCTTTATGTGCATCCCCCCCTTAATACTTACCTGAACCCAATCTCGATCCAGTGCTGTGCCTGAGAGTAGCAGTGCTGCGTTCTCTCCCTCCTCACTGGATCAGTGAGAGCAGAAGGAGCTACTGGTCCCTGCTGCTCTCAATCAAATCCAGTGACAAGGGAGCTAGGGGGGCCGAGCTACAATGTGTGTGTCAATAGACACACACACAGCATGGCTCAAGATGGAGTCCACATGTGTTCCACCATAGGAAGCGGCTTCCTATGGTGGTACAGGGAGAAGAGGAGGAGCCCAGATAGCCAGTGGGGGACTCCAGAAGAGGAAGACCTTGGCTGCTCTGTGCGAAACCATTACAGAGATCAGGTAAGTATAACATGTTTGTGATTTAAAAAAAAATCACTTTAATCCTGTGCCCCTGTGGAGCCCCTTAGATCTTAAGCCCGGCACTAAATGAGGCCTTACCTTCTACCCAAGTCATCGTAAAGTCAATAAAGCACCTGGTATAAAACCCCATCACATCATTTACATGTTGAATACCACAGCCTGGACTGTCCAATGAAATGCTGACAGTTGAATGACTTGGGTGGGGCTTAGTGCTGGTGGTGGAGTGTAATTATTGAATCCTAGAGCAATTAGCAATATAGTTTTTTTTTTAAGAAGGGAGAACTATAGAGTCTTCATGCTTTCAGACACCCAATCTCTGATCGAAACCTCTAACAGAGCAGTCTAGAGCAGGGGTCTCCAAACTTTCTAAGCAAAGAGTCAGTTTACTGTCCATAAGACTTTTGGGGGGTTGGACTGTGGTCATTGGGGGGTAGAAAAGGTCCAGATGTCAGTGAGAAGAAAATGCCCCAACTTTTCTTGATGGTGTCAGTAGGAGAAATTGTACCATACTGTTGGTGTCATTGGGAGGAATTTTGCCCCATTATTGCTGTCATTGGGAGGAATTATGCCTCTTCATTGGGGTCAGTGGGGGGCAGGGGGGGAATTATGCCCCATTGTTATCAGTGGATGAAATAGTGCCCCAAGGACCAGATAAAAGCAAGCAAAGGGCTGCATCTGGCCCCAGGGCCGCAGTTTATAGACCACTGGTCCAGAGGAAGGAGGGGTAAGAGGGAGGTGTCACTGCTCCACCTGCTGGCTTTTTATTTTAACTGATAAGAATGTGGAAGGGGTACAGCCTTTGTCAAGTTTCTAGCTGTCTTTTGTCTTTGCTTGGGAGAACTCCCCTCATGTCCAGTCCCAGTGGCCACACAACTGAGGGGAATCTCCCCTACAGGAACACAGATTGTATTAAAAACCCTCTCCTACCCTACATTACAAAAATGTTGTCTGGATTTCCACCTAATTTGTTGGATCAGGTCTGTGGTGGATGTAGATGTGATTATTACTTCCTGTTATTTGCATTTCTTTGGGGTTATTTTTACATTACATTCTTGTGTAAAGTTTATTTGTTTTAATACTTTTAGTATTTTTACTTTGTTTAGTACGTTTTAAAAGGATAAGTGCATATGTCCTCTTGCCCCTTCCCCTGATCTACCCCCCCATCCCCACAGATGCATACTTAATTCTTTCTTGCAGATGCAGCTCCTCCTGTTTCCATCCAACAATGCGCTTCACCATCCTATGTATTGGTGTTCCATACGCTCCTATGAGGCTCTTTCCTGAGGCTGAAGATGATCAGTGGTGGTCTCTGGGCAAAATGTTTTAGCTTTTTGATAGAGCCTGGAGGGATTACAATGCGTTTCGGGTTTTTTATTGCTGTCTGTGACTCCACTGAAAAAAGTTTGCTTTATTTCCTGCGCGGTAACCGGGAATGGAAGTGAAGTCAGTTTTTACAAAAGTAGCGCAGATAATTAATAAAGGCCTTTTTTTTTAACAAGATGTGGAACCTCTGTCACTTTTTAATAGTGTGTGTGCCGCTGGTAGGTGGATTCTCCTCACTCCCAGTGTGGTTACAGGACAGGAAATGAGGGAAAAACTCATGTATAAGGGGCCTCTGGTGTATAGGAGGCGACTCTGATCTGATGAGGGTGCCTCTGACCTGAGGGGGGGACTCTGATGTTATGGGGGGACTCTGATGTGAAGGGGGGGGCTCTAATGTGATTAGGGGCTTCTGATATGAAGGTGGACTCTGATGTTATGGGGGACCTCTGATGTGATGAGGGGCCTCTGATTTGAAGGGGGGTTCTGATGTGAAGGGGGGGCTCTAATGTGATTAGGGGCTTCTGATATGAAGGTGGACTCTGATGTTATGGGGGACCTCTGATGTGATGAGGGGCCTCTGATTTGAAGGGGGGCTCTGATGTGAAGGGGGGGCTCTAATGTGATGAGGGGCTTCTGATATGAAGGGGGACTCTGATTTGATGAGGGTGCCTCTGGCTTGTTATGGGGGATCTCTGATGTAGAGGGGGACTCTGATCTCATGGAGGACCTCTGATGTGATGGGGGAGACTTCTGATGTGTAGGAGAAATGCTGATGTGAAGGGGGGGGGCTCTGATGTGAAGGGGTGGGGCTCTAATGTGATGAGGGGTTTCTGATATGAAGGAGGACTCTGATTTAATGAGGGTGCCTCTGACTTAAAGGGAGAACGCCGATGTTATGGGGGATCTCTGATGTAGAGGGGGGCTCTGATCTCATGGAGGACCTCTGATGTGATGGGGGGAGACTTCTGATGTGTAGGAGAAATGCTGATGTGAAGGGCGGGGGGGCTCTTATGTGATGGGGGACCTCTGACTTGATGGTGATGGAGAACCTCTGATGTCATGGGGGCCTCTGATGTGAAGGGGGGGGGGGGCTCTGATATGAAGGGGAACTCTGATGAGATGGGGGACCTTTGATGTGAAGGGGGGATTCAGATGTGTAGGAGGGACCTCTGATGCGATGGATGACCACTGACATGATGGTGATGGGAAAACTCTGATGTGATGGGGGCTTCTGACAAGAGGGGGGAAACTCTGATCTGAAGGGGGGCTTCTGAAGTGTAGAGGAGACTCTAAAGTGAAGGGAGGTTCTGGTGTGATGAGGGTGCCTCTGACCTGAAGGGGGGGGGGTTCTAATGTGATGAGGGGCTTCTGACATGAAGGGGGACACTGATGTGATGAGGGTGCCTCTGACTTGAAGGGGGAACGCTGATGTTATGGGGGATCTCTGATGTAGAGAGGGAAACTCTGATCTCATGGAGGACCTCTGATGTGATGGGGGGAGACTTCTGATGTGTAGGAGAAATGCTGATGTGAAGGGCGGGGGGGCTCTTATGTGATGGGGGACCTCTGACTTGATGGTGATGGAGAACCTCTGATGTCATGGGGGCCTCTGATGTGAAGGGGGGGGGGCTCTGATATGAAGGGGAACTCTGATGAGATGGGGGACCTTTGATGTGAAGGGGGGATTCAGATGTGTAGGAGGGACCTCTGATGCGATGGATGACCACTGACATGATGGTGATGGGAAAACTCTGATGTGATGGGGGCTTCTGACAAGAGGGGGGAAACTCTGATCTGAAGGGGGGCTTCTGAAGTGTAGAGGAGACTCTAAAGTGAAGGGAGGTTCTGGTGTGATGAGGGTGCCTCTGACCTGAAGGGGGGGGGGGGTTCTAATGTGATGAGGGGCTTCTGATATGAAGGGGGACACTGATGTGATGAGGGTGCCTCTGACTTGAAGGGGGAACGCTGATGTTATGGGGGATCTCTGATGTAGAGAGGGAAACTCTGATCTCATGGAGGACCTCTGATGTGATGGGGGGAGACTTCTGATGTGTATGAGAAATGCTGATGTGAAGGGTGGGGGGCCTCTGATGTGATGGGGGAACCTCTGACTTGATGGAGAACCTCTGATGTCATGGGGGCCTCTGATGTGAAGGGGTTTTCTAATGTGTAGAGGGCGTTCTGATGTGAAGGGTGGTTCTGCTGAGAGAAGAGGACCTCTGATGTCATGGGGGAACTTATGATGTTAATGGGGGTTCTGATAAGATGGGGTGGGGGGGCTCTGATGTGAAGTGGGGATTCAGATGTGTAGGAGGGACCTCTGATGCGATGGATGACCACTGACATGATGGTGATGGGAAAACTCTGATGTGATGGGGACCTCTGACAAGACGGGGGAAACTCTGATGTGATGGGGGGGGGGGGGGGCGACCTCTGATCTGAAGGGGGGGGCTTCTGAAGTGTAGGGGAGACTCTAAAGTGAAGGGAGGTTCTGATGAGATGAGGGAGCCACCAATGTGATGGGGGAATCTATGATGTGAATAAGAGTTCTGATGATCGGGGGGACCTTGGATGTGATGGGGGGGGGCTTCTGATGTGAAGTTGATTTCATCAAGACAGTTGTGTGCATTGTCCCAGGCTTGTGGTTTGATAAGAATGGCTGACCATAGATGGATATTTTTTTTTTTTCCATCAGCCGGCTGGCTGATTTAAAAAAACGGAATAGATTACCTCCAATCGAATGAAAAATTTCCATGAGTTGATCATTAGATTGACTTCTCTCAAACAGGAACAGCCATAGTCGGATTGAAATTCGGCTTGTCCCTGCTGAACCAGTCAAATTGCGATCCACCTGTGGCCAGCTTTGCATTTACGTTTTTTGTTTTTTTTTTTAGACTGGGGTGCCTTGAGACTGTACATACTTTTAAAGAGTGCCGCAGCTGGAAAATGGTTGAGAAACGCTGGCTTAGAGACAGGTGTTTATACATTTATAGGCCAAAATACTGCACTGCGTGTGCCTAGTGAAGCCGCAGTTTATTTCCCTAGTAAACATAGCCATTTGTAGAATTTTCAGGCTGCTGTGTGTGCTCAGCCTCCTGTATAGCAGAAGACTGGAGCCACCCGAGGTCTGGAGGTGTGATATTGTTATTCCCTTTTTTCACACATTGCAGAAACAGATGATGCGCAGAGTTCTATGGCTCTGATTCTTGGCTGCGTTCCCTGTTCGCTGCTGAGAGGAGCTTGTGTATAGTGTCACTATGAGGCATTTACATAATTAGGATTGTGCCTATATAAGGACAGGCCGGCACCGCTTACAAAACCAACAGCAGATATGGAGCAATAAAACAGAGCTTGTTTAAACAGCGCCTGGGAAGACTCACAAATATGCTTGTACTTTTTTTATTTTACACTAAGGTACCCCTTTAGGCGATAAGATATGCATTCTGTACACAAAACTGCTTGTTTAAGGCCCAGATCTGGGCTGCGGTTAAAATTGCCCTTGCTGTCCTAAAGTACAGTGCAGGACTGCTGGGTCCTGCATTGTACAAGATGACATCGGAAAGCTGCACTCAGCCAGGCAGTGAAGCAGCTTCAGAGACTGGTCTTGCAGATAGGAGGAAGGCTGCGGGAGTGAGGGATAAGGCAAATATTGAACCCAAAAGTAGTCAATGGGGGGTGGGGGGGGGGTGGGCCACAGCACTGTTATATTTACTCTCAGCCTTTAAAACCCTTGAGCTGTGCCCCCTGAGCAAAAAATGTTAAGCTGGCCCCACTCCCATGTACATAGGAGTGCCAACATAGAAAATCACTACTTTCACTACAAGTTAAAGAGGAAGTAAACTCTCCCACTCTGATGCTACTTTTCATTTAGTCCATTATAATAAGTATCTATCAAACTATAGCCACTGTAATCCAGCCCAGATCGCATATTACTTACTGTTTACTGGCAGCGCCATCTTAAGTATTGATTTCTGAGTCCACAGTAGAGTGTATTTCCGCCCTTACATTGAGCACTTCCTGTACTGTTAACCAAGCCTCCTTCTCAATCCAACGTTTCTATGGCAACCCTGCTTCCCTGCGTCCCTGCTCATAGCTGACTTGTTTTATTTCATAGTATTTACTTGTGCCGATTATCTAGTGTTTGCCTATGTCAGTCTTATCAGCTTCAGCTGATAAGACTGCAGTAATGCTGTCCAATGCCCAGGTTTACACTCCATGTGATGTCACATGGTCACATGGGGTGTAGTAGGAAGCTCTAAGTGATTATGCAGTCTCGTGGAATTTCAGTGTTGTGCCGTAGGAAGTCCTGATAATAGACAGACAAGCACACAGAGTGTGCCGTAAATCAGGGGAGATCTGGGCATGCTCAGTGACGTCATTCTAAAGAACAAAAAGGATTACAACAATACTAAGCAAGTAAGAAGATATCTACAAGCAGTGTTCATTAGGGTTTTTTTATGCTGATTTACATGGGACAAAGTTGTGGGGGAGAGTTTACAACCACTTTAAATATAGTGAGAGCAGGAATAAATTTATCTTCAGGCCTAAATGTAAAAAAAAAAAAATGTAAACGTGTGCAAAAGAACCCACAGAATTGGCTCTGGCAACAAAAGGGTTTTAGAGGCAGAAACATTTACATGCAACAGACATTTCATAATCATCATTATTGTGTTTGAATAGATAAATTAATACTTTGAGAGCAAATTACAAAAACTACAACTTAAATTGAACCTGTATCTAGGTGATGGACATTCATGATATAATATGTGTTTGTAGCTGCAGGCAACCTATACCCAAGCTCACAGTAGAAGCACTTCCCTCGTTCACCCCTCCTACTCTATATTTACATTAAAGATTAGATGGCTGAAAGGCTGCTAAAATGTAAAATCATATATGCTTTTTTCCACATTGTTTTCAATCCTTTTTAGCCTACGTCCAATAATCAGAGCGGTCATGAAGTTTGTAAACTTACTTTGTGAAGATCCCCACATTTTTACTTCCCTGGAATTCTGTGAGTCGGTTCCGCTGTGTCGCAGATCTCACAGAGTCTGCCTTCTGAACTACTGAAGTGCTGAGAGGAGGAGTTTCAGGAGGCGGAGCCAGTACAGGAAATACTCATTGTAGGCAGCAAGGCCCCATGGGATGAAAGTAAACAGCAGAGGAGAAACTGCAAAGCATGCAGGGAAAGCAGGAAGTTGTAGAAAGAGACGGCCAGCAGACAGGCAGCACTCCGATGCATAGTAGCTCATTATGCCTTTGGATGGCTTGCAGGGGTATTTTAGGTTTTTTTTTTTTTTTTTTGGGGGGGGGTTTCTGAGATTTACAATATGTCTAGCATTATGCCTATGTCTTGTCTTTACAACCTCTTTAAAGTGGAGTTCCGGCCACATTATTATTATTTATTTTTTTTTAATGATCCGTGAATAATTCATTCTTAAATAAAAAAACGATTATACAATTTAAAAAAGGATGTTTCTAAAATATTAAATTACTACTCACAAGTATTTCCGTCCTGTTGTGGCCGTTGCCATTATGATTGTGGGCTTGTGAAGCCCAATCGATAACTCTTCCTGGATAAGCGTAGGAGAAGTGTATGCTGGGTAACCAGCATGCACCTCTCATCTCACACATGCACGATTCACCGGTGGCCGCAGCGCCGATTGTTTCTAAAGTTGCCATAACATCGGGCGGCAACAGAGGAAGGTCCCGCCTTGTCGTTTTGGCAACAAAGGGCTTTCTTCCCTTTTTAAAAATGGCGCTGTGATCCGCCTTAAATCGCGTCATTTCCTGTCAGGAAATAACGCGATTTTTGATCACAGTACTGCCCACAGACTCCATTTCCTGGAGCATAGGCGAGGGAGGAAGTGACGAGAGAGCTCCGCGGACCAGGAAGTGGCAGATTAGATGGACTACATAGCAACAGGGCGATTCTGGTAAGTATAAAAAAACAAATTCCTCCAAATTTTTCTTTTTAGGTTAAAAGGAGTCTGTTAATAGGGAAAAAAATTTCAGGGTGGAACTCCGCTTTAAGATAAAAAAATTCTTCTGCCTTTAGAAACCCTTTAACCCTACAGGGGACCCACTTTATTAATATTCTAGTGGCGGTTTAGTACCGCTTTAACTATGAGCCAGCATCTCAGTATGAGAAGTTGATGCTCACTCAGTATAATGTCTGAACACAGATGGCTCCCTGTCAGAGAAGGCTGATTCGACAGGTCACTGCTAGGAGTAGAGATCAGAGTGAGAAACTTTAAAGATGAATTGCTCCACAGTGTCTACAGCTGCAAAGGTCAGTGAGGGCCTTTAAAAGCTCATAAGAAAATGTAAATGCCTGAATGTCTACGACCTGACCAATGGTTCATTTTAAATACAAACTCCCAATGGAGTTTGTTTTAGACCTTGTTCACGCTAGTACGATTTCAGATGCAACTTGTGTTGCACAGAATCACATAACAATGGAAATTACATTAATCTCTATGGTGCCCATTCACATCAATGCAGCACAACATCAAGGGGCATTTTTGGAAAAGGTGAGGTTGCTGCTTTGGTGCAGTTGCTGCACATTTGTGGCCCCCCCGTAAACTTCAATAGGAATGCATCAAACACATGTACATGCGCTTTTGCAGAGTGTGTATAGGCTGTTTAGGAGACCGAACCCGTCAGTGTCCAAGTATGGACACATCCCTGCTGTCAGTTGAATTCCTGGCTGTAAACAGGGCTGAGATTATAGAATGAGATTTGTGTTTATTATTGTTTCTAAAGGAAAAATTTACTTTTTAATGTATTTACATTTTGGATGCACCCATGAAAATAATCAGCTTTAGGTAAATCTGTGCATATCCCGGCTGACAGCACAATCTAAGCAAAGGAGCCCGTCATTAAAAAGAAAAAAAATGGCGTGAGGGACCCTCCACAATCCAGCCTTTCAGGTCTGCTATGGCTTTTTTTTTTTTTTTTTTGCATAAACATTTTATTGAGAAAATACAAACTTAGCATATACAACCATGGCTCAGTGAGCCTTCTATGTAGCATATACAGCCATGGCTCAGTGAGTCTGCTATGGCTTTTAAGCGGGAACCTCACGGCAAACAAATTTTAAAAAATGGCGTGAGGTCCTCCCCAAAATCCATACCAGGTCCTTATGTGAGCTTGCAGCCTTGGCAGGCCTGGAAATACAGGAGATGAGCATGCACCCCTCTCCCCCCACTGAACTATACCAGTCCACATACCCTCAACATGGGGGGGAGGGGTACTTTTCCAGGGGGGGGGGACCCCCATGCTGTTTTGTTTATTTTATGACAGGCTCCTTTTTGTTTACATTCTGCTGTCAGAATTTACCCCTAAAGCTGATCATTTTCATGGGCACATCCAAAATTTAAATGCATCAAAAAGTAAAGTTTTCCTTTTAAATACAATGACAAACACAAATCTCATTCTATAATCTTGTACTACTCTGTAATGGTAAGTATAAAAAAAATAAAGTGAATAAAGGCAATGCAAGAATACAAAAATAAAAAAGGTCAGTTTAATTAAAATTGTAGAAATCCTGTGAAATGAAGCAGCACAGAGACACACACCGTATACAATTAGCAGCGCTGGGCTGAAAATAGCAAGTGTGAGGAGAGGAAAGACACAGGGGGCTCAGCAGATGGAGGTGCAGGAATCACGATTCGGGTGACACAGACAAGACGCAGAACGCATGTCGTGGGTGGAAGTGTGATACAGCAAGTGTACAGTATGTCTGAGAAGTGGGCGCTAACAACCTGAAATGTATACAACTGTACATTGTAAAACTAAACAGTTCCCAATATCAGCTCCCTCTTGTTCGATGGTATCCTCATGTTTTTTGTTTTTTTTTTTCATTCATTTACTTCTGGTACTTCTATAGCACCACCATTTACGCAGCGATTTACATACAGCTGTGCTCAAAAGTTTGCATACCCTGGCAGAAATTGTGAAATTTGGGCATTTATATTGAAAATTTGACTAATCGTGCCAACAATATTATGTCTTTTATTCAAGGATAGTGATCACATGAAGCCATTTATTATCAAAAGTTTTTTGGTTCCTTTTAAAATCATAATAACAGCGATCACCCAAATGGCCCAGATGAAAAGTTTACATACCCTGGAATGTTTGGCCTTGGTACAGACACAGAAGGTGGCACACACAGGTTAAAATGACTATTAAAGGTTAATTTCCCACATTTGTGGCTCTTTAAATCGCAATTAGTGTCTGTGTATAAATAGTCAATGAGTTTGTTAGCTCTCACATGGATGCACTAAGCAGGCTAGATATTAAGTCATGAGGAGCAGAAAAGAACAGTCAAAAGACCTGCGTAACAAGGTAATGAAACGTTACAAAGATGGAACAGGATATAAAAAGATATCCAAAGCCTTGAATATGCCAGTCAGTACTGTTCAATCATTTAATAAGAAGTGGAAAATTTGGGGATCTCTTGATACCAAGCCACGGTCAGGTAGAAAAATTTCAGCCACAACTGCCACAGGAATTGTTCTGGATACAAAGAAATACCCCACAGGTAACCTCAGGAGAAATACGGGGTACTGTGGAAAAAGATTGTGTGGTTGTTTTTAAGGAGTACAATACGATGATACTTGAACAAAAAAGAGCTGCATGGTCAAGTTGGCAGAAAGAAGCCTTTACTGCACAAGTTCCACAAAAAAGCCTGGTTACAATATGCCAAACAACACCTTGACATGCCTCATTGGGCTTTTTTTGTGGCATTGGCGCAGTAAAGGCTTCGTTCTGGCAGCTCAACCATGCAGCTCTTTTTTGTTCAAGTATCGTTGAATTGTGCTCCTTTAAAAACAACCACACCATCTTTTTGGAGAGCAGCCTGTATTTCTCCTTCAGTTACTTGTGGGTTTTTCTTTGTATCCTGAGCAATTATTCCGCCAGTTATGGCTGCAATCTTTCTTGGTCTACCCGACCTTGGCTTGGTATCAAAAGACCCCAGAATTTTCCACTTCTTAATGAGGGATTAAACCGTACTGAGTGGCATATTCATGGCTTTATGTATCTTTTTATATCCTTTTCCATCTTTATAAAGTTCCATTACCTTGTTACGCAGGTCTTTTGACTGTTCTTTTCTACCTCCTCATGGCTTAGGCTGGCCATACACTATGCAATTTTCTCATTCAACTTTCCTTTAGATTTACCAAAACCATATAATATGAGGTCAAATCTAAACCCTTTTAATTTGTATGCAATCAGGCAGCCCCTTGCACAAGGTAAATCTATAGGAAATTGAATAGGAAAATTATATGGTGTATGGCCAGCCTTAGTGTCTAGCCTGCTTAGGGCATCCAAGTGAGACCTAACAAACTCATTGACTATTTACACACAGACACTAATTGTGATTTAAAAAGCCACAGTAATCAGTAATCATTGTGTTCTGCTGGCCAGGACATGCTTTTAACCCCCGCTACTGGCTGAAAAAGGGTTAAATGCGCCCGCAAAGCGGCTTTGCCGGCTCTTTGGTAGCGCTGCCCATTGATTTCAATGGGTAAGGACGCTGTAGAAGGGGTGTATACAGCGCCTCAAGGATGCGGCTTGCAGGACTTTTTTGGGCGTCCTGCCAGCGCACCGCTCCAGTGTGAAAGCCCTCGGGCTTTCACACTGGAGTGAGAGGAGAGGCTCTTTACAGGCGCTATGCAGGCACTATTTTTAGTGCTATAGTGCTATAATGTGTTTGAAAGACCACTGCACAAATACCATGTGACATAAAATATTGCAACGATCACCATTTTATTCCCTAGGGTCTCTGCTAATATATATATATATATATATATATATATATATATATATATATATATATATATATATATATATATATATATATATATATATATATAAAATGTTTGGGGGTTATAAGTAATTTTACAGCAAAAAATATGGATTTTAACTTGTAAGCGATAATTGTCTGAAATAGGCTAATGCCGCGTACACACGAGCGGACTTTACGGCAGACTCTGCCCGGCGGACTTTTCGACGTACTTTACGACGGACTTTCTGAATGAACGGACTTGCCTACACACAATCCACCAAAGTCCGTCGAATTCGTACGTGATGAGGTACGACCGGACTAAAGCAAGGAAGTTCATAGCCAGTAGCCAATAGCTGCCCTAGCGTGGCTTTTTGTCCGTCGAACTAGCATACAGACGAGCGGACTTTTCGACCGGACTCAATTTCGACGGATTGATTTAAAACATGTTTCAAATCTAAGTCCGTCCAACTTTTGAGAAAACAAAGTCCGCTGGAGCCCACACACGATCGAATTGTCCGACCAAATCCTGTCCGCCGGGCAAAGTCTGCCGTAAAGTCCGCTCGTGCATTAGGCGTGAAAGGGTTAATAAAAGACAGTCCAACACAACAAAGTTACCTGTAGATAATCTTAATTTAACCTGATGCTGACCGACCCACTCATTTATCCCAAAACTGCACAAAAGCATAACTCTTTTTTTCCCCCAAAAAATGCGTGGATGTACTTTTTCAGATGCCAAAGTGTGAATCTCACCTGAACTAATACATATCGTGACCAGACATTCAAATTGGAAGGAATAATATGAAGTCTGTATTACGGTTCCCTCCTGCTGTGCCAGAACGGGGCTTTCGGTAATCTGAAAAGCACAACTTGTATTACTTAGCCTGATCTGGAAGATTTAGAAGATAAATCTAATCCACAGTCTAAGCTTAGAGGTACAAAAAGATACAAGATAGCACGAAATGACAAGCTTCGATCACACAAGGTTCCTCTCCTGTTATGTGAAGTGGCTTTGTTCAGCCGGCTATACTGGGAATGATCATGTGGAAGTCGTGCGACTAAGAAATAATGAAAATGTTTTTTTTTTCACCTGATGGAAGGAGAATTCGGTAATTTCTAAGAGATGATGGAGATGGACAAATGCCGTGTGCCTGTATGTTTTTGCTGCTTACTTTTAAGCCAGCCATAGATGGATTGAAATTCGGCTGGTTCAGCAGAAACCGGCCAAATATTGGTCCATCTATGGGCTGGTTGGTTGTACTGAAGTCGATCGATAGCCTGACAGGGTTTTTTAATTCGAACACTGCAGGAGGCTAGAGCCACCAGCAGTGATCATTGTAGTCTGATGGTTGGGAAACCTCCCGCTGTCAGAATATAATAGCTCTATAAGAGGGATTCCCACATCCGCACTGACTGATGATGGGGGAATCAAGCAAATTTCTTTCCTTAACCACTTGAGCTCCAAAAGATTTACCCCCCCTCATGACCAGGCCATTTTTTCCTATACGGCACTGCGTTACTTTAACTGACAATTGCGCGGTCATGCAACTCTGTACACTCATGAAATGTATGTCATTTGTTCCCACAAATAGAGTTTTCTTTTGGTGGTATTTGATTACCTCTGGGTCTTTATTATTTTTTGCGCTATAAATAAAAAAAGCCGACAATTAAGAAAAAAAATGTTGTTACGGACCACTAATGTAACTAAAGCTCTGATACTCACCACCAATGTGAAGAAGACTTTGCCAATGACCACTGTACAGGGTGCTTTGTCACTGGCTACCAGCGTAAAGGGGCTTTGCCACTGACCATAAATGTAAAAGAGGCTTTGCCACCGACCACTAATGTAAAGGGGGCTTTGCCACCAATGGCTTAACTATAAAAGGTTTATTCACTGACCAATAGTGTAAAGGCGGCTTTTCCAATTGCCACCATTGTAAAAAGGTTTTGTCACTAAGCACAAATGTAAAAGGGGCTTTGTCACTGACCACCAACGTAAAGAAGACTTTGCCACTGACCACTGTAAAGGGGGCTTTATCACTGACCACTGTAAAGGGGGCTTTATCACTGACTACCAATGAAAAGGAGGCTTTGCCCTGGACCACTAATGTTAAGGGGGCTTTGCCACTGACCACTAATGTATAGGAGGCTTTGCCACTGACCACTAATGTAAAGGAGGCTTTGCCACCGACCACTAATGTAAAGGGGGCTTTGCCACTGACCACTAATGTATAGGAGGCTTTGCCACTGACAACTAATGTAAAGGAGGCTTTGCCACCGACCACTAATGTAAAGGGGGCTTTGCCACTGACCACTAATGTATAGGAGGCTTTGCCACTGACCACTAATGTAAAGGAGGCTTTGCCACCGACCACTAATGTAAAGGGGGTTTTGTCACCAACCAGTACTGCAAAGGGGGCTATGCTACTGCCCACCAATGTAAAAAAGGCTTTGTCACTGACAACTATTGTAAAGAGGGATATGCCACTGCTCACCAATATAAAGAAACCCCTTTTACAGATCACCACATTCCTTCAAAGTCATTAAAACATTTTTAATTACAGCAACTTAACAGGATGGAAAGAACTAGCAAGCTTTCCCGTATAGAGCCATACAGCCCAGAAGAACTATAAGGGCAAGCACATTAGTGCAAAGATATTTACCATGGTAAAACCCAAATATGTGTTCTTTAACAGGTCAATTATCTGTTTGGATGGAGCTGCCCTTTAAATCTTGGTTCACATCTATGCGGTTGATGCTTTTTCAGGCATATTTTGCGGTGCATTTTGGTTTTTTAAACCCGCATTTTTCATGCATTTTGCGTTTTGTGTTTTGTTTTATTTCCCTTTAAAAACACTGCATATAGCTGGTTGCTAAGGAGTGGGCCGGGAAGGCTGTGCCGCGTCCTTAACAGTCGATGAGTCATCAGCTGTCAGCGGGCTTCCCCCACTGACAGCTGAATGTAAAAAAAAACAAGTGCTACCAGGCCGCATGCCCTCAACATGGGGGGGGGGGGGGGGGGGGTCCAGCAGGTGTTGTGATTTACGTTGGATTTACATCTACCCCATACTCATTCACATGGGGGGCAGGATCTGGGCACCCCCTTATTAAAGAGGGCTTCCAGATTCTGATAAGCCCCCTGCCTGCAGACCCCCACAACCACAGCCCAGGGTTGTGAGGAAGAGGACCTTGTTCGCATCAACATGCCCCAAAGCATCCCCCACCAGGTTGAGGACATGCGGCCTGGAATGGTTCAGGGGGGGGGGGGGCTCGCTCGTCCCCTCCCTTTCCTGACCTTTGGAGCTGCATCTTTGGATAAGGGTCTGGTATGGATTTAGGGGGGACCCCGCACCATTTTTTTTTTTTTGGCATGGGGTTTCCCTCCAAATTCCTACCAGACCCAAAGGGTTCTGGTATAGATTGGGGGGGATCCCACGCAGTTTTTCTCAAATTTCTTTTTAGCCGGCAATTGTTTTTTTTTTTACATTCAGCTGTCAGTGGTGAATCCCGCTGACAGCTGATGACTCATTGGTTGTTAAGGATAAGCGGCCCCCTCCTTAGCAACCAGCTATAAATAGTGTTTTTAAAGAGGAAAAAAATCGCAAAACACATCAAAAACATTTGCATTTCTGGTGCGACTCCATTGAAGTCTATTACACGCGAAACGCAATCTGCTGCTGGGGAAAAAAGTCCCCGGCCCTTTCCAAAAATGAACCGGCTGAAAAACGCACAGAACGTGTACTATAGGAAACCATGTTAAATGGACTGCAGAGCGTTTCTGCAAAACGGAAAACGCACAAAAAAACGCATAGACGTGAACGTAGGGTAAAAGGGTGATTTTTCCTTTGTAGAGCAGACAAGTTGTGCTCTTTATAAATAACACTTTTGGATTCCATGGCTCATCTCTTGTGTGGCCGGTAAGAGGCACAGAACCTACACAGTCCAACTTTTAAACAGCCTACAGATTAAAAAAAATGAAAAAAAAAACTAAATTTATTTTCACGTTGGGAATTCAAAGACATCAGCATTTTTTTTTACGTTCAGTCCCAAGACTGCTACATAAATAAAGAGCGATGGAACGGTATGAGTAATTTGCAGCCCACTAAAGCGCAGCATAAAAAGCGCGATTAAAGAAAGCGCCTCATTAATTGCATATTTTAATGACTTTGGAAAACAGTCTTGGATTCTCTATTGATTTTTCAGAGAGCGGGATAATTATTTCAAGCTGTGGTGGGGGGAACGCAGCCCAGACAACGCTCGTCATGGCTCATGCCGCGTTCTGACGCACCCAGAGAGGCCTCAGAAGGGTTAATGGAAGCCGTGGAATAGGAACAGAAACCAGACACAGATTTTCACAGTAGCACAAGAAGCTCAGATGGGAATGATGAATAACATTTATTATAGGCAGTTGGGAAATAAAGCAGAACTCCAGCTTTAGCGCCTCCAGTTACCAGATGACATAATGATAAGAATTGCTACGTTTAATTGGTCTACCTTTTGCCCCAGATCACACAGCGTGCAATGGTTAGTGTTGTCCTACAGCGGATCTTATAATGAGTTTAGCAGAACTGTGCAGAAATTTTTTTTTTTTTTAAAGCCAGGTACTGGCAATGGTAACTGAAAACATATGTTCCCTGAAAACACGCCATACTTTCTGAACAATCGGTGCTATCCAGTCACTTCATCGCAACTCCCACCTGACGCTGCGTTCTATCGTAGGAGAGCTGCAGATAATTATAAAACCATCCACATTCATCACCAGTGAAGAGCAGAAAGTGGTTTATCTATAATTCCGCAGATGATGATTCACTGCTGCCCCCGGTGCCACCAAACCACACATTTGCTTCACTGTGTAATCTGGATGCTGGACCACCAGCTGACCTCCTGCTTTACATTATCTACATCTCTCAGCACATGTTGCCAGCTGCTTATAGACAGGTGGTAGAGTAGGTTCCCCTTTATAGAGACTAGGCAGGATCTAGGAGGGAGGTGGGACAGACTGCAGAGGAAGAGGTAACATCCGTCTGCTGACCTCCTGGGGGACGGGAGGGTTTTCCGGGGCTCCCCATCTTAGCCCCAAGAGAAAAGGAGAGTCAGCAGAGGAGAGGACTTTACAAGCTGGTGCACCCCTCTGTCTAGGGTTGCACCGATACTGAGTATTTGCACAAGTACAGGCAGTCCCCGAGTTACGAACCACCGACTTGCGAACGTCTCCTACTTCCGAACGGGAGGCGGCGTGACGTTCTGCGCATGCGCGGCCACTTTTCAACGGCGGGCACCTCAGAAAACATCGGAAAACGACGTCTGCGCATGCGCGGCTACTTGAAAGGACATCGGAAAACAAAGTCTTTACCATTCTGCGCATGCGCTTCCGACTTACGAACATTTCCGACTTAAGAACAAACCGGTAATCCCTAACCTGTTCGTAACTCGGGGGCTGCCTGTATAGGTACTTGTGCAAATCCACCGATACCTGAAACCGATACTTTCAGGCTCGGTTCTTTAAGCTGTCAGTGGGTCTCCCCTGTTGACAGCTGAAGTATTAAAGTCCAGTAATCGGAGCTGTCAAAAAAAAAAAAGAAAAAGCAGCCGGTGTTCTGCCGAGAAAGGTCCCCCGTCGGATAGTGTCCGACCTGTACAGCGCTGTTCATCAGCTGTACACGGCGCCTGCACAAATAAGACTACATTGTGCCACATGCTCCCGATGCTCGTACAACTCTGCAAGGGGTGGGTGTAGGGGCAGATGCATACAGAAGAGGCCGCATGATGGGCAGAGCTCATACGACGGGGGTGGATTTCTCAAAGGGGCGGTTGTATTATTGAGAAGCGTGTAAGGGGCGGATGCCTAGAGAAGAGGCCGTATTTTACAATGATGGGCAGAGATGATAAGTTGGGGCTGGTTTTCAGGGTGGTTTTATCAATAAACTACACGTCTTTGCGGGGCGTTTACACAACTGAAGGGTGGGTTTTGCACCCCTGTTGTATGAGCTCTGCCCATCATGCGGCCTCTTCTGTATTCATCCGCCCCTACACCCGCCTCCTGCAGAGTTGCACGAGCATCAGGAGCATGTGGCACAATGTAGTCTTAAATGCACAGGCGCCATGTACAGCTGATAAACAGCTGTTCATGTTCAGAGACTTTCGGCATCTCCTTTGTCCTCCGTACTGCGCAAGCGCTGCGCCCGCACAGTACAGGGCGGACACTATCCGACGGGGGACCTTTCCCGACAGGACACCGGCAATATTTATTAACAACATTGCTCCGCCGGCTGAAACACTAAAATAAAAAAAAACATTGTTTCTTTTTGAATCTTTCTGTTTCTTCATCTGCAGGTCAAAGGGATGAACAAATGTTCCTTTGTTTAACCCCTTATTAACCCTTAATTTACTCTAATCAGCCTTAATGAACTCCCTATTCTCCTCCATTTAATTATTTTCCTGCTTTTTTTTTTTTTTTTTTTTTTTTTACGTCTATTTTATAACGATAAACAATTAAAACTTATTTTTGTTTGCTTTGTTAGTGAATATTTTTACACATATATTAACATATTTTTACATATTTCACATTGAATAAGCGCAAAAATTTTTTTAAAAATCTATTTATTCCAAAGTAAATAACTGACAGCTGAAGAAAAAACAAAACAGTTAGGTAGGTATCAGTAATTCGTATCGGCGACTCGTACTCATAAAAAAAATGGTATTGGTGCATCCCTACCTCTGCCCCACCCCTCCTTAGCCCGGGAAAAACATCAGGCCAATAGCGGTCACCGCCAGGGCCTGGGACCAAGAGTCCGAGATGGTATTGGAACTGTGTTTGGGTCTAAGACCCATTGAAGCCATGTTGGGTTGAGGCTTTCAGTAAAGAACATTAACCTCATCCAGCCTTGTGGTGCCTTTGTTCGGTCACAATGCTGCTCTGAAGAAAGTGAGTTCTACTGGTGTCCCCTGGTTGTTGGGCCTGGAAAAGGTAGGCCAGCATCTGGAACCCATCAGAGAGGGGGTGAAGGCGCACAGCTAGGAGGGTGGATCGGGGGGTCAGTCTCCGCCCGCCACCCACACATCATAGAGAGTGGTAGGCAAAGGTTTTGTATTGTCCTGAGGATCAGTTTAAGTTGGGGGTCAGCTCAGCTGCTCACTATGACTACATGCGAGGCAGCCCACCACCCGGCCAATGAGCTGCATAACAAGACATGCTGGGATGTGTAGCCTAGGGCCATAAGAAGCCTGTGCAGTCTCTGATATGTATAGGAAGCCATCATGTGGTTCTACTTGCTAGCAACCAGACACACATGATGTGTATCAGTTTTGGTTAAAGTTGAGATTTATAAGAATACACATGCAATGAAAGGTTCTGGAAATAAAGTGTACAAACTCTTGGCATAAATACTTCAAATAAACTGATATGCACTTGAGGTAGTTGAGAGAATGGTGCACCATAAAATAATGATGTTGATACACTTATTAGGCTTTTTAGTGCCCTGCAGCCCTCAATGGATTGGTTATAGTTCTTCCATATTGTTTATTACAGCCTTTCTCAAACTTTTTGTCCTGGAGAAACCCTTAAAGATTATTTTCAGGTCTCGGGGAACCCCAGCTAAACTAATTTATTTGGGGTCAGTGTGGAGGCAGGTGTAGTCACTGTAGCTGGCGCTCAACCGAAGCAGCAATGCAGGAGGGGAAGGAAGTTGTGAGGAACTTGGTTCCTCTATGACATCTTGCAATCACAGGTAGACAGCTGTCCGATTGGATGCTGGTGCCCCATGTGACTCCAGCGGCCATCTTGGGTCAGGCAGAGTCTTTTTAAGACTGGCTCCCAGGCCTGGCACACTTTATGCAAGTGGCTATCATAGGGACAGTATCCCCATCTGACAGGGACAGTGCTTAGAGGAAGGGAAAGATTCCAGAAGAGTAGGGACAGTGCAGGGATTACGTCTACCTCTCTTCAGGAAGCCTCCCCATTGGGTGTGGACCGGCCAGGCCGCATGCCGCTACTCGTTGCAGACGCTGTCAGCATCTTCATCTTCAGACCGCTGTCACTGTTTGTAAGTGGCTCCAGACGGGTGTGCCTACCTGCAGGGCCTGAATAAGTTGTGTTTTGAACATTTTCTACAATATAACTGTATTGCCTGACTTGGATTTCTATGTGTTTACACCACGCTGCACCTTGCTCACACGTGGATAAAATGCCCTTGCATCGGTGGTCAGTGGAAAAAATGCACCTCTTTCAGTGGTGGTCAGAATGCCACCCATGCAGACATGTAAAAATATAATTGGTGTCATTCAACTGGCTCTACAAAATGGTTTTAGCCCTGGAACTATGAAGGTACCGTCAGATGAGAGGTCACAGCCACAGCTCAAGGAACCCCTAGCAACCTCTGGAGAAACCCTAGGGTTCCACGGTACCTTGGTTAAGAATGGCTGGTTGGCCTATTACATTCAATATTTCTTCAATTGCTCGAATTTTGCTAATGCCTGGAATCCCACCATCTTTCTTCCTGCTCTACCAGCAAACTGCTGTGGTACATTATTGCAGAAAGACTCAAAGTAGGATAAGAACTGCATGTATGCAGAAATATTCCAACGTGTCAGGAAATAGACCGCATGTTACAATGAGCACTTCCTAATTAGACAAATGTTCTCAGTCGGTCTATCATCTGCAACCAGGCCCAGTTATCTCAAGTAGTACGGCCTCCGTTTTGGTTTAAGCATTTTCTCTTTTTGCATATCAGGAAAAAAAGCTGACACAAGAGCTCCGAAAGAAAACATGGATGTCTATTATAAGTTTCAATACATTGACTTCTTCTTTTCCTGATTACTGAGAAAGTGGAACAGCCTGAAGGTCCCGGCCACTGGGACAAACAGTAATTAGCTAGATGGAGTGGTAGTGCCAGGGGACAGACTCCCAGCAACTGCCTCTGTTCAGGGAGGGGGGATTCCCCACTTCATCGCTGAAGGTGGAAAACCCCTTTTAGTCCCTCCCACCTCTGTCCCCCAAGGCAGATGTCAGAGACAGTTTTCATTTTCTGCTTAGAGTGTGCCAACTGAGCAAGAAAAAAAAGAAAGACCATAGTATATATTAATTAGTTTTTATAGTGAAAGAAAAAAGTAATAAAAAGACCAACAACACAAAAACAAGACAGGGAATTCTTCTTAGCTTTGAAAGAAAAGAACTGACAAATAAACAAAACAACTAAAAAAACTAAACAAATGTCAAACAACAACCACACCGCACCGCATACCAGCTCTTCCACTAAAATACACATATTTATACCATATTTATACCCCCCCAAACATAAAATTACCCCTTCTAGCATAAATCCTCTACTACTAAAATTTCCCCTCCAAGTACACATCCTCTCCCCCAACTCCAAATTCCCCCCCCCAAATAAAATTCCCCTCCTAACACAACCCCCCCCCCCCCACACACACACACCATATCGCCTCTTCTAGCACAAAACCCCCCACCTAGCACAAATTCTCTTCCCCCATTCCCCCTCCCAACACAGATCACAAATCACTATTTCTAGCACCCCCTCCCCCAAATTTCCCCTCCTAGAGCAATTCCTATCGCCTGCTGTCCCCCAAATTCCCCCTTCCAACACAAATTCCCTCCACTCCAATCTCCTTACGGAGCCCTTCCATCTGATGTGCTATCACAATGCCCAGGGCAGCTTCCCCTCCTGCCCACCCCTTCTCCTGGCCCTGGCAATGCATACTGGCACATTATGACTTTGCCTTACGGGTTTTTTTTTTAAAGTTGTCAGTTTACTACCGCTTTAAGCAGGCCACTGATGATACAATTTTCTTTCCTGGAAGGGCGCCGTTCCTGCTGGGAAAACACTATTATTGCCGCTGGCAATAATCGCATGCAAAAATCCGACATGCTGGTTGTACCCAAGTCGATCGATGAATCGACTTGGGTACAATATACCTGCCCATACATGGTACATGGTTTAAATCTCAGTCGGTTCAGTTTGAACCATCTATGGCCGCCTTTAGTGTCAAGGAGATTAGGTTGAAAGATCCAATGTGAAGGAGACGGATAGAATACACTCCGCAAAGCACTGTGGATTATGACACTATATAAGAAAACAGCAATAATACAATTAGTACTGGGGGGTGCACGCTTCAGTACCTTGATGGGACTGTCAATCACTTTATTTTACTAAATCACAGGGACAATCTTATTAAGGGATTAAATACATTGGATGCAGCAATAACAATTTGCATTCTGGAGCCACCAATCACTTCAACAGATTACCGATACACAAGGACAGCCAGGGCCACAGTGCCAGCAGAGTGCATGGAGGATCTAGGTCAGAGCTCAGCAGTGCTGATTTAAAGAAGAACTCCACCTTTCCACACACTTTACATAGTTTGTTTGGGCCAAGCTGGTGCAAACAAACTCATTAACCTGTGAGGATGTGCGGTATAAACTGTATGTAGCTGCGGCCGCCTACCACGCTATGCTCCGGGTGTGAGCCGAGACTTCCTGCCTCATACCCGGAACACAGAAGTGTCTACCGCACCGGGGCTCAGCCGCTCAGAGCCAGCAATTGTATTCTATCAATGAATGCAAAGCATCCTCTCATGTCAGAGGTTGTGACATCATCAGCCCGCCTCTCTGACTCAGCCAATCAGAGGAAGCTTTGTATTCATTGATAGAATACAATTGCTTGCTCTGAACAGCTGAGCCCCGGTGCGGTAGACTCTTCTGTGTTCCGGGTATTAGACAGGAAGTTTCGGCTCGCACCCGGAACACAGTGCGCTATGCTGTATATAGGCTACAGCCGCAGCTACATACAGTTTTTATACTGCACATCCAGCAGCCTCACAGGCTAGTGAGGGACATAGTTCGTTTGGGCCAGCTTGGTCCGGTGTGTCCCCGTTCACTATTTCAGGGGCAAATTTTGGGCCGAATTCGGAACCGGAACCAGGGCCGGTGCTACCACTAGGCAAACTAGCGGCTGCCTAGGGCGGACTGCTGCCTAGGGCGCCCGGCCACTGGTGTTCCTACTCTCTTCTCTCTGCAGCAAGCAACTGAGTCAGCATCAGCAGGCAGCCGCAGCTCTGATCGCACATAGTGTGAGAGGCGCAGCGCTGGCAGAGGACTGTGTCTGTGTCCCGACTTCTAAATGAATGGAATCAAGCAAACATTCATTGATGGGCGCTGGTGAGGCTGCATTTGATGGGTGCTGATTAGGCTACATTTGATGGGCGCTGGTGAGGCTGCATTTGATGGGCGCTGATGAGGCTGCATTTGATGGGCGCTGGTAAAGCTGCATTTGATGGGCGCTGATGAGGCTGCATTTGATGGGCGCTGGTGAGGCTGCATTTGATGGGTGCTGATGAGGCTGCATTTGATGGGCGCTGGTGAGGCTGCATTTGATGGGCGCTGGTGAGGCTGCATTTAATGGGTGCTGGTGAGGCTGCATTTGATGGGTGCTGGTGAGGCTGCATTTGATGGGCGCTGATGAGGCTGCATTTGATGGGCGCTGGTGAGGCAGCATTTGATGGGCGCTGGTGAGGCTGCATTTGATGGGCGCTGATGAGGCTGCATTTGATGGGCGCTGGTGAGGCTGCATTTGATGGGCGCTGATGAGGCTGCATTTGATGGACGCTGATGAGGCTGCATTTGATGGGCGCTGGTGAGGCTGCATTTGATGGGCGCTGGTGAGGCTGAATTTGATGGGCGCTGGTGAGGCTGAATTTGATGGGTGCTGATGAGGCTGCATTTGATGGGCGCTTCATTAAAAAGGTGGGGTATACATGGGCAGGGCAAAGGGGATGGAGCCAGGGGGGGGGGGTGGGGGGGCAAAATGAGGTTTCGCCTAGGGTTTCAAAAATCCTTGCACCAGCCCTGCCCGAAACAGACCAAAAGATGTGCAAAAGGTGCAAATTAGCACCGGAGCGGCAGCGAAGATATGTGAAGAGGCTCCATAGGGAACCGGTCAAAATCTCCTGCTATTGCAAATTGGATGCAGAGAATTCAGAATGAATTCCTGGTGTGAGCACTTTTAACATTCACTCCATCCAAGATCACAAATATGACCCTATAATGAGTGACAAGGACTTTCCTGTGGTGGAAACACGCTCACAATTTTGCTATGCCTGGAATTGCTCTGGAAGGAGACGCTGGATTGGTCAGAAGGATGTTTTTCTGATAAACTGAATCTTTCTTGGAAATGAACGTGTGGTGCGTCTGAATGGGTCTCGCGCGGCGCGCCTGCTTTCAGTCATTCTGTCAGCATTGAAATGAAGTTCCTTGAGAGCAAAGTGCTTCCATAAAAAGGCCGTATGATACATTTATCAGATGTCACTTAAAGTGATCTCCTGTCTGCACATAGACAGGCAGCCATTTTTGTTTGGTTCATCAAGTCTAGGCTAGCTATGAGATATATAAATTATACAAGAAAATCACATGATATAAAAAAAAAATATGATCTGAGACTAGAAAACATATGAAGAGTTGTGTCTATTGTATCTGCAGTCTTTTCTGAAAACAGAGATTTGATAAGCAGTTGAGCAAATACAGTATCATGAAACATAAAAAATTGCAACTAATATGTTTTTTTTATTTTACAGGGCCTCTGCTTTCAGAAAATAAAATGCAGATTTAACCATGTGCGGAAAAATGAAAAAAAATACTCTAGCCACTTAAGGACCAGGCTTATTGTGACGCTTCTCTCCAACATGTAAAAATCGGTATTAATATGCTAAGAAAATTGCTTAGAACCCCCAAAAATAATATATTTTTCTTAGCATAGGCCCTTGAGAATAAAATGCAGATCGCTGCAATTCTTTATGTCACGCGGTATTTGCACAGTGGTTTTTCAAATGCAATTCTTTTGGAAAAAATACACTTTAATCTAAAAAAAAAACACAATATATATCCAAATTTTATTGTGAAATATAAAAGATGATGTTATGCTGACTAAATAGATACCTAACATGTCACACTTTAAAATTGCAACTGCAAGTGCAATTTCCAGTGAGTGCAGCAATGCCGTTAGAATTAATGGCACCTGCACACATTTCTTTGTGGTGGCGGCTGCGGGAACAGGTGCGGAAACGCAGCAGGAACCACCAGCACAGATGGTAACCCAGGCTTACAGAGTGTTGTTAAAAGAAGAGGGGATGGTACACCGTGGTAAACATGGCCCCACCCCCAACTTTTTTTAGAATTGGGGTTGTACTTTGACAGCTTTTTGTTGCCTGTCCAACTTTTTTTGGAACATGGTACCACCATTCGTTTAAAAATTACCTATTTTTTTATTCTTAAAATGGTACATTTTTGTCAGTTAAAACATTTGATACGTTTTCTATTTTCTATTGTGAATATAATATGGGTTCATGGGATTTGCAAATCATTGCATGTAGATTTTACACAGGGTCTTTTCTGGAATTGCGATATATACTGTATTTATTGGCGTATAACACTCACTTTTTCACCATGAAAATCAGGTGCAAATAGCGTGTACGTGTTATACGCCAATACTTACAGTTTAGCTGCCTCGGAGGGGACAGGGAGGGGGGCGGCAGATTTCATACAGTGAGAATCTCCCGTTTACTTGGCGGCCTCTGTAATGGGAAGTCCTGTCTCCTGGGCCGCTATTGGACCACTGTTCTGTCTATCATAGGAGATTTTCACTGTATGTAATCTGTCGGTGCTCATCCCGCCCCCCTCCCTGTCCCCTCTAGGCTGCAGATGGGCATTGATCAGGCTGCACTGATGGCAATAGTGAGGCTGCAGATGGGCACTGACCCTTATTTTGCTTCCAAGTTCCTTATTTAAAATGTAAGCTTTTTTCCTGAAACTTCCCTCTTAAAATGAATGTGCGTGTTATACGCCGATAAATATGGTAGATAGATAGATAGATAGATAGATAGATAGATAGATAGATAGATAGATAGATAGATATAGATTGGTGTACACACACAATATATATTTTTTTATTTCTTTTAATGCAGATTAAAGAAAACACATCTAATGTTAATGTGGTATTAAACCCAAAAGCACACATGTATTATATTGTAGCTTACCAATTCTTAGAAGTGATGGCTGCATTTGTTTTCTTTTTTAGGCTTTCTTTCCTTTATTGTCACCTGGAGATTCAGCCAGTATATCTGCTGTTTTTCAAAAGAACAAGCAGTCCTTAAGATGTAGCATTTGAAGGGTTGAAGGCAAACCATTTATCAATGACAGTGATCAGCTTTTATTTATTTATTTATGTATAACCTTTATCCCAAAAGGGGAAAAAAACAGCTGTAACTGATTATAAAGCATGAGCTGGTGATGTGTGTGTGTGTGTATGTGTGTTAATGTGTATATATATATATATATATTTTTTTTTTTTTCCGAAAGAAGTTTATTGAGAGTTTTCAAGGATACAAGATTTAAACAAACATGTAAATTACATTGCTTTGTACAAAAAAAGAAAAATACAAATTAATAAGGCACTATTGCCTGACCTCGTTAACATGGGATGTGAGTGCCTCTTCTCGGTAAGAGAACACATTGATAGATGTGGTTTCAACTAGTGTCAGTAGGTAGTTGTCCATGTCAAGCATACTATCCTGCATTGGTTTGCCCGATAGCCATCCACCCCTTGTGTATGTATATATATATATATATATATATATATATTATTTTTGGGAGTGGAGGGGCGGCAAACAAACCCTGCCCCCCCCCCCCCAGTGGGTCGGTTACCAGCTTTGCACTAACCCAATCTATTGGGCGACAGCTTCCTCTGCGTATCCTCTTCCTCCCTATAACGGCGGCTTCCGACATGTGTCTCCTCCCTCCTCCTGCTAGGTGGCCAATAGGAGCGTTTCTCCTTTCGGCCAATGGGATGATGTGTCTCATAACCCGCTTCCGGATTGGCTGGGAGCAGAATCAGCAAGACAATAGTGACTATTCATTCGCTATTGTCACACAACTAGGTGGGCTCGGGGCGCAGTGCAGTGCTCCCCGAGCCCACCCATTTTTGAAGCCTATTAGAGTCTCTGGCTCTAATCACTTGCTTAAAGTGGTTGTAAACCCTCCCTCCTGATTTTTACCTTTAGGTAAGCCTAGAATAAGGCTTACCTATAGGTAGTGGAAATACCTCCTAAACGTGTACCGTTTAGGAGATACTTCACTTGTAGTGCGCCGATGATGTAATTGGCGCATGCGCTGTGAAGAAACAGACCTCCGTACCATTTCTAACCCCAGCGTGTGCCGTTACTGACGGCACGCGCTGGGGTTAGAAACGGAGAGTGACGTCACACGGCTCTGGCCAGTCACAGAGCCGGAGTCCGCAGCCCCCGGAAGGAAGAGGGGCGAAGATGGACGCAGCCTGCACAGGGGACAGCGATGGATTAGTTTGCAGGTAAGTGTCACATAATGGGCTAGTATGTGATGCAGGCTTTGCAGGTAGCAAAAGAGGAAGTAAAACCCATCAGGGTTTACTTCTTCTTTAAAAAAAAAAAAAAAAAACCCTATTGGAATCCAGGCCTCTGGTGCCCCGCATGTAGATTAGGGGCCGGATGCATGGATAGGGGGTCGCCCCTGCGCCCTGCATTACGGGCCGCCACTGGTGAGCTGGAGTTTGGTTTTAATTTGTTAGTGTATCTAAATCTGCTAGTACATCTAACGCCCCCCCCCCCCAGACTGACAGTGCTGAAAAGGCGTCTTTGCTTCTCCTTCATCCATAGTGGAGGCACTCTAATACAAGAGGTGTGTTACTGGCCAGATCACAGGTGAAAACGGGGTGGGGGGAGGGGGGGCCTTAAAAAAGAAAAACGAATGCAGACACCACATCTACTGATTGGTAAGCTGCAATATATTATATTTTTGATTTTGGGTTTAATACCGCTTTAACGTTTTCTATCGTAAAATAAACATGATTGACATTTTAGAGGGAGGAAAAATAAAAACCATTTATTTAAAGTAATGAAGCCGGTTCCAGCTGCCCTTTGTGAAGAGAAGCCACGTGAAGTGTAATGTAAAGATGGGCTGGCTGCTTATATTCCCCGTAAACCCGTCATTAGGAGACAAATAAGCATATTAAGGCATCACATATGTAGACAAGTCTATTGTGATGTTCAGGAGGAAAGCACAGTATGTTACAAAGTAAATTACTACTTACACATTTAAGAGAAGAAAGTTGCTATTTTTTGCCAAACTCCTAGCAACTAAAAACTAGTTCCATCAATACAGCTGGCACTGTGAGGAACATCAATCCACCCCCCAAATGTGCATGTTTAAATTCAAAATCTAGTTATATTCATTTACATTTTTCTTTCTTTTATCCTCCTTTGTTAAAAAGAATCCAAGTTCTACTTTTTCCTCTCCATCTTCCAGAAAGTACCTAACTTCCTCCTCGGATTCCAACACTCTATTCCCAATGCACACGGTCCTGAAAGATTGTGGATGTAAATAGGTGCTGCAGCAACCACCGGCTGGAAACAAAGATAATCAAAGCAAAAAGAACGTTACCAACGCACCACGGATCTCCAGAACGGGTCCAAAGCTTTATTCAGCAATCACATCTTTATAACAGAAGCAACGTTTTCAGGACCTTGCAGGACCCCCCCACCCCCCTTCATCACACGCACCTGATGAAGGGGATCCTGCGGGGCTCCGAAATGTTGCTTCTGTTTATAAAGCTTTGGACCCGATCTGGAGATCCATGGTGTGCTGGTGACATTCTTTTGCTTTGATCAGCTTCCTCCTTGGTCCAGCACCAGTAATCCTCCTCGGGTAGAATTACACTCTTTAACCGCTTCAGCCCTGGAAGATTTTACCTCCTTCCTGACCAGAGCACTTTTTGCGATTCGGCACTGCGTCGCTTTAACTGACAATTCGTGCGACGTTGCACCCAAACAACATTGACTTCCTTTTTTTTCCCCACAAAGAGAACTTTCCTTTGGTATTTGATCGCCTCTGCGGTTTTTATTTTTTGCGCAATAAATAAAAAAGAGCGACAATTTTGAAAATGACGCAATATTTTTTACTTTTTGCTATAATAAATATCCCTCAAAAATATATAAAAGAAAACAATTTTTTTCCTCAGTTTAGGCCGATATGTATTCTTCTACATATTTTTGGTACAAAAAATTTGCAATAAGTGTATACTGATTTGCGCAAAAGTTATAGCGTCTACAAAATAGGGGGTAGTTTTATGGCATTTTTATTATCATTTTTTTTTTTTAGTAGTAATGGCGGTGATCTGCGATTTTTTTTATCGTAACTACGACATTATGGCGGACACATCGGACAGTTTTGACACTATTTTGGGACCATTGTCATTTATACAGCGATCAGTGCTATAAAAATGCACTGATTACTGTGTAAATGACACTGGCAGGGAAAGGATTAAACACTAGGGGGCAATCAAGGGGTTAAAGGGGTTGTAAAGGTTCCTGTATTTTCACCTTAATGCATCCTATGCATTAAGGTGAAAAAATATCTGACGATTACCGCCCCCCTCAGCCCCCCGTTTTACTTACCTGAGCCCTGGAAAGTTCTGCGTCGCGAACATGCTGGATCTTTGCCCGGGGTTCTCGGCTCTTCATTGGATAGATTGATAGCAGCGCAGCCATTGGCTCGTGCTGCTGTCAATCAAATCCAATGATGCGGGCGCCGGGGCCGAGTCCTGCACTCGGCGGCTATGGACGCCGAATGCAGAACTCGGGAGCGCACCCGCAAGGTAACCCCCCCTGGGAGAGCGTTTCTTCCAAGGGGTTATCTGAGACGGGGAGGAGCTAGGAGAGCCGCCGGGGGACCCCAGAAAACAGCATTCGGGGTCACTCTGTGCAAAACAAGCTGCACAGTGGAGGGAAGTATGACATGTTTGTTATTTTTTAAAAATATAA
The DNA here is from genome assembly GCF_042186555.1 of Aquarana catesbeiana. NCBI lineage: Eukaryota > Metazoa > Chordata > Amphibia > Anura > Ranidae > Aquarana > Aquarana catesbeiana. The sequence goes on from NC_133334.1 coordinate 20,889,813, forward strand.
ATTGAACCTTTAGTGTCACTTCAAGTGTGTCCTAGGGAGTGATTCTAACTGTGGGGGGTTGGGCTACAACTTACATGACAGCGATCACTGCTCCCGATGACACAAGGCAGAACGGGGAAATGCCTTGTTTACATAGGCACTTCCCCGTTTTGCGGCTCAGTGACACGATCGCCAGGAGACCAGCGGACATCGAGTCCGCGGGTCCCGCGGGCACGGTCACGCTGTACGCGGCGGGCATGAGCGGCTGTTATCCCTGTCTCTTAAAGGGGATGCACTGGTACGCCCATTTGCCCACCGCTGCCATTGTGCCGACGTATATCGGCGTGCAGCAGTCGGCAAGTGGTTAAAGTGCAAGTTCACCTTTTACAGAAAAACTGTAAGGTGACCTTACACTGGACCCCCTGTGCGACTGGCCATGATTTTGGAGGACCAGAGCAACATCAAGACATCACTTCTAGTCTAGGGCGGAAGTATACTTTTTTTTGTTTTGTTTTTTTAGCTTTTGCTTTCAAAGGTAGAGGAGAGATGTGGGGTCTTATGTGGATACTGGATGTTCAAATTCTTGTATAAACCAAGACATGACCGGTTCTCTTATTCAGCCATCGTCTTGTCACGCCATTGCACATTTCTGTAATAAAGTCACGCTCGTTTGTTAAAATCATGTCAACAAGTCTTGAACAAGCGTGTAGACTGCAAGGGGCTGACATAACAGGTTATTAATGCCGGCTTTTATGATTGGCTGTAGGGAATTGCATCTCGAAGGATCAGGAGAAATTCAGACGATTCTGCCGAGCGCAGCAAAGCAGCTCTTCCCATTCTTCTCCACTGAGCCGGCTCCTACCAGCGGGACATTAATGCGATATGACTGGTGAACGCAATGCGGCCCGATTCTGGGTCTGTGTCAAAGATCACATGTTTCCAGAACATTCAACGAGCTTTCCAAGAATGGGAATAGGATTCCTTCGGTAGGGACTCTCCCTTAGAAAACATTCTAGGGTGGGAAAAATTAAAGGAAAATAACCCCCCCAAAAAAATATTGGCATCTAAATTGGCCATATAACCCAAATACAAATAAAAGCAGCAGCCTTTCTGTGAAGAAAATATACTTCAGACTGGCTGGGATGCTATAACATAGCAAAATACATTGACCACTTGACCTCCGGAAGATTTGACCCCTTCATGACTAGTAATAGCTTCTACAAAATAGAGGATAGATTTATGGACTTTTATTTTATTTGTTTATGTTTTCACTGGCAATGGCGGCCATCTTCGATTTTTAGCGGGACTGCGACATTGCGGCGGACAAATCTGACCCCAAGTGACACTTTTTGGAGACCAGTGACATTATCATAGTGATCAATGCGAAAAAAATGCACTGATCAATGTATAACTGGCAGGGAAGGGGTTAACACTAGGGGGCGATCAAGGGGTTAACTGTGTTCCCTGGGTGTGTTCTAACTGTGTGGTGGATGGGCTCAATGGGACAACATAGAGATCGATGTTCCTGATCACTAGGAACAGCAGATATCTATGTTGTCCCCTGTCAGAACGGGGATCCACCTTGTTTACATTGGCAGATCCCCGTTCTGCCTCAATGTGGAGCGATGGCAGGTGGTCCTCGGACATCGAGTCCGCCGGACCCACGCGTGTGCTCCCATGGCGCGCATCGGGCGCGCTCGCATACCCACAGTATCTACTACACAAAACGACGTACAGGTACGTTGCTTCGCGCAATAGAGCTGACCTGCCGCAGTATATATACTGTGGCTGCTTGGCAAGTGGTTAAAGACATACATTAATGCAGCTCTGTAATCACTAATACATCATTAAATTAAAGTAGACCTATAGGCAAAACTTTTTTTTTTTAAATTTTGGATAGCGCAAGGGAGGGTTATAACCCCTGTAAGGTTTATTTTTGCCATTTGTGTCCCATTGTGGAGATTTCCCTTCACTTCCTGTCCCATAGCAAAACAGGAAGTGAGAGGAAATCACTGCAAATTAGGGAATTCCTTGGGGACCCCCCAGGTCACCAGAACTAAATTCCCCTTTGGAAGATTTCCCCTCTATTACTTTAGGGGAATTTAAAATTTAGTTTTTTTTTTTTTTTTTTACTTTCAGCAATAATGGTAAACAGGACAAATAGAGGGGGGGGGGGGGCACAGGCGGCAATAAAAACTGACAGGGGTTCTACTCTCTCTCAACTCTATCCAAACCTAAAAAAAAAACAGTTTTGCCTTTTAGTTATACTTTTGGCCCCTTTCACACTGAGGCGCTTGTAAACTGCCAGTAAAACATTGAGCTCTTTTGAAGGGCTTTTCAGGCTCTTTTGAAGCGCTTTCCATTCATTGCAATGGAGAAGGGCATTTTTTTAACAACCCTACCAGCGCACTGCCCCAGTGTGAAAGCATTCATTGATTTTAATGAAATTAGGTTTTCGTGAGCTTTTCAGTGTGAAAGGGGTCTTAAAGTTTAAATGCTAGGACTGTAACTACCTGAATTTGATCTGGAATCATCCACTTGCAGCCACTATACATCAATAAATTCCGGTGGTGGCAAGAAGCATGCTCATAGGTGGATAAAACAGAGTGAAAGATGAGCTCGTCACTGTGCTGCTTCTCCTTTCACTGTTCATTCCCAAGCTGGGGATGGGTCTAGGGTAACCTGGGCTCAGAGGAATTTGGTTAAATGATGCTGGCCATCAGACTGGGGGCATCTAGGCAAAAAATCTCAGGGGGAATCTCAAGATTTGGTGGCTATTGCAGCAAAAGCTGATTTTTTTTTTTGCTTTTAATTATCTATTAATTTTCTTATTTTTGGTTGTCGTTCTACTTTTGGTGCAATTGGAGAAAATGTTGGGGAAAACCCACCATCACAAAACCAGACTTGCCTTTTTCTATCCCCAATACACACACAAGGTGCTGGTCCGGTTCACCTTCAGGATAAGTGTACAAATATAGTAGGATGATTGCATACCAAATCCGGTACTTTTATTCAGTCTGCTGGTAATAAAAACATAATAGCTCACACAAACGAGACAGTGTGGTACACAAAACCAGAGAGATCAATTAGGACTGCATTAATGCTTTATAATTTCTTTTTATTCAGTCTGGAGGGGATGTTTTTTTTTTTTTTTTTGTTTTTTTTTTTAAATTCTCGAGGGTGCAGATTCTGTAGCAGAATGAAGTGAATTCCCCATACACTGAAGGGTTAAGTGTACACACATTGTCATGGCAGGAGTAATAATTATGCATCTCCCATCTCTCCCCTTGCTTGTCTCATAGCACTTGTTTTCCTAATAGGATTTTAATTTTGTAATTGGATTGCTTTTCAAATCCCTAATGTTGCAAAGTGTGTTGTTCTTCCAGAGATGTTTTGCCATAACACCCCCCAGCGGGGAGCAGGAAGGGTGGGAGAGCACAACGGGACACGGCTCTACTACCTTACAGAGATTTCAGTTTTTCCAAAACACTGCAGTGCTGGGGGGGGGGGGGGGGGGGATATACTAACACAGAGATTTTATCAAAACTAAAACCAAATATTGCTCTGATCAGCCGGTGCCCCTATGTGCACCTCATATGAGGCACACCGGAAAAAATGTGGACTCACCGATTTTTAACTGTATCCAATTCGCATAACATGTGAATGTGAACGGCTTTCAATGGAGCCGCTCTTCACACGTGTCCATGGCGACCAAAAAGGCTCTTGTGCGTTTTTGGGTTCGGTTCAGGTCTGAATTCGGGGAAAAATCTACACCTGAATCGCACCTGAACCGGTAAACAGAAACGCCCTGGACTGCAAACCGCAGCCAGACACGTGTGAATCCGGTCTTACTCTCCCTGGTACAGCTTAAAGGCCCGTACACACGATCAGAAAATCGTACGAAAATGTCCGTACAGCGAACAATCAGTCAACAATCTGATCGTTTGTATAGTGCTTTTTCGATAGTCGATTCCGACTGTTTGAACTACAATAACTGAAGGTACAGGCTAGAAAAGTTTTTATCATATTTTTATCAATAATGACAAATTGCAAAGGTTTGAATATGGAATAAAATTATATTATTTGAACACAAATGTGATATAATGTATTTTTTTTTATTTTGTGGTCTCTCTTTGAGTATGCTGTAGCATTAACAGGACCCTTCACTGGAAACACCTGAATTGAATCATTTGTAGGGGAGCCCAAATGGCCATATAGGCTACTTTCACACTGGGGCGGGCGGGCGGGCGTCAGGAATAAAGTGCCGCTATTTTTAGCGGCGCTTTACCATAGTTTTAGCGGCACTATTCGGCTGCTAGCAGGGTTAAAACCGCCTGCAAAGTGTCGCTGATTTCAATGGGCAAGGGTGCTTTAGGAGCGGTGTATACACCGCTCCTACAGCGCTGCAAGGATGCTGCTTGCAGAACTTTTTTTGACCGTCCTGCAAGCGCACCGCTCCAGTGTGAGACAGGAGAGGCTCTTTACAGGCGCTATTTTTAGCGCTTTAGCGCCTGTAAAACGCCTCAGTGTGAAAAATAACCTTACTAAAACTGGAGAGTGCAAAATCTGGTGCGGCTTTGCATCGAAACCAATCAGCTTTCGCCCCTCGTTCACACTGAGGGCGGATTTGAAATCCTGCGAGTTCAGCTGAATGCGCACGATTTCAAACCCGCATTTCAGTGAAAATCGCCAAAAGTAGTGCAGAAACAAGTTTTGGGAATTGGTACAGCGTCACACCGATTCGGTAATAGGCTCTGATTCGGCATGCGATTGGACATGTCAATCGCGTGTCAGATTGGCCCAATGTGAACTCAAGGTTTGTTTTTCCAAAGCTTAATTGAACGAGCTGAAGTTAGAAGCTGATTGGCTGCCATGCACAGCTGCACCAGATTTTGCACTCTCCATTCTTAGTAAAACTCCACAGCGCAGCTTTGATGGTCAGGTGTTCACAAACGTTTACCCATAAGGTGTATTTTTTTTTTTTTTTTTGTGGTCCCACTGAATTACAGCTGATACTTCCATAACAACAGTGGTGCCATTTTCCAACTCAATGAAACTTGGATGAACTCGACCTTTACTGTAAAATATTCAGCCAGCCAAAGCGAGAAAATGACTTTTACAATCGTCCACATTTAAATCTGCAGTTCCTCGCGCTTAATGATCAGGGAGCTGGTGACTTGAAGAATGTGGCCATGCAGCACAGACAGCAGAAATGAATAGACAGCCATATAGAACATTATAATGAACAGTTGTTCCGTGGCAGTTATCCCCATGAATTAGACAGAGAAATTATGCACCAGTGACTCATATACAATGTAAAATATGGCAAACATCTGTTGATTTGTCATAAAGACATATTGTTCATTAGCGAAAATTAATTCCCCCTCCTATGAATGAGCTATTAGATATCACAGATATATTATTACCATAACAATCGGGGCTGATTGTTTCTATAACCACACAGAACTCTCCGGCATCTACTAAGCCCTTAAAGCCCAGCTCCATGTTTGGGTGCAGTGACCCCTTAGAAGTAGGAACGCCATTTCCGAATTAAAAAAAAACCTTTTTGCAAAACATAATGACTATTAACTCTTTTCTGTGCAGCCAATCATACTGTAGAAGTCAGTCATGCTGTTTGGATGATTTACTCTTTAGAGTTAACTTGTATTTATTGTTACATAGTTACATAGTTAGGTTGAAAAAAGACACAAGCCCATCTAGTTCAACCAATAAAAGAAAAAAAAAAATCATACAATCCCATATACACAATCCTTCACCCACAATTGATCCAGAGGAAGGCGAAAAACCCCAGCAAAGCATGCTCCAATTTGCTACAGCAGGGGATTAAAATTCCTTCCTGATCCCCAGAGAGGCAATCAGATGTTCCCTGGATCGACTTTATCTATAAATGTCAGTATCTAGTTATATTATGTACATTTAGGAAAGAATCCAGGCCTTTTTTAAAGGACTTGGCTGGCCAGAACCACCTCTGGAGGGAGTCTATTCCACATTTTAACAGCTCTTATGCCCCGTACACACGGTCTGATTTTCCCATGGGAAATGTTCAATAGGAGCTTTTTGTCGGAAATCCCGACTGTGTGTAGGCTCCATTGGACATTTTCCATCGGAATTTCCGTCACACAAAATTTGAGTGCTGGTTCTCAAATTTTCCGACAACAAAATCCATTCTCGTAAATTCCGATCATGTGTACACAATTCCGACGCACAAAGTTCCACGTATGAAAAAATCCATGGATTTTGTTGTCGGAATGTCCGATCGTGTGTACAGGGCATTACTGTGAAGAAACCTTTCCGTATTTGAAGATTAAATCTCTTTTCCTCTAGAAGTAAAGAGTGCCCCTTTGTCCTCTGTGATGACCTTAAAGTGAATAACTCAACACCAAGTTCACTATATGGACCCCTTATATATATGTACATGTTGATTATATTCCCCCTTAATCTCCTCTTCTCAAGAGAGAATAAATTCAGTTCCTCTAATCTTTCCACATAGCTGAGCTCCTCCATGCCTCTTATGAGTTTGGTTGCTCTTCTCTGTACTTTCTCCAGTTCCCCGATATCCTTTTTGAGAACTGGTGCCCAAAACTGAACTGCATATTCCAGATGAGGTCTTACTAATGATTTGTACAGGGGGGGGCAAAATGATATCTCTCTTAATCAGAAAGGATTTTGCTCCTTTTGGAAACCGCAGCTTGGCATTGCATGATATTATTAAGCTTATGATCTACCAAAACCATCTACCATTCTCAGTAGGGACTAATCTGCATATGCATTTCATGCCTCCTATTATGCAGTGAAATTGCCAGGCCTGAGAAATGTCATGTGGGAGCTAGGGAGGAACATTCCTAGCCCTATGCAAAGAATGACTTTCAGAAAGTCAATATTTGCATTAGGGTTGCACCGATACCGATATCAGTGCCGATACTAAGCATTTGCACGAGTATCGGTACTTGTGCAAATGCTCTAATACCTGAAACCCATACTTTTAGGCTTGTTCTTTGAGCTGTCAGTGGGATTCCCCCACTGACAGCTGAAATGGAGAAGAAAAAAAAAAGCCGGCAATTATCCATTGCTAAGGAGATGGTGGGCTGCCATGTCCTTAACAACCAATGACTCATTCAGCTGTCAGTGGGGTTCTCCTGTTGACAGCTGAAGTGTAAACAAGATACGGCAATTGGAGCAGTAAAAAAAAAAAGCAGACAGGCAATGTTTATCAACAGCATTGCTCAGCAGCTAAAACGGAAAGATAAAAAGAAACATTGTTTCTTTTTGTATCTTTAAGTTTATTCATCTACAGATCAAAGGGATGAACTTCGATCTGCAGATGAAGTCAGTTTAAAGCAACCTGTCAAGTAAAAAATGTTAGGTAAAGACAGACACAAAAGAGGTCCTAGGGTCAGATCCAGGTCCTGACAGGGAGAATGTACGCCAAAGCTGTGTCCCACAAGGGGGCTAATGGCTCTGGTTACGTGTACAGGTGTCAGAACATTATGTATATCTATTGGGTTATTGGCGAGAGTGAAGATGAATTGAACAGAGGTTTCCTCAAAGTTCTAAAGATACATGGGCTCATACTAGGGTGTGTGTTTTCTACGAGTTTTGTAATGCCCATGCATGCTTTCTTTTTATCTATTTGCATTGCAACTGCGATGGGCAATGCAACCCAACACAGCCCAATGGGGCTGGTGTAAACAAACCCTAAATGTTCCCGTGATCATGTGATCAGCTGTTAGAACATTCTATTCAGATGTACTGTGTGGTTTTTCGAACTTGAAGAATAAGACAAGTACTCTAATGCCACGTACACACGGCCGGACTTTCCGACGGGAAATATTCGATGGGAGCATGTTGTCGGAAATTCTGACCGTGTGTAGGCTCCTTCGGACATTTTCCGTCGGAATTTCCGACAAACAAAATTTGAGATCTGGATCTAAACTTTTCCGACAACAAAATCCGTTGTTGGAAATTCCGATCGTGCGCAAAGTTCCACACATGCTCGGAATCAAGCAGAAGAGCCGCACTGGCTATTGAACTTCATTTTTCTCGGCTTGTCGTACGTGTTGTACGTCACCGCGTTCTTGGCGATCGGAATTTCCAACAAGATTTGTGTGACCGTGTGTATGCAAGACAAGTTTGAGCCAACATCCGTCGGAAAAATAAACATGGATTTTGTTGTCGGAATGTGCGATCGTGTGTACGCGACATTAAAAGGTTAAAGTGTATGGGGATAAACTGGGGGGTTGGCTCTATTGGGTAGGCTGTATGGGGCACCACAAATGGTAGGGCTTTCCTGAGTAATCAAGGTTTGAGATAAGGTTGTGGAAATTTGGCCTTTTGAGTGGCCAACCCTTCCATTCACCACAATGGAGAACACGTTTTTCATTATCTCCATGATGCCACCAGCTGGCAGAAGCAGCCTGGACACTAAGTTTAGGTGATGGAGGACATGTTCAATAGATGGCATGACATATTATTTTATATATTGTATGTAGGTGAATATGTTTTACAAAGTTTTTTTTTCTTTTTACCTGAATTTCTACTTTAGAATTACGCATAGGGGAGAATTTACTAAAACTGGACCACACAAAATCTGGTGCAGCTGTTCATAGCAACCAATCGGCTTTCAACTTTAGCTTGCTTAATTAAGCTTTACTAGCTTTAATAAAACCTGGAAGCTGTTGGGTTACTATGTACAGCTACATTCTGTGTGCTTCAGCTTTTGTAACACCCCCCCCCCCCCCCCTTGGGTTTTCGGTTGGATTGACTGGCTGGCTCCTAAAGTCTAAATGAATGTTTCCAGCCTAAGATTAAAGTTAGTGATGTAAAATAATAGAATGCACATTCTCACTTCATGATAGAAAAACAAAATGTATTATTTATTCAGGACAAGAGAAGGTTCCAGCTGATACAAGCTTGAAATGATAATCTTGGAGTATTTGCATTGCAAATGTGGAGCTTATTCCTAGGCAATTACAGCCAAATATATCACATTTTATTGGATGAGGGATGACGGAGAATGCCATATTTCTACTTACCCAAAAGAGGCTTTTCTGAGCTGGAATATGAAGCTGCAGCTACTTTATATACAGAGCTAATAACATCCCATCTTCCTACCTGTGGACACTTTCATTCCCCACACTAGACTGACCACCATCCATCTTTTTCCTGCCCCATTCCTCCATCTCATCATCCCTTGGTCTGTCAATTCCATCCTTTACCTCCTATCACCTATCTCACATTTCCCATCATCCATATGTCACAGCCTCTATTCCCCTCCAAAATCTCCCATGATCCACCCTTCACTTCCTCTATTCCCTTCTTACATCCCCCATAATCCACCTGCCACAGCCTCTATTTCCATCCTATATCTCCGACCATCCACCTGATCATCCATTTCCAACCATCCACCCGTCACAGCCTCTGTTTCCCTCCTATATCTTCAATCATGCAACTGTCGCAGCCTGTTTTCCCTTCCTACATCTACCATAATCTCCCTGTCACGGCCTCTTACATCTCCGACCATCCACCTGATCATCCATTTACGACCATCCATCTATCACAGTCCTCTATGACTTTCCTACATCTCTGGTCATCCAACTGTCACAGCCTCTCTTCCCTTCCTATATCTCTGATTATCCGACTGTCACAGCCTCTTTTCCCCTCCTTCATCTTCCATAAACCACCTATCACAGCCTCTATTTACCTGGAACATTTCATATCATCCACCTGTCACAGCCTCTAATCCTCTCCTCACCTCTGATCATCCACCTGTCACAGACTCTATTTAACTCTGACATTTTGCATCATCCAACTGTCACAGCCTCTTTTCCCCTCCTACATCTTCGATCATCCAACTAACACTTCCTCTATTCCCCTCCTACATCTCCCATCATCCACCTGTCACAGACTCTATTTCCCCCCAACATTTCCTATCATCCCCCTATAACAGCCTCTATTCCTCACCTTAACTCTTATCAGCCACAGACTCTATTTCCCTCTGATATTTCCCGTCATCCATCTGTCACTGCCTCCATTTCCCACCATCTACCTGTCACAGTCTCTATTTCCTTTTCACATATCCCATCTTCCCCCTGTCACAGCCTCTATTCCCCTCCACACATTTCCCATCATCCCCCTATCACAGCCTCTATTCTCCTCTGGCATTTCCCATCATACTCCTGTCACAGCCTCTATCACCCTCTACACATTTCCCATCACCCCCCTGTAATTGCCTTTGTTCCCCATCCGACATTTCCCATCATCCCTCTCTATTTCCCCCCCAACATTTCCTATCATACCCCTATCACAGCCTCTATTCCTCACCTTAACTCTGATCAGCCACTCACAAACTCTATTTCCCTCTGATATTTCCCATCGTCCATCTGTCACTGCCTCTGTTTCCCTCCTATATTTCCCACCATCTACCTGTCACAGTCTCTAATTCCTTTTAGCATATCCCATGTTACCCCTGTCACAGCCTCTATTACCCTCCACACATTTCCCATCAGCCCCCTATCACAGCCTCTATTCCCCTCTGGCATTTCCCATCATACTCCTGTCACAGCCTCTATCACCCTCCACACATTTCCCATCATCCCCCTGTAATCGCCTCTGTTCCCCATCCGACATTTCCCATCATCTTCCTATCACAACCTCTATTCCCCTCCGAAATTTCCCATCACCTCCTTTCACACCCTTAATTCCCCTCTGACATGTCCCATTATCCACCAGTCACAGCCTTTATTCCCCTCCAACATTTCCCATCATCCCCCTTTTACAGCCCCTATTCTTTGACATATACCATCATCTCCGTCACAGCCTCTATTGCCCTCAGACATTTCCCATCACCCACCTGCCACAGCCTCCATTTTCCTCCACACATTTCCCATCATCTCCCCCACAGCCTCTATTCCCCTCTGACATTTATCATCATACTCCTGTCACAGCCTCTATTACCCTCCACACATGTCCCATCATCCACTTGTAACTGCCTCTGTTCCCCCTAGACATTTCCCAGCATCCCCCTGTCACAGCCTCTATTCTCAATCTACATTTACCATCATCCACCCGTCACAGGCTCCATTGCCCTACTACATTTCCCATTATCCATCACTTCCTCTTTCCCACTCAACACTTTTCCCATCATCCACCTGTCACACATTCTATTCCCTTACTACATTTCCCATCATCCACCTTTTTCTATTATCCTCCTACAACTCCCATCATCCACCTATCATTGCCTCTATTACACTCCTACCTCTCCCTTCCCAGATTACTCTCTCTTATTTGCCATCTTCTCTCTGTCATTGCCATCATCCCCCCCTCCCCCCTCATATTTCCCATCATTCAGCTTAGATCATTTTCATATATCCTCCGTCATCCCCGTGTCACTTTCTTTATTCCTCTCCTCCTCTTGATCCAGGAGAAAATCTTATGTCAGTATGGCAGCTGAAATACCCCGTACTCCTGTGATGTGACTTTCTGTTGGATGCTGTCACAGCTCCAAATCTGCCCATTATAGCAGAGAATAATCCATGTATTCCGCCAACTCAGCAACCCCTCATGTAATCCTATTGCCAGTGATTCTAATGCCTGCATTGACATCATCTTTTTTTATTCCACACAGAACAGCAGATTCAGCCTCTGCATATCCCTTTCTGCTTTATACAACCGTCCATTTTCCTGGAGAAAAGACAAATGATAAAGACACTTGTGTTCAAGATAAACATAGAACACCATGCTCCAGGTGACAGTTTTAGCAGCCTGTGTTCTGACTAGAACTGTCCTCCTATTGCATAGTATCCACCCCGTACTGCGCAGACGCAGCGCTTGCGCAGTACGGAGCAGAAGGAGATGCCGAAAGTGTCCGAAGTTGATCAGCTGACCATCAGCTGTACACGGCGCTTGGGCGATGGCTTTGTAAGAGGGCCCCTCGCAGGCTTGCTTCGCTCGCCACGCTTCGCTCGCCACGCTTCGGGCACGGCCTCGCTGCGCTCGGCAATTATTTATTCTAACTCTGTGTCCACTTGGATAGTAGGGAATGAACCTGGACATAGGGTGAGAATAAAAGCGCAGGCGCCGTGTACAGCTGATGATCAGCTGTTAAACTTCAGAGACTTTCGGCGTCTCATTTGTCCTCCGTACTGCGCCTGCGCAGTACAGGGCGGACATTATATGATAGGGGACTGTATTCGACAAGACACCTGGACAGTAAGATTCATTAGAGAGAAGAGGTTCAGTTAAAGGAAAACTCCATTGTACTCCAGTCAGCACACAATGCATCTCACAATTGTTCTGTTCTTCGGAAAGTCGTTTTTATGTAACTTCAAACTGGGCCTAATATCAGGTGTAGTTTTACATGTTAGACACGAGTATGCTAAGAGATGTGTCAGCATAATACTTCCAGATCTTTATTACCTCTCGTTGAGATTACTCACGGGCGGCCCATCCATTAGGGGCACCCGGGTGCCGCCCCTCTCTCCTCTCCACCCCGTATATGCAGTGGATAGATTCATCCATAAGAAGAAACATGGACTTTATAGGCACACCTATATATTAGGTCAAAATTGAAAGTTTTTAATAGGATAAAGTTCAAACCATTTTATACAAACACATTAAAAAACATATAATTGAGTGACTTCAAGGATTCTCATAACACCTCTAATATATATATAATATATATATATATATATATATAATATATATATATATATATATATATATATATACCACATGTAACAAACACAAAGGTTTGGAGTACGTAGAATGAAATAAATCCAATGGTTGTTTGGATACGCGGAGAGGTTGAACCGTGTTCGGAGGTTGCTCAGAAAATTGCTCTACATGTTACGCGCATTGATGCGCTTCCTCAGGAGCTTGCATATCTAATAGACATGTAGGAAGGTGTTATAAGAATACATCAAAATATCCGGAAAAAACATGATTATATATAAATAAAAATATGATAGTCACTCTGGTGAGGTCCAACAGTGAGTGTTTTTTTTTTTTTTGGTTTGATGTATTCTTATAATACCTTCCTATGTGTTTATTAGATAGGCAAGCTCCTGAAGAAGCGCATCAATGCGAGGATGCGTCCTGAGTCCACCCAGGTGTGTTGCAACAGCGAATGGATATTCGCTGTTGCAACACTGATCTTCCTCCCGGCCAATCGGGAATCAGGTATGAAACCCATTTCCCGATTGGCCAAAACGTCAGGCGATCCTATTGCACACCTAGCACCGCGAGAAGCAGAGAGGAGAGGACTCCAGGAGGGAACACCGGAGCCCGCTACGCTGGGAGATGGCCACAGCAGCTCCGACCGCTGCTCTCACCGCCCCGCATCCACCGTAAGGACAGCGGGTGGTGGAGGGGGGGTGTTAGTGCCACGCGGGGGTAGCTGGCATTTGAGGATGATGTTTTGTGCACTCCTGGTACAGACAATTTGGACAGCCTCTGATTCCTCGTCCCCCTTTTTCCAGACTTATCATGATGTAAGTACTCAGAGGGATGAGTAACTCTCTCCCTTTTCTCTTGTACACATTCTCTCCGTTGAGGGGTATAATGTTCGATCATACTGGTCTACTCATGTATTGTTGTTTTTTATAGAGTTGCATGCATCTGCCCCTGAAGAGTGGTATTATCCACGAAACACGTCGGGCTTATAGGATGCATTCCCATGCCTACTGATAGGAACCTACTTAGACTCATTATCTGCAACCAAATGATCATGTGTTTTCTACCATTGTTTACACTGCATACTGCCATTTAGATGATGTGTGTGTGTATGTATATATATATATATATATATAAATCTGCAACAATTCATTTTACCCTGTTAAATCTCTTGTCAATTTTATATGTCGTCCCTTTGATATGTATATGTAATGTATGCATGAGGTCAATAGCATGTATGTGTGTGTATACATATTAAACCTTTTCTACTATGTGCATCATTGTTATGTATTGTCAGATTCAATATGACAATGAAATATACTTTCTAATCATCTCACCCCCACAAATCAATAGTCTCATTCAAAGTCCCACCTTTCTTTTTCTTATACACTTTTCTCTCTAGAAGGACAGCGCCATCTTTGTTAGGGAGGTAGGTAAAAAGGAGTGCCCGATATCCAGTGAATGCAAGTAGGAAGGTGAATTTGTAATCATTTATTTTGGCTACTTTCACACTGAGACACATTACAGGCGTTTTAGCGCTACTAAAATTAGCGCCTTTAAGCGCATCTCCTGTCACTCCAGTGTAAAAAGCCTGAGTGCTCTCACACTGGAGCAGTGCGATTGCGGGACGTTAAAAAAAAGGTCTGCAAGAAGCATCTTTGGGGCAGTTTAGGAGTTCCTAATGCGCCCCTGCACATTGAAATCAATGGGCAGCACCGCTAAAGCGCCTGCAAAGCGCAGCAGCGATTTGCGGGTGCTATTAACCCCTTCATCGGCCTCTAGCGGGGGTTAAAAGCACCCTGCTAGCGGACGAAAAGTGCTGCTAAAAATGACTGGGGAGGGGGAGCATCGGCGGTAGAGCTCCGCTGTTTTTAGCGGCACTTTACCGCCGCCCCCCCAGTGTGAAAGTGTCTTAAGAGTAGCAACAAGTGATCAAGTCAACGCTTTTCAGGGGAACAAAGACTCCCCCATCCTCAGGGCTGTTGCTGCATACTAATAGTAAATAGGGAAGCATCCCAAACAGCTGTGTCTGTAACACAAAGATCAGAAAGATCGATGTCGGATGCGTTTACAGAGCCAGCAATGGTCAAGGTACTTTTATTAAAATGTAAAAAACACTCACAGACAGAGTACAACATTATGTGTGTGTGTGTCAAAATCCCCAAGCAGAGTAAACCCGCAGCTCACCATTCAATGGGAACCTGTAACTGACATTTTAGGGAGCTGATGGATTCGGCTGCTATTACACAGAGATAGAAAACCTCTGCTGAGACACACAACTGACAAGGGAGCTCCGCCCTATGCGTTACGTCTATTACAACTTCTTCAAGCTTTTTTGTCTTACACTGGATTACTGCACAGATCTGGAAAAAAATACACAAAGCACACCAAGATTCAAGGAAGCACACACATGATGAATGCATTAATATTTGCTTATCCCAGAGTTTAGCTTTACAGAAGAACTGCCCTTGAACGTGATTTCAGGGCATTCAGAAAACAGCCTATAAACTCCCCTGCTGATAAACTGCTAAAAACGTCCATGTGTGCATTGACGCATAGGATAACACAGAGGGGAGTTTAAAGTGCCACTAAACCCACGACAGTAAAATCAGTCTGTATATGCAGTAAAGCATGCTTGTTATACTCACTGCTGAACCTAAGGGGGTTAATCCTCTGCGTTGTGTAAAAAGGCTGTTTGATCCTGTATGCACAGATCCTCCCCTTCTTTCATTGCCCCCAAAACATGTCCGGATAGGACAGAGTTAGTGGGGTCAGTCTGCACATGATCAGGTTGATGTGTATTGCTAGAGAGTGCATGTGATCAGCACAGGGCCAATCAGCACTGTCCAGACAGAGGGTCTGGGGTCTTGCAGCCTCACAGGACAGCCAATGCAGTATGAAAACTCCTCCTACAAGCTTTAACCATACACTGATAGAAGTCACAAGACCGCTATATACTGCTGAAAAGAGAAAAGGTATTTAGCAGTTAAAATTTACTAAAAAAAAATGCATTTCCATGTTCTGTGTACTGTGGGAGATCAGATAGAGTGAATGCCGGCTCCTGGGTTTAATAACACTTTAAAGGGGTTGTAAAGGTGCATCCTATGCATTAAGGTGAAAAAACACCTGTCAGTGACCGGCCCCCCGTTTTACCTACCTGACCCCTCGAAATTGACCCTGCGGGGATGCGCTGTCTCCCTGCCCGGGGTTCTCGCCTGTTGATTGGATAGATTGATAGCAGCGCAGCCATTGGCTCCCGCTGCTGTCAATCAAATCCAATGGCGCGAGCACCGGGGGGCAGGGCCGAGTCCTGCATTCGACCTCTATGGACACCAAATGCTGAACTTGGGAGCGCGCCCACAAGGTAACCCCCCGGGAGAGCACTTCTCCCAGGGGGTTATCTGATGCGGGGAGGAGCCACGAGAGCCACCGAGGGACCCCAGAAGAGCAGGTTTAGGGCCATTCTGTGCAAAACGAGCTGCACAGTGGAGGTAAGTATGACATGTTTGTTATTTAAAAAAAACAACTAACCTTTAGTGTCACTTTAAGGGCAAGGGGGAAAAAAACCCAAGCTCATAAAAGCGTACGTTTAACAGCAGCAATGTGCATGAGGCCTAAATGATGCATTGTTTCCAAAGTCAGCAAATTCACAGAGGAAGCATCATAAAAAGTAAAGGATGTTGCAACTTTGTTTCACCTGCAATTGCTGGCTCCCGAATAAAGAGAATGCAGAGCGAGTTACAAATGGCATATGGAGAGTTCTGCTCCAGCCTAAAGTTGGGAAGAAAGTTTTGGTTAAAAATTGCTGGTTTGGCTGCCCCACTGCCTAACAAACTCTTAGGAAAAGGAAGTGTTTTTTTTTTTCGTTCTTTTTACAAAACATAGAGAATGATGAAGTAAAACAGCCTGGAGGGGAATGGTGTTCCAATTCAAGATCAAAGAGTCTTGCTTAAAATGTGCCACTTTCATAAGTTATATAAAAATTGAATACAAAGTTAATAGTTGAAGCTGCAGAAGTCCCACTTCCTCTGAATGACGCCTGGTGTGACTGCGCAGATCACATGTAGCTAAGGCCGGGTATGAATGTAGTTCCCCCTCCCCTCCCATCTACATGGACCAATCACAAAGGTCACTCTACATAAGTTTATGGAATATATTAGGGAATATTCAATATTTGGTGCTGTACAGCCCGTCCTGAACCACACACCATAACTTCAAAATCTTCCCAGTCCTACAATATGCCCCATGCACATTGACGCCCCAAACTCCAATACTTTCCACTTAAAGGGTATATAAACTCTAACAATGACCTTCTCTTATTTGGTTCCTTTTGGAACTTGGCTTTTTGTGACATGCATAACAAGCATTACGTGGATTACGTGGATTCAGCAATAGACAGTTGATCGATGTATAACTAGGAGGATTCGCCTTTGTATAGGTGTTGGCTCTCTAGTCTTTAATCACTTGACCTCCAGGAGGTTTTACCCCCTTCATGACTGAGGCATTTTTTTGCTATTTAGCACTATACTAATTTACCTGACAATTGCGCGGTCATGCAACACTATACGCAAATGAAATTTTAGATAATGTTTTCACACAAATAGAGCTTTTTATTTAGTGGTATTTGATCACCACTGAGTTTTATATTTTTTTATTATATAAATGAAAAAAGACCAATAATAAGAAAAAAAAAACCCAATATTTTCTACTTTTTGTGATAAAACATATCCAATAAAAAAAAAAAATCAAATTTCTTCATAGATTTAGGGCAAAATATATTCTGCTTTTGTCTTTGGTGAAAACAAAAGTCCCAATAAGTGTAAATTGTTTGTGTGAAAGTTATAGCATCTACTAACTATGGTATATACAGTGGGGACGGAAAGTATTCAGACCCCCTTAAATTTTTCACTCTTTGTTATATTGCAGCCATTTGCTAAAATCATTTAAGTTCATTTTTTTCCTCATTAATGTACACACAGCACCCCATATTGACAGAAAAACACAGAATTGTTGACATTTTTGCAGATTTATTAAAAAAGAAAAACTGAAATATCACATGGTCCTAAGTATTCAGACCCTTTGCTGTGACACTCATATATTTAACTCAGGTGTCCATTTCTTCTGATCATCCTTGAGATGGTTCTATACCTTCATTTGAGTCCAGCTGTGTTTATACTGATTGGACTTGATTAGGAAAGCCACACACCTGTCTATAAAAGACCTTACAGCTCACAGTGCATGTCAGAGCAAATGAGAATCATGAGGTCAAAGGAACTGCCTGAAGAGCTCAGAGACAAAATTGTGGCAAGGCACAGATCTGGCCAAGGTTACAAAAGAATTTCTGCTGCACTTAAGGTTCCTAAGAGCACAGTGGCCTCCATAATCCTTAAATGGAAGACATTTGGGACGACCAGGACTCTTCCTAGAGCTGGTCGTCCGGCCAAACTGAGCTATCGGGGGAGAAGAGCCTTGGTGAGAGAGGTAAAGAAGAACCCAAAGATCACTGTGGCTGAGCTCCAGAGATGCAGTCGGGAGATGGGAGAAAGTTCTAGAAAGTCAACCATCACTGCAGCCCTCCACTAGTCGGGGCTTTATGGCAGAGTGGCCCGACGGAAGCCTCTCCTCAGTGCAAGACACATGAAAGCCCGCATGGAGTTTGCTAAAAAAACACCTGAAGGACTCCAAGATGGTGAGAAATAGGATTCTCTGGTCTAATGAAATCAAGATAGAACTTTTTGGCCTTAATTCTAAGTGGTATGTGGGGAGAAAACCAGGCACTGCTCATCATCTGTCCAATAAAGTCCCAACAGTGAAGCATGGTGGTGGCAGCATCATGCTGTGGGGGTGTTTTTCAGCTGCAGGGACAGGACGACTGGTTGCAATCAAGGGAAAGATGAATGGGCCCAAGTACAGGGATATCCTGGACGAAAACTAGGCCGAAGGTTTACCTTCCAACAAGACAATGACCCTAAGTACACAGCTAAAATAACAAAGGAGTGGCTTCACATCAACTCCGTGACTGTTCTTGAATGGCCCAGCCAGAGCCCTGACTTAAACCCAATTGAGCATCTCTGGAGAGACCTAAAAATAGCTGTCCAACAACGTTTACCATCCAACCTGACAGAACTGGAGAGGATCTGCAAGGAGGAATGGCAGAGGATCTCCAAATCCAGGTGTGAAAAACTTGTTGCATCTTTCCCAAAAAGACTCATGGCTGTATTAGATCAAAAGGGGGCTTCTAGTAAATACTGAGCAAAGGTTCTGAATACTTAGGACCATATGATATTTCAGTTTTTCTTTTTGAATAAATCTGCAAAAATGTCAACAATTCTGTGTTTTTCTGTCAATATGGGGTGCTGTGTGTGTACATTAATGAGGAAAAAATGAACTTAAATGATTTTAGCAAATGGCTGCAATATAACAAAGAGTGAAAAATTTAAGGGGGTCTGAATACTTTCTGTCCCCACTGTATACTGGAATTAGCTATAGACACTATACTTATAGTTATAGTGTGACTGTGATAGGGCGGTGGGCAATCAGGCACTGGGAGGGTCAATAACTGACACTGATGTCGTAGTGATAATAGTGTACACTGTACTAATGACACTGGCTGGGAAAGGGGTTAACATCAAGGGGCAATCAAGGGGTTAACTGTGTTCCTAAGAATATGTAATGTGTCATTACTGGCCTTCCCTTTGAAGAAGTCACGTGACAAGTGACACAACGTTTCGGGTGGAGCTGGTGACGTCATTTCGGGTGTCTCGTACATCGAAATTAGCGGTGAGGAGGTGAGGAGCTTGCAGCCTGGAAATTGTACTTGCATTCTATTCTATACAAGATGTGGAAATTGTTAGTGCACAATCCTTATGTTTTAATAAATCTTTTTTAAATGGTATTGCCCAATGAACTCTTTTTATATATTTTGAGCAACATCTGAAAACGGATTTCCAAAGAAATCTGGTGTTCCTGACGATTGAAGATCCCCTTTACTTATACACAAGGCTTGATTAGACCCATATGGGTCTTCTTTTGAGGTGAGCAGCAGATTCACCCAGAGGTGGATGGTGGTGGTGTTTGCACATCTATTAATTTGTGGCACGAATTGTATTAAATTACTTGCAAGTGTGAGAGATATCTACTCATCTCAGAATCATCACAAGTTATTCTAAAAGAAAAATCTGCGCTAGGTGTACAAAAAACTGAAAAATGTGAATATAAAACCTATGAGAAAGGTATCCTGCAGCTGAACACTATAACCCTGATAGGGGGCACTACTAAGTATATATAAAGAAAAGTGCAGCGCTGGATATAGACAAACAATAAAAAAGAAAAACCGCAAAACTTTATCACACTAAAATATATTGTGCTTAATGTATGAATATTAAGCACAATATATTTTAGTGTGATAAAGTTTTGCGGTGGGGATAGCCGCGCACTTAATCCAACACCCCAGTTTGCTACTATATTGGAGCATGTATGGACAATATGTACTAATTTGATTTTAATTTTTCACCAGTGAATCATTGTGCACTGTGGTTTTTCTTTTTTATTGTTTGTCTATATCCAGCGCTGCACTTTTCTTTATATAGAATCATCACAAGTGTTGGACTTTTTTTTTCATTATTTTGACTTTTGTTTGGTGGTTTTCACATTTGTGTTTTAATATTTTTGTTTTAGTTGTGAAGATAGATATTTTACAGGATTTATTTTACTGCTGAAAAAGCGCACGACTATTTGCATATTAATTAATATGTAATGTGTGCTGCTTTTAATTACCGATCTGGCTGTGATGTGTTTGTTATTTTTTTATCCTATTTGCCTTTAAAGCGTTTGTTATCCCGACACTTCATATTCCTGATATGTGCCTGCTGTACCATGTAGTTGTATGAGAAAGTCTCCTGTTCTCTTTGTATTGCTTCCTTTGTGTGAAATCCCTGGTGTTCCTGCTAGTCCCCTTGCTTTCCTTTTAAAAACTTTTAAAAACTGACCACACTAAGCAGGAGAACACACTGTGCTCTCCTCCAATGATCAGACTTGTCCTGACATGTCACAGCTGCACAGTCATTCACTGGGAAGCTCAGTGTGCTGCTGCTTCTCCTCCCCCAGCTCTTAGCAGCTGAGAACAGAGGGAATTTGGTCACTCATAACAAATGGAAAGAAGGTATTTATAATGTTTTTTATTTTTTTTTATATCTATACAAAAATGTTTTGCATTTCATTTCTATTTTAAATGGGTTGTTTACAGGGTTATCGTTTACGATCACTTTAATATCTCTTCAAGCATCAATCCCCCTCCTACCCCCCCAAAAAAAAAAAAAAAAAAAATCAGGACACTATGAGCATGGGGTTTGCATGTTCTCCCTGTACTTGTGTGGGTTTCCTTCAGGTACTCCGGCTTCCTCCCACACTTCAAAGACATGCTGGCAGGTTAATTGTCTCCTGTCTAAACTGGCCTTAGTATGTGTATGTATGAATGTGAGATAGGGACCTTAAACTGTAAGCTCCTTAAGGACAGGGACTAACGTGAATGTACAATATATACAATGTGATGCATAAATTGTCAGCGCTATGTGATTACCTGTAATAAATAAATAAAAATACAAAATACAATAATGAAATTTTTTAAAATAAGTGCCATAACTCTTTCACACACAAGCTTATTACACAACAGTATTTTATCAAAGCACAGTAGTACTGTTTACACATGCTAATGATGATGTTCACGCCCGGTAAATATAATAATAAAAAATAATCTGAAAAATTAAAAAAAACAGAGCGAAACGCACATGTGATTGTGTCAGTTCCATCAACAGTTTTGAAAAAGGTGACTGTAATCCTAAAGATAAGGCCAGAGAGGCCCCCAGAGAGAGATCATTCCCGCTCATGTCTCTTGTGCATGGCCTGTATCCCCCAGAGTCACTTCCTACTGTGGAACTTTCCAATTTACATTCCACTTTATTTATTTTTTTTAGAGTTCCTGGATTGTGGAATGATGATTTTCCTTCTTTTTTTGTATTTTTATTTACTGGTTTTATAGCCCAGATTCAAGTATTCATCTTTTTATGCAATGCAGCACCCCTATGCTTAGTTTTTAGTAAAAGGTGAACCCCAGGCCGATTTTTTTTTCTACACAAAAAACTTCCAACCTTGTGCACTTCCGACCTTGTGGTAACAGTTTGGTGTAGAGCATTTTCTGTTCCAGCATGACTGTGCAACATAACTGTGGCAGCTCCATAAAGACATGCTTTGACCAGTTTGATGTGGAAGAACTCTAGTATCCTGCACAGAGAACTGACTTCAAACCTACTGAACATCTTTGGGATCAACTGGAACAAACCACATCTTCTCATCAAACATCTCCATAAAGACATGGTTGATGAGTTTGATGTGGCGGAACTCAAGTATCCTGCGCAAAGCCCTGACCTCAACCCTACTGAACACCTTTGAGATAATTTTAAATGAGCCAGGTTTTCTCATCCAACATCTCCATAAAGACATGGTTTGACCAGTTTGGTGTGGAGGAACTCGTGTATCCTGCACAGAGACCTGACCTCAACCCTCTTGAGGATCTTTGGGATGAACTGGAACGAACCAGATCTTCTCACCCAACATTTCCATAAAGACATGGTTGATGAGTTTGGTGTGTAGGAACTCAAGTGTCCTGCACAAAGCCCTGACCTCAACCCTCCTGAACACCTTTGGGATGAACTGGAACTAACCAGATCTTCTCACCCAACATCTCCATAAAGACATGGTTGATGAGTTTGGTGTGTAGGGACTCAAGTGTCCAGCACAAAGCCCTGACCTCAACCCTACTGAACACCTTTGAAATTATTTGGAACAAGCCAGGTCTTCTCATCCAACATCTCCACAAAGTCATTGTTTGACCAATTTGGTGTGGTGGAACTTGAATGCCCTGCACAGAGCCCAGACATCAATTCCACTAAACACCTTTGGGAAAATTTGGAACAAGCCAGGTCTTCTCATCCAACATCTCCATAAAGAGATTATTTAATGGGTTTGGTGTGGAGAAACTTGAGTGTCCTGACCTCAGCCTTACTGAACACCTTTGGAATGAATTGGAGCACCAATGGTGAGCCAGGTCTTCATATTGAACATCAGTCCCTCAGCTCACAAATGGGCACAAATTCCAACAAACACTCATAAATCGTGTACAAAGATTGTTATAGCTGCAAAGGAGGGAGTAAATCTAAATTGCCCATGGTTTTGAAAGGAATGTCCAACGAGCTTACATAGCTGTGATGGTCAGGTGTTCAGTCTTTTGGCCATGGAGTGTACAACTTCATAAAAATAAACTAAAAACTGTAAACCTGAAAAAAATGCCATTCAAAAATAGTTTTGGGTAAACATTACATGATGCATGATGTATACTCAAACAATATAATCAGTCATCATTTTACAGTGAAAACTAAAAAACAATATTTCACCCTGGGCGTCGTGTGTTACCCATTGTGCAACTTCAGTAAAAAAATGTAGTTTAATATAGAGTGGGGAAGACTTGGAATCTCTATCAGTGTCTTCTCTGCTGGCTGTGCTCCTACTGGGGACATACACAAGAAGAATTGCTTTATTATTTTTATTTATGTTACTTGAAATTGAGGTGATCATTTTTACAGACAGAACTGCAAAAACAAAAAACAATAACTTGGTAATGAAACTGATTTATTGGTCTGATATATCTCTGCCTGGAGTAGATCTTACATATGAGCCGGGCAAGAGCAGAGTCATCTCATTTCATGGGCAGACGTGGAGCAGGGAAAACGACAAATCTGTCACCCGCTATTCTGTTTCCTTCAGCTGTTGTAAAAAAAAAAAATGTTGATTTTCTTCCAGTTGCTTACGGAAGCCAAACAGGCAGAAATCCTGGAAATACTTTGTAGCTTTGTAGAAAAATAGGAAACATCAGATATTTATCAGACATCAAGCAGGGGATTAATGGAGACGGGAAGGGGAAATATTTTCTGGTAGATGAATTTAGCAGGAGCTCTGGGTATAAGAAGGCTAGCCATTGATGGACAGATGTATCCGAAAGAACAACTGGCAGTGAGATGTTGTGGAATGCATCACCAGTAGCCATGACCTGCTATAATCTTTTCTATGACTCGATGTTTGAATGATTAACACATATTGATGTCCTTTTTTTTCTGTTTCTCCATAGCAGTGGTCTCCAAACTCTGACCTGTGGGCCAGATTTCAACCATTTTCTTGCCTTTATCTGGCCCTTGGAGCACTATTCCTCCCACTGACACTGATAGGGCATTCCTTCCATTGACACTCTCGATGGGGCACTCTTTCTGCCACTGATACGAACAATTGGGCACTATTCCTCCCACTGACACCAACGATGAGGCACTATTCCTCCCACTGATACCAATAATGAGGCATTATTCCTCCCACTGATATGAACAATTGGGCACTATTCCTCCCAATGACACCAACGATGGGGCACTATTCCTCCCACTGACACCAATGATGGGGCACTTTCCTCCCACTGATACCAACGATGGGGCACTATTCCTCCCACTGATACAAACAATTGGGCACTATTCCTGGCACTGACACTAACGATGAGGCACTATTCATCCCACTGATACCAATAATGAGGCACTATTCCTCCCACTGATATGAACAATTGGGCACTATTCCTCCCACTGACACCAACGATGAGGCACTATTCCTCCCACTGACACCAACGATGAGGCACTATTCCTCCCACTGACACCAACGATGAGGCACTATTCCTCCCACTGATACCAATAATGAGGCGTTATTCCTCCCACTGATACGAACAACTGGACACTATTCCTGCCACTAAAACCAATGAGGGGCATTTTCTACTATCAGTGGCCACAGTCTGCCCCGCCCCCCCCCCCCCCCCCCCCCAAAGCCTGAAGGACAATAAATTGGCCCTTTTTTTTTTTTTACAAAGTCTGGAGACTACGGCTCTATAGGAAAGAGTATAATCGGTACCTGCTTGAATAGAGATTCTCTGGAAATTCTCTGTAGGAGCTTCTGATGAGGAACGTGCTCAGCAACATAGCCCTGTCAAACCCCTACACAGCCAATCTTTTTAAGGAATCCTCAACTCAGCTGCAACATTTGAAAACGCTGAAGGGCCATGCATGAGCACGCGAAAAAACTAAACTCAAGGCAGATATAAAGACACCACTTCATTCAGATTTGTGCATCATCTTTAAATACAAGCATTGCAAGTACCAGAATTTGACTTGGTATCAGCTTCTTGCAATTCTCTCTACAGCAAAACTCATACTAGGTAGAGGTGGGGAGCAGCACAAGGAGTCAATCAGTTGTGATAGAGACAGGTATTGCAAGTTGTTCAATCGCAAGGTCCCCCGATATCGGGCCAATCACATCCTCCAGCACCCACAGGAGTGTGCCAGTCACCAAATGCAGCTGGGAACAGTTGGATTGTCCCACTGCCATTTGAACAATCCAACTATTTCCTTGTCAAAAGATTTTATTAAGTATATGAATAAGTAGATAACGAATACATGAGTAAACATATTGTGGTACAGATAAGATGCTAAAATTATCCGTTAATAATATATTATTACATAACATATAAATTGGGGTAATTGGGTATAACCTGGATAAGGTGTAGAATACCTAAGTAGAAGCTATTAAAGAGTAAGTAGATTCTCAAATGGTACTTGTGCTCACAACTTGAGCTATGTCAGAAATGTCTGAAGGAGACTACAATCTACTAGGAAAAGAGCTTTAGGATCGGAAAGTGGATAGGGAAAAAGAGAAAGGAGAGAAAGAGTAGAACATAGAAAGGAGAGGGTCCACAGGGTTGAATTGGGATCCGTCATGAAGTCTGTACATTTTTATATATCAGCTTAAATCATTGCAACTCAGCTACCATGGCAGTAGAACATTCTCATCAAAGTTAGATGGTAAATGATGTGTTATCCATGGGTGCCACTGTTTTTCAAATTTGGGAAGTAGAGCGTTGTCAATGGCTACCATTTTGGCATGAATCATGGCGTTAGTCATCCTATTCTTCGTCTCAGCCACTACCAATGTCGGGGACCGCCATGCCTTTGCCAAAGTTTGCTTAGCTACTGTTAGAAGTTGTACAAATAGTTTAAATTGAATCAAATTTAGCGATCCTGGTTTCAGATTAAGTAATGCGGTAGCAGGATCAGGCTGTAGTTGCAAACCAAACATTTTGGAGGCCATTTTAAAGATCTCTTTCCAAAAGGCTTGTGCTATTGGGCATGTCCACCAGATGTGTAGTTGTGTACCTGGCTCTGAACAACCACGATAACATTGCGCGGAATAGGTTGGTGCATATTTTGCAACCCTAGTTGGTACAAGGTACCATCTCGTCAATACTTTATAATTAGCCTCTACCTCAATAATATTTGGGGAGGCTGATTTGGTAGATAACCAGATTTGGTCCCATTCTGTAGTGTCGAGTGTTCGACCCAGGTCCTCCTCCCATTTCCGGACATAAGAGGGTTTATCCAGTTCTGGTTGAACTATTAAATGTGAATAAAGTAAGGAAATCAAGCCTTTTGTGTGGGGATCTTTCCTGCAGATAGATTCAAACGCAGTGAAGTGTGTGAGAGGAGTGTCAGAGCTTATAAAAGGAGTGAAAAAGTTTTTAATTTGCAGGTATCGGAATAGTTCTGATTGAGGTATGCCGTAGTTTTCGCAAAGGGTTGGAAAAGGGATGAAAGATGTGTCAGTGACAAATTTATGTATGTTCAAGATTTCCCTTGATGACCATTCTCGAAAGGATTTGGGAGCAGTCCAAGCAGGATAAAAAGCGGGATTTTTTAAGAATGAGAGAAGGGGTTTATGTGTAGATTGTAAGTTGTGTTTGGATTGAAGACTGTCCCATAGAGAAATGAAATGTTTGGTGATGGGGTTTCGTAAACCTTTACGATCTTTAGGATGCAGCCAAAGCAGGTTCGAGATCGATAAAGGATCACATTCAGTAGCTTCAATTGAAACCCATAATGGGATTTCCTGTCTTGCATGATATTTAGTTAGGCTAGCAATATGAGCTGCCTTGTAATATGTTGCAAAGTTTGGTACGCCTAAGCCTCCATTTACTTTGGGAAGATAAAGTGTGTGCAAAGGTATGCGTGGTTTGGATGCCCCCCATATGTATGAAATTGCTTTTTTCTGTATTAGTCGTAGATAATAAGCGGGAATTGAAATTGGTAAAACCCTAAATAGATATAGTAACTTAGGTAGGATTGTCATCTTTATTGCATTAATTCTACCAAACCATGATAATGGAAGTAGAGACCAAGATTTCAGCAGGTTTGTTACATTTTTGAGAATCGGTGGATAATTTGCTGAGAAAAGATCTGATAAAGAAGCCGTAAGATGAATCCCTAGATATGGTATTGATTTTTCCGCCCAGGTAAACGGAAGTCCTACCTTTGCTGAATTTAATTCCAGGTTAGATAGGGAAATATTTAATGCTAAGCATTTTTTAGGGTTAATTGATAAACCTGAGAAAGCAGCAAACCTATTGAGGATGGGGAGGAGATTAGGTCCTGAGACTTGTGGGGATGATAGAAATAGGAGGATATCGTCTGCAAACAGACAAAGTTTATGTTGATATCCTCCTAGTTCTATTCCGGTTATTTTGGGATCTGATCGAATCGAAAGGGCAAGCGGTTCTATTAAGAGGGCAAATAAAAGGGGGGAGAGTGGACATCCTTGCCTTGTGCCTTTTTCTATATTAAATGGGTCAGATTTGTAACCTGCATACTTAATGTATGCTTTTGGTTTATTATACAATGCAGTGATCCAAGTTATAAAGTTAGGGCCAAAACCCCATTTCTGAAGTGAGTAATGTAAGTAGGGCCAGGAGATGGAATCAAAGGCTTTTTTAAGATCCAGAGATATAAAGCATGAAGGAATGCGGCGTGTTTTAGCAATGTGTGCCAAAAGAACCGCTCTACGTACATTATCGCCTGCTTGGCGTGTAGGCATGAAGCCTACTTGATCACAATGTATAAGATTACCAATAATTCCATTGAGGCGGGCCGCTAAAATTTTTGCTAATAGTTTGATATCCAAATTTAATAAGGAGATGGGACGGTAGTTATTACAGGATGTGTCGTCAGAATGAGGCTTAGGGATCATACAAATAGTTGCGGTCAATGATTCCTGTCTGAAGGATTTACCTTCTAGTAAGAAATTAAAAGCATCGGCCAAAATAGGGGAGAGGATGTCTGAAAAAGTATGATAGTATAATGCAGAATAGCCATCAGGACCAGGTCTTTTGTTTAGTTTTAATTCTTTGATTGCTTTGGTTACATCATTCACAGTGATGGGTGCTTCGAGTATAGTCTTTTGGGTGTTAGACATCTTGGGTATGGAGATATCTGAGAAGAAGGCATCGGCTTCAATGGTATTAAATTTATTTGTTTCTGAGTATAAGGAGGTTAGGTGGGAGCGAAATTTGTGAACAATTTTAGTGGGATTACTAGTGTATGTATCGTTAAACAATTTAAGTCTAATTGGCTTAAAAGATTTGTTTAATGACTTAAGTGCGCGTGCCATAAAAGTACCAAACTTATTGGATTTCATGTAGAAGGCATGTCGAGAGCGTTTTAGATATTTATCCGCGGATTCTGTGAGGAACAAGTCATATTCCAGACGTGCTTTTTCTAAACGACTTTTGGTAAGCGGCGTTGGATTATCTTGGAATGCTATAAAGGAAGAGTTAAATTCAGTTTCTAATTTTCTTGCAAGATTCCTGCGTTCCCGT
This sequence comes from Aquarana catesbeiana, assembly GCF_042186555.1. NCBI lineage: Eukaryota > Metazoa > Chordata > Amphibia > Anura > Ranidae > Aquarana > Aquarana catesbeiana. Next base: position 20,918,263 of record NC_133334.1, read on the forward strand.
TTGAATAATGTGAATTGCCTTTGTAAGGTGCCACGCAGCACAGGTTTATGTGCTTCCCATAATGTTATTGGGGAAATGTCAGGACTTTTGTTGTGTGTTAAATATTCTTTTAGTGCTTGTTCAATTATTAAACTATGCGACGAGTGTTTGAGTAATATATCTGGGAAGTACCAAGTAGGGTCATGATTTTTAGGTATAGTGGAAGTGATGGTAGTAAGGACTGCGTTATGATCAGACCATGGAATGGGGATTATATGTGATGTGAGTAACTCTGGGATCATACCTATTGTTAGAAATATATGGTCAATGCGAGTGAATGTTTGATGTGGGTATGAATAATAAGTGTATTTCCTTTTAGTCGGATTACATTCTCTCCAGGAATCTACCAATTTATGTTTAGAAAGAAGTTGGGAGAGAGATATCTTAGTTGGATTTCGAGGAGGAGTGTATGGTGATTTGTCCAGAAACGGGAGGAGGACCTGATTAGAATCTCCGCATACGACAAGTGTTCCCATCTTGTGTGTAGATACTACTTGTAAAAGATGGGTGAGAAAAGGTATAGGTTGTTTATTGGGTGCGTAATATGACACAACAGTTATTTCTGTATCCATTATATGTCCTAAAAGAATTAAATATCTCCCTTCAGGGTCTTTTATTTCAGAATGGAGTGTAAATGGAGTGGTGCGGTGGAAGGCTATGAGTGTTCCACGTTGTTTAGTAGTGGCTGAAGCTGAGAATACTTGCGGATAAAAGGAGCTTACAAATTTAGGTGTAGAAGTTGTCGTAAAGTGTGTTTCTTGTAGGCACACTATGTGTGCTTTGTTTGCATGAAACGAACGGAAAGCTTTCGTTCTTTTCTGCGGTATATTGAGACCCTGAACATTCAGGGTTAATATGTTTAAAGGTGCCATGGCAGTTGAGCTAGGAAGTGATACTCACAGACTCTTGATGTTCTTTGGCTGTATGGAATGACCTGTGTGGACCTGAAGGAAAGCAAGGAGAAAGGAAATCCAGGATAGACTAGAGTGAAAGAAAAGTAAGAACCGTAAGAAATAATACAATATATTTTTAAAAACTGATTGTAAATAGCGTCAAAAATTACCCGTGATTGGGGATACAACTCCCCATCAGGGGATAGAGGGCCTACGTCGACCACCCACATAATAAGAGCGGGGAGTCGAGGGAGGTAAGGTGGAGCACACGGAACATCCGCGTGTGGGAGAACCGCCTAAAAAAAAAAACATCATGAAGATGTATAATTATAACCTGCCGGGTATAATAAAATAACTTCAAATGTCTTATATTTTCCTAAACCAAAGGGGGAGTATAGTACATATAGTACGTACTAATGGAAAGTCTAATCTAACAATTATATAAGCGTGAATGAGCCACGAGAGGGGTTAAGGTATAAACCAGGAAGACTGGAAGCTAGGAAGGGGCATGTGAGCAATTGGGACTAAAACAAACCCAGTTCTGTATTAGTCAAACTAACTATTATAAATCAATTGAGAAAACATATAGTATGTAATTAGGGATATTACATCGATTAGCTGGGTTTTAGTGCCTAAATATGATGAATTCAACATAAAAATAAATAAATAAATGAATAAATAAAATAAATAAATATATATATATATATATATATATCTACACATACGCAATAGCATACGTACATATATAAATACATACGCACATCTACATACACATATACATATATATATATATATACACATACATATACATATATATACATACATGTACACACATACAAATATACATACACATACACATACATACACATATACATACATACACACATACATACATACGCCTACATATACATACATACACACATACATATACATACACATACATACACACAGATATATACATATACAAACATCTATACACACATACATACATGTGCATACACATAGTACACATATATAATATACACAAACATATATATATCTGAAATCTGGGTCCAGGTATTTAACCTGATCCCAAACTCCAAACCCGCAAATGAGAGCTTATATATTATAACAAATTAAACCAGATATAATAAAGTGAAATAAACTATGTTTCTATGCATATGTGATAGAAAACAGTCCAATAAATTGGTGTTCAGTTATGAAAAATAATATGGTAGTATAAATTGTTTATATAAAATAAATAAATAATTAATTAATTAATTAAAATAAATACATAAATAAATAAATAAATAAATAAAAATAAATAAATAAAAATAAATAAAAATAAATAAAAATAAATAAATTAATTAATTAATAAAAATAATTAAAAAAAAAAAAAAAAAAAAAAAAAAGGAGAAAAAGTCAAACACAGCAGAGATCTCTTTTTTTTTTTTTTTTTTAAATCGCTGCTAAATTGTGATTATGAAGAGGAGGATTATAGGATTAACTAATCAGTCCATGGAATCTTCTTGTTCTTGAGGTGGAGAAGCGAAGCGCCCTCTCTTGTGGGATTGCTGTATTCCAGTTGTTTCTTGGGACTGAGATGAATTGCGTGTAGAGGAGGATGAAGTCGTTTTTCTACGTGAGGCAGAAGTGGAGGGGAGGTCATCAATCAGGTGTAGGTCTTGAAGTGTCTTTTGAAGTTCTTTTGGTGAACTGCAGGTATGTCTTGAACCCTGGTAACTAAAGCGAATAGAGAATGGGAAGCCCCATTGGTAGGTGATTTTGTGTCGCTGCAATTCCATAAGCAGTGGTTTCATTGCACGTCTTTTTGATATGGTTAATTGGGAGAGGTCCGAAAAAAGCTGATAATTATGACCTTGAAATGTTAAGGCTTCTTTCTCTCTGGCTGCCGTCAGAAGCTGCTCTTTCGTTCGATAATAATGAAATTTAGCGATAATATCGCGTGGGGGGCCATCTGTTTTTTTTGGCATAAGGGCTCTGTGGACTCTGTCCATTTCCAAGCGTTCAAGGGGTATACCTGGTATTAGCTCTTGAAATAGTGCTGTTATTGTAGAATTCAGGTCAGTAATTGTTTCGGGTATGCCCCTGATGCGTAAATTAGATCTTCTGGCGCGATTCTCATAATCTTCTAATTTATTTTGTAGTGTTAGGTTTTCTTCCTTGAGGCATTTTATTTCTGACATAAATTCCTGGGCAGAGTTTTCAAATTCATCTGCTCTGTGTTCCAATTCCTCAGTGCGCTTCCCCAGTTCTCTTATCTCTCTAGTTAAGCTGTTTGTTATGTGTTCAGATGTTTGTTTTAATGCTTTCTGCAACATTTTCTCAAATTGTTTTATGAGACCTGGAGAGGCAGAGGATTCCTGTGGAGATTTCTGTGACTGAAAAGTCTCAGTATCAGATTCCTCTGTGAACACAGGCTGTGAATGTGTCAGCTTGTGAGAGCGCTCTGAGGTACCGCTGTCTGAGGAGACTGGCTTCATTTTACCCGCTGCTCGGGACCGTGTGCCACCGTTAGGGAAGGTTTTTACCTTTGTGCGGGTCACTCCTAATACCATTACCAATACAAAACTTCCTCCAGGTATTCCGGAGCTTGTGTGAAAAGCCGTGTGTCTTAAATGCCGGCTGGCTGACAGATAACGGCGGCTTTCTCCCCTCACGGAGCGGAGCTCTAACAGGGCATTACTTTCCTGTCAGACTCCGCGCATGCGCTCCAATCCAACTATTTCCAACTGCATTGAGTGACTAGCACACACCTCTGGGTGCCAGAGGATGTGACCGGCCAATGTTAGGGGGGTCTACTGACTGAACAAGTTAAAAAAACAAGTTACCCCAAAGAAGCAGCTGCTTCTCAGGAAATGAGTATCGCCTTTATCTCTCCATATCTGCTCCACTGAGTCAGTTCTTGCTGCATTCCCCCAGCAGATATTCATCGCTCTCATTCTCTATCTGCATCTCCCACTGCCCTGTTCTGCCTCTATGAATTCATCACACAAAGACACACGGCTGATTTCACCAGTAATCATTCCATGCTCAGCACCTGCTCAGGCACAGCGCGGACTCCTGCAGTTCCCTCCAGTGCCAGGAAACCACTTGCTGGAGGAAATAACTGTGATAAGGCGATAAAAATAGCCAGGAATGATGGAAGGCGTGCGAGTGACAGATAGGCCGAGGGCACAGGAAATGAACTTATGAAAAAGATGTGCAAGGTGGGACGAAAAAACGTATGCCAGGGACAAAGAGTTTCCACCCCAGATTTGGAAAACATGAAGCGTCTATATCAGTCCAGCTCCAGCACACTTGTACTTTAATGACATTTACTTTGCTAAAGCACAATGTCTCATAAACAATTGTCAATTTTAAATGAACATCTTTTGTTTTTCAGTTTTTTTTTTTCATCCTTTAATTTGAAAACCCTGCAGCCTCTTTGCAGCCACTTCCTGTCTATATGCACTCCAGCAATGGCTGCATGGCATTTCTCAGGATGGGTTTTTTGATGGTGACAACAGTAGACCACATAGGTGAATGCATGTGGAAACCAAATCATGTGTAAGCAAACAATGCTTTTTTACTTTTAGTTTCCTAGCATGTGAAGGGGTATTCTTTGCAAAGTAAAATTTCATCACACTCACTAAGCTTTGGGAAAAATTCTCTTGCAAAGTGTAACTTCCCTTGCAAAGTGAACAGCCTCTAAAAGAAGAGAGGAAAGATCCCTGGTGCCGCACATCCATGGAGTTCTATGGTGGTATGAGAGAGACAATCTCAGCCTGGGCTTCTGCCAGGCCACGCCCCCAATGTGTTTCACTCCACCCCCCCCGGAGCTTAGTCATGGGGATCAGCTCCAGGGTGCGGAGTGAACCGCATTGGAGGTCCTCCGGGTTGCTGGGAACAGTCTCTGTGACCTGGTTGCTTTGTGTCTACTATGGACCCTGATATGCTTTTATCATCAACCACTTCCCGCACACCGGTCGTCAAATGACAGCTGGGCGGAGCGGCTCTAGTTCTGGGTGGACGACATATGAGGGCCCTCCAGAACGACTGCTCTCGCTCGCCCATCGGTGGTGTGGTGAGTCAGTCTGACACACCGCTACACCGATCTCGGTAAAGAGCCTCTGACGGAGGCTCTTTACCACGTGATCAGCCGTCTTCAATCACGGCTGATCACGACGTAAACAGGAAGAGCCATTGATCGGCTTTTCCTCACTCACGTCTGACATACGCGAGTAGAGGAGAGCCGATCGACTGCTCTCTTGACAGGGGGGTCTGTGCTGATTTTTTATCAGTGCAGCCTCCCCTCAGATGCCCACCCAGGACCACCAGGATGCCGCCAGGACCACCAGGGATTGCCACCACACTGGACCACCAGGTATGCCACCCTAGACCACCAGGGAAATGCAAATCAGTGCCCAGGCAGCTGCCAATCAGTGCCCATCCCCAATGCCTGCTAGTGCCATTAGTGATGCCTATCAATGCCATCTATCAGTGCCGTATATCAGTGCCCATCAGTGCCACGTATCAGTGCCCAGCAGTGCCACCTATCAGTGCCCATCTGTGCTGCCTATCGCTGCTACCCATAGGTACCCATTAGTGCAGCCTTTCAGTGCCCATCAGTGTCACCTATCAGTGCCCACCAGTGCCACTTATGAGTGCCCATCAGTGCCGTCTATCAATGCCCATCAGTGCCGCATATCAGTGCCACCCATCATTGCCGCATACCAGTGCCCATCAGTGTATACTTTTTATATATTATTAAAGATACCACTTTGATAATGCACAAGGCTGGAGCACCCTCTCTTCTTTGTTTTATATGATTCTCTATTAACCAATGTGAGGCAGATCCCTACTGGTGCTAATCTTGTGGGCATGACATGGTTAAAGTGGATGTAAACCCACTCTCATCCTTTCCAAACTACTGCCATAGTGGATATCTATAAGGATATACATGCCTTCTGCACGTATCCTTACCTGTCAAAATGTCTCCACCCTGTCTGTAATGAGACCCAAAAAACTGCATATTCTGTGGGTGGGTCTGTTGTCCGGAGCTTGGTGGGTGAAGTCGTGATGTCAGTAGACTCCCTGCCCACCTCTACACTCCCCTTGTCAACATGCATTTATTCCTGCGTATTTCTTACACTGAACTTCTGCTATGAACACTAACATCCAGTCAAAACCCAGAAAAGTCACTGCATGACTTCAGCATGTCCAATCATGTTGAGGTGTGAAGCAGCCAATCCTGGGAGAGCTGGAGAAGAAAGGAGGAGGGGATCTAAAGTACACAGAATGTCTCTCTCAGGCTCCTGCATGATATATGTACCAAGTAATTCTGCGCTGCCCTAGAAAAACACAAATAAGCAGCTAACACGGCCAACAGGATATATGCAAATAAAAAGGAAACAAAATAAGTGTAGCGCTAAACCAATATTAAATGTCCAACATAGAGACAATATAATCCAGGAGTTGGTAAAACCTCTAGATGCAAATTAGAGGAAAGTACTCCATGTTTGTATGGCTCCTAATGGCTGGTGGTCCATAGAAATTATGTGACTTCATGTGAAGAGCAAATCAATAGGTGCATAACATCTGAAGTGAAGACAGACAAAGCACACCACCACCGACAATGAGGAGGCTTACCAGATCTATTGGACCCAAAGAGACATACGTCCAATTGGGTCAAAGCAGGCTTGGGTGGTGAATGGCTATGGGTGATCCAGAAGAGTGGAGGTCCTGGGATGAACCATGGACTGGTGTGTCCCTCAGGGTGATGTTAGAACATAGATGGCAGTAGTGATAAACGGGGAGGAAGAAGAAAGGCCACATAGTGTAAATCCATAAAACAAATAGCAAATTTATTAAAAATGAGAGATACACTCACATGTAAATCTGTTAAAATCAGCGCTGTAAATATATGGCGGCAGTGGGGTCCTACTGCTGCTATATACTGACCCCACTGCCCCCACTTCCGCCATATATTTCAGTTTTTATCTCACTGAAAAAAAGATGAGGACTGCTCAGAGCTGGATTAACTCTTTGTGGCAAGACTGGACACAGATGACATGAAATCCTATACTGTACAAGGTGCAAGCCTTAATTAAAAAAAAAAAAAAAATCGGGTTTACATCCACTTTAAAAGCCTAAAGGTGTCAGAGGCTGTCAATTATTATTATTTAAGGAACTTATATAGCGCCGTCAATTTATGCAGCGCTTTACATATACATTGTACATTCTCATCAGTCCCTACCCTCAAGGAGCTTACAATCTAATGTCCCTAACTCACATTCATATAATAGGGTCAATTTAGACAGAAGCCAATTAACCTCCCAGCATGTCTTTGGAGTGTGGGAGGAAACCGGAGTACCCGGAGGAAACCCACGCTGGCACAGGGAGAACATGCAAACTCCAGGCAGGTAGTCAAGACTATGTGCAGGCCGTGTACCAAACCAGGCAATGGTGGACAGAAAGAGGTACTCTGTTGTCCTTGGCAAGGCCACCCAAGGTGTAGTTCTGCTTTCATATAAATATTACAGATAATCGTACCAACAGGATTAACACATTTGAGAAAAGTGTGAGGATACAGAAAGACAGTGCAAAGTTAAAATGGTGTAAATGGGGGAAGAAAAATAATTAAACACAATGGAGGAGATTAATAATTGATTAAAAGAAAAAGGCAAATCAAGCCTTTCTCGGCAGATATAAAAAAATCTTCACATAGAATGCTGTTGGTTTAAACATTGGCTTTATTAGAGAAGACACTTATAACTAACAGTTCATAAAAGTTCTGGGCTGGAAAAAGTTCAACAAGACAATGAAACTATTACAAGCAAAGCAGAAAATAGCTACAAAAAAAAAAATCTATCCAAATTAGGTTGTCTTTTATTCTGAACTCGAAGCCTTTCTGTCGATGGGATTAATGTTCCGGCTTAACAATAGTAACAGCTGTCATTGCAACACACAGATTTATCATCCACTGCAGAAAGCAAAGGCAGAATGTACACAACGTCCACCGGCAGACTGTGAGGTCTTTAAAGGAGAACTCTGATCAAATTACATAAAGCAGGGATATTGTATACACAGTATATTCAGATCTTGTAATCACACAATACACTGTTCAATCAATGAACACTCACTTACAATGTACAATCTATAAACAAATGAGAGACAACAGCGCTCTCTCAGAAAGAAAGCCTGCGATTTGTAAAGAGAAACAATGTGTTCTCCTGCTTCTGACAGGTAACTAATTATTGGATACACTTTACACGTTATTCATCCTCTTGTGGACACATTGTACACCTTTTAAAAACAAGCTGTTTTTTAATAGGTGAGCACAGTTGTTTATAGATTGATAAATATGGGGTATCATCCTTTAAGACAGCAGCAGCTACTATCCTGGAACGTGTTTCTATGCAGTATATACTGTAATTAACCACGTGATCTCCGGAAGGTTTCACCTCCTTCACGACCAGACCATTCCTTTGCTATCTGGCAATTGCGCGGTCATGCAACTATATCCAAATGGAAATTTATATAATTTTTTCACACAATTAGAGTTTTCTTTTGGTGGTATTTGATGACCACACTGGGTGTTTTATTTTTTATTAAATAAATGAAAAAAAAAAAATTCATAAAGGGCCAAAATGTATTCTGCTACATGTCTTTAGTAAAAAAAAAAAAAAAAATCTCAATAAGTGCATATTGTGTGAAAATTATAGCGTCTACAAACCAAGGTATATATACTGGAATTTACGCAGCTATAGACGCTACACCGCAATGGAGGTGATCAGCGTCTTACAGTGGGACAGTGATAGTGTGGCGGGCAATCTGGTGCTAACAGACCCTCGCTGGGAGGTTAACAAACTGGCACTGACATCAATAGTGACATTAAACAGTGATAATACTGTACATTTACACTGTACTAATTAAAGGGGTTGTAAACCTTTGTGTTTTTTCACCTTAATGCTATGCATTAAGGTGAAAAAACACCTGGCAGTGACCGGCCCCCTAGCCCCCGACCCCCCCCCCCCGTTTTACTTACCTGAGCCCTGGAACTTGACCCGCCGGGGATGTGCTGTCTCTCTGCCCGGGGTTCTTGGCTCTTGATTGTATAGATTGATAGCAGCGCAGCCATTGGCTCCCACTGCTGTCAATCAAATCCAATCACGCGGGCGCAGGGGGGGTGGGGCCGAGTCATACATTCGGCGGCTATGGATGCCGAATGCTGGACTCGGGAGCGTGCCCGCAAGGTAACCCCCTCGGGGAAGCGCTTCCCCGAGGGGGTTATCTGATGTGGGAAGGGGCCACGAGAGCCGCCGGGGGACCCCAGAAGACAAGGATCGGGGCCACTCTGTGCAAAACGAGCTGCACAGTGGAGGTAAGTATGATATGTTTGTTATTTAAAAAAAAAAAAAAAAAAGGACACTTACAATCACTCTAACCCCTTAACCCCTTCCCAGTCAGTGTCATATCAAGGGTCAATCAAGGGGTTGACTGTGTGTCTAAAGCCTAGTACACACAATTCATTTTTTTTTTGTTCATTCAACCCAGTGGGCTGAACGGGAAAAAAAACTGACAGCTCCGGTCAGAGCCGCTGTACTAACAATCTGATGTTAATATAAAGATCTCACCCACTGAGCTATTGTGTTCTGAAGGTGGATTATAGAACTCAGCTTCACCGTATTCACTAAGCTCTGGGGAAAATTAGTTCAGCTGCACTTGCAAAGTGCGCATTCTATTTGTCTTTAATAAATCCACCCCAAATACTTCTTCCTCTTATACACTTAAAGAGGAACTGCAGTCTGCTTACATCATTTGTAATAAAAACATCTTTGCCATTCTGAAGCTTCCCTCCAACCACTTTGCATATTATTTTATATATACTGTGATTCTGTACTTGCCAGATATGCTGCAGAAATCTCCCTCCACTAAGTCTGGCTGCAGCCATTTTAACTGTGGGCAGCTGAAGCTGCTGCCTGTTCACTTCCTGGATTTACACAGAGGCACATAGGCATACAGACACATACACATATATATTTATACAGACAAACACACATATATACAGACAGACACACTCACTCCACTGCTTGCCTGCATATTTCTCCTCTCTCAATGAATACACATGGATCTCTGCAGCGAGGGTGGCCCGTCCATTAGGGGCGCCCGGACTCCGCCCCCTCTCTCCAGGCAACCCCCTATATGCATTGGATAGATTTAGGCATAGCCTGAATCTATCCATGGCCACCACGGCCACCCGCTATTCATGCGTCCAGCCTCTTTCAGGTCACCGGGCACATTAATTACAGCAGCCAGGGTTTTTCTTTTAAGCACCTGATTAGAGCCAGAGGCTCTAATAGGCTTCAAAGTAGGGTGGGCTCGGGATGCAGAGAGTGTGCCCGGAGCCCACCCAGGTGTGTTGCAACAACGAATGAATATTCACTGTTGCAACAATGATCCTCCTCCCAGAAAATCAGGAAGCAGGTCTGAGACCTGTCACCCAAATGGTTGAAAAGACAGGTGATCCTATTGGACGCCTATGAGGAGAGGAGGAGACTCACGGCAAAAGCGAGGAGGAGAAGAGCCGCTGGCTGATGCCTGGACGCCTGTTCCCCCCCACAGCTCCTCGGATGCCTGGTCCCCACCGCTGCTCCTCTGATGCCCGATCCCCGCCGCTGCTCCTCGAATGCCAGCTGATGCCTGCCGCCTAGATGGGGTAGGTGACGATGGACCGACCGGCAGACAGCAGGGGGTTGGGGGGGGGGTTTGAGTTGCCACTGGGGGGGGTTCGGTTGTTTGCCACCCCCCAAACAAAAAACACCAGCAGCCACTGCAGTCTCCTGTTATCTCCGCCCTCATCCAGCCCCTCCAGCTCTGCAACGCCCATCCTTCTTTGACCCCCCTCTTGCTAGCAAACTCTCACCAGAGTGAGAAAAAGAGCTGTGTGTGATGTCATTAGCTATAGGCTAATTACCACAGAATAAAAAAGACGTGGGCTGTAAAAGGTGTTTACTGGCAGAAAAAAAATGTTTTACTATCCAAAGTTAAAACAAGGGCAGAAGATGGAAAGATGAAAAAAATTACTGAAGGTCCGCTTTAAAGGGTGACAACACTGTATAAAATATACAGCTCTAAAACTATGGGGTTGATTTACTAAAGGCAAATCCACTTTGCACTACAAGTGCACTTGGAAATGCATTCGCTGCAGATCTGAGGGGAAGATCTGAAATGAGGGGAAGCTCTGCTGATTTTATCATCCAATCATGTGCAAGCAAAAATGCTGTTTTTTATTTTCCTTGCATGTCCCCCTCAGATCTACAGCGACTGCACTTCCAAGTGCACTTGCAGTGCAAAGTGGATTTGCCTTTAGTAAATAACCCCCAATGCGTCACCTCTCCATATTGCCAGACCAGTGAGGTCCTACCTGTGCTCTCATTCTACTCTAAGCTGCCTTCAATACATATTACCATGTTAAAGATTATACAAGATTTTAGTGATTGGGTTTACATCTATTTTAAGGCCCATTCACACCTGTGTGCATTCTGAATGGCACTCCAACACACCTTCTCAGTGCACCTGGGCTGTAGCGCACTGCAACATGCAACAATGCATGCAAAAATGCTGCATGCACAATTTCAGTCTGTTGTGGTGTGTTGGAAAGTCAATCAAATAAAATAGCTGCCTTTAAAGCTGAACTCTGGGATAAGTAAATACTGTCTAAATCCATTCATCATGTGTATTCTTGAATCTTGGTTTGCTTTGAGTATTTCCTCCAGATCTGCGCAGTAACCCAGTGTGGGACTTTTCCTTCCTGTAATAAAGACCGCTCACTGCTGCTCTCTCTCCTTGTGAATGGTGACGGGCCTTGTCTCCGCCCCTCCTGTAGTGTTCTGCAGGCAGCCTGCTGGACTCCTCCCACAGCTCTGCTCTCTGTACAGACTTTGTACAGCACAGTGATGATGTCACTGCTTTTACATGGTAATATCTAGGTTTTTAAACCCATCTGGTGTGCACAAAAGTAGATTTGTATCCTTTGTGACTATTGAGGAATATATTTAAATAAAAGTATGCCAGAGTTCAACTTTAACACAAAGCGTGTTAATGTACGTGCCTTTAACACACTGCAGCGGAGCTGCTTGGGGTGAATGAGCCCTTCAGATAACATCACTATGCAATACAAGAGAGGCCGCCTAGCTCACTTTGGTCACACCATTTTTTCCTTGCCTGCAGGGGACTGTGGAAACCCAATATACAGATTTCAGGCCGTTACCAGAAGTAATTAGAAATTCACTGAATGACTTTTGGTTAAACACAAAGCAGGACTTACAGGTGGGTTATTATGTGTGCCAGATGTGACATCTCTTTTTATGATGTTTTGTAATAAAATTGGCATTCGCCTTTTTAGACACCATGGGGGTTATTTACGAAATGCAAATCCACTTTGCACTACAAGTGCAAAGTGCAGTCGCTGTAAATCTGAGGGGAAGATCAGAAATAAGGGAAAGCTCTGCTGATTTTATCATCCAATCATGTGCAAGCTAAAATGCTGTTTTTTACTTTCCTTGCATGTCCCCCTCGGATCTACAGCAACTGCACTTCCAAGTGCACTTTGCACTTGTATTGTAAAGTGCACTTGCCTTTAGTAAATCAACCCCCGTGTGGTGTTATTCTGCTTATAAAGTTCCAGGGGAGGTCTGTTTTTGCAATTTGAACTAGATTGAAAATGAAAACTGAAGTGCCACACCACTGCTAAGAGTTTCCAGATACAACTTTGTTAAAAAAAAGACGGGGGGGGGGGGCCAATCCAAAAAGTAGCCAACGCATTTCTGGGGTCAAAGAGTGCCCCCTTAAATGGCAACAGCAACAATGTGAATAGACTTAGTGGCGTCACTTGGGTTGGTGTCACCTGGTGCAGTAAAACATGGTGTCAACCCCCCCCCCCCATAAGGGTGGGAAAGGGGGATGAGAGAGAGTTGGTGGGGGGTGAGAGAGGGGGAATGAGAGAATGGGGGGGGGAGAGAGAGGGAGCTAAGAGGGGGGGGGGTGAGGGAGACGGGGAGTGAGAAAGAAAACGGGGGTGGGAGAGAGAGACTTTTCTTACAATCTGTAATCATTCTCTATAAATGCATACTGTCCAGCCTGAACATTCTCCTTTTACCTATATCTTTGCCACTCTCCTTTTCATATTCACTTTCCTTCACTTCTGCCCACCACTGTTTTCTTTACTAGCCATTATAGGGAGGTACCTAGGGGACGCTTCCCTGGCTCTATTTAACCTGTGTGACGGGAGGAGACGGGAAGAGATGATGTGGGTGCCACCAGAGATTGCAGCCGGGCAGTACCTGGATGCTGGGTGCTAGTGATGCTACTGGCGCTGCCCCCCCATCAACTGTGTCTCGCCCTGAGAGAAGGAGTATGATGGCTGGGCACAGTGGGCAGGGTAGAGGCAGATAGGGTGGTGAATGGCTTTTGGGGGGTGGGAGCAACTGAGATCTGCAGCACCCCCCTACATCTGGCAATAGGTCTCTCATTGGGCCCCCTACTGCCCTAATGGTCAGTCCGCTCTGGTGCCACCCCTCTGGCGGGTGTCACCCCTGCACCCCCATAACAACGTCACTAAATAGACTAGAAGAGAACTGGACCTTTTATGTTATTTTATGTGTGTTTGCAAACACAGGCCTTGTCAGCAACTGGTTTGTCATCCAATAGCAGGTTCTGATCGCCCCATCAAATCCTGGGCCTTGGGGTACGCCGTTTGTTGCCTGACCCTGGCTTGCCTTGACGCTTTATTCTTGGGAAAACTGTACCATTCCTCTAACCAAAAACCCCGCTTTCATTTACGCAACAAAGACGGTAATCTGTATTGACATTTAAGACGAAAAGTCAATAAAAACTTCTGTTCTGACTTTCAGCGTCTTCCATCTAACCTTGAAGCGCAGTTTCTGAATTGCTGATCAGCAGAGATGTAAACCTCCTTCCGGGGTGCTCGCTTGTCTGGAAGAAGAGATGGATGGATCTGCCAGGATGTCATAACTGATCACTTGTGACGGATGATGGGAGACGAACAACTTCTATTAGTATAGAAGAGGCCACACAAACTTCACATGCTTTGTCAACTAGCTAATTGTCTTTCTGCATCAGCGGCAACATGAAAGAGATAGATGAGCCAGATATATTATTAATGTCTTTCATACACATTAATGAACGCAACTGTCTCTCTGGCAGCCTGACTTTGCCGCAGATGTGGAAGGGAAAATGATGCTCGCTGACAACCTCACATCCAGGTGAGCGAATTTCAAGGAGAGGGATGAGTGAGTCAATACGGTAACAAAATAAAATATCATCAAAGAAATTAAATTGTCGATCAAAATTTTATAAAAAGCATCAATTTTCTTTCATAATAAACAACATTTATAGGGAAACTCCAAAAATACATATACACATCCATAAGTTCGCTTTTGAATTTATTCAAATATGATAAGCTCAGTCACTCTAATTACCTGTAATCTGTCTTTATACTGAGCTGTCACACGCCAGATGAAAGCAGAAAAGAAGCTTGCAGCGACAAACAGTGATGTGTGGTTACACCGGCAATTAAATCTCTGCTACTGAGAATTTTAACCTCTTCACACCGGCGCCTCCTAGCCCTTTAAGAGGTTTAGGGTGCCTGTGGGTGGGACGGTGCTTATGATCAGGTGACTACCATTATTGATCACATGATTTGAAAACTCAGGAAGTAGCGTTCGGGAGCCTTCGGTTAGGCACCGGTAACTGTGCCGGAAGCGCAGGGCTTCTGCGCGCTCTTCGCACAGCTGTATTGACCGCAATTCACGCATATTTGCGTGCGGCCAGTGCCAAGGAGTTAACAACTCATTGGTGATATTCTAATCAGTACACTTTGGGTTAATGGGAAATTTTGCAAGGTTCACACATGTTGGGAGTCCGGAGTCCGGTGCAGTTTTGTTCACCGGTTTAGGTGTGATTCAGGTGCGAATTTGTACTTGAATTTGCACCTAAACCAGACCCAAAATCGCACAGGACCCTTTTATAAACGGACCGTGGCCAGAAGTAAATCAAAATGCATTATATGGCCAAAAATGTGTGGACACCTGATCATTACACCAATAGAGTATGGTCTTGTTGGACATCCCATTCCATAACCATAGGCATTAATATCGAGTTGCCCAACTTTGTGGCTTTAACAGCCTCTACTCTTCTGGGAATTTGTGGGGATGTGTTTCGTGTCCTCTGTAAGAGTTAGGTCCATTGGATTTCTTAACTTACAAACCCATAAGCCCACTAGGCTTAATTTTGAACGGATGTCACCCATTTTTATGAGTGTGCCCTTTTGCGCGTTCTCCCTTTTTTGGGGTTTATATATACCCTTCCTCATTTTTTTACTCTCCTTGGTTGTTTTTCATTTCTCGTTAGTTGTTTCACTGTGTATTTTTGTGTGGTTCTTGTTTCCTTCTTATTTTTTTATCGTCATTGTTTATATATATTTGCATATTTATTTTTATATTTTTACTTTTGTGCATGCTTTTTGTTTCTTATATCATCCTTAGTATTGTGTTGTGGTCTTGTAGGGGTTAAACAACTGACATACCAAATGTGTGTTATCATTAAGCGATGTTGTGCGTGAAATGCGTCAACCTTCTTACCTGTTTTGTGCTCTTCGTTCTGTGATTTTTTTTTTCTCTTGAATTTTTGATACCTTAATAAAGAATTGGTGTTTCCAGTGGAGTGTGCGGCGATCCAATCTTATATATCTTTGCATCTCGGAGGTGAGCCAGTCAAGCACCTCTATTTGTGGATCGTATATGGCAGGGGTCTCTAAACTTTCCAAAATCCCAATAAAATACATTTAAAAATACATTTTTGGTTGTAACATGACAAAATGTGGAAAATTTCAAGGGGTGTGAATACTTTTTCAATGCGCTGTATTAGGAATATGAAATGTTAGGCTTACATATTCTTTAAGCTCTGTGTACATGAGGCCTAAGGGCTAGCTCACACTTGCTTTAAAACAAGGACATGCTTTGTTATTGAATGGCAGTCAAAGCTCCTGTCACTAAATAAAATAGTTAGCTTACAGTCCTGTTTACACCTTGCTTTTGCTTTGCTTCAAAAATGATACCCCATGTCGCTTTAGTGGTGTTTCAGAGCGTCTTCAAAGCCTCCACAGAACTCTGTGACAGCTCGCTTGAAGCACCTGCGACTTTTGAGAGGTTTTAGCTTCGCTTTGTTTTGGAGAAATTGCAGGTATGATATATCCACACACAGGATATCTGTCAAGCTTCAACAAAGCTTCAAAAGAGCATCACGGAAGCATCACCAACGCTTCATCGCAGCACCACCGAAGCACCACTAAAGCACCACGAAGCATCAAAAACACATCATAGAAGCATGTTGAAGCGGTAGGAGCTTTAATGTGTGTTGAAGGCAAAGCATGTGTAAATGAGCCCTAAAACAGCTGTATGCAGTTTGTAATAAATGGCTCTATAATTGTAGGCTATATTGACACTATAAATACAACAGTGTTAATTTTGATATCAAATTTCAATTTAGTTTTAGTCATAGTCTTTTTACTAAAATGGCATTTTAGTTTTAGTCACTACGGCCGTGGCCGCGTTAGCGCTAAACCATCGCTCGTTTTAGCCGCGCTTTAGCGTTGTTTAAGCGGCGCTTTTCGCCCGCTAACGGGGCGCTTTTAATTCCAAAGAAGGGGTTAAAAGATCCCCTGTTGCAGGGCTTCCGAAGCACTTTTCAGGCACTTCGGATTCATTCCAATGGGCAGGGCATTTTGGGAGTGCTAAATACAGTGCTCCCAAACCGCCCCAAAGATGCTGCTCGCAGGTCTTTATGGAACGTCCCACAAGCGCACCGCCCCAGTGTGAAAAGTCACACTGGAATGAATGGGAGGCGGTTTTCAGGCACTTAGCAGAGGCTATTTCTAGCGCTAAAGCGCCTGAAAACCGCCCCAGTGTGAAAGGGGTCTAAGTCATCTGAATTGTTTTAGTTTTATTTTAGTCATCTTAATTGTTTTAGTTTTAGTCGTATTTTAGTCAGCGAAACTCTCTAGTACATTTTAGTCGACTAAAATCTAATAGGTTTAGTTGAATTGCAATGCATTTCTCTAGGATTTCCAAACTCATTATGTACTCCTGGAGTAAAAATCTAATAACGTTAATAAAGTTATTATTTATGGTATTAAAGCGGCATTCCAGGCAAAGAGAAAACTCAGTCTCAAACCATTGCCCCTCCCCCCAACTAGTTCAAAAAGTAAAAAAAAAAAAAAATTATACAATCCCATATACACAATCCTTCACCCAGAGGGAGGCAAAAAACCCCAGCAAAGCATCATTCAATTTGCTCCAGTGGAAAAAAAATCCTTCCGGATCCCCTGGGAGGCAATTGGATGTTCCCTGGATCAACTTTACCTATAAATCCAGTTTTATATTGTGTACATGTACTTTTTTGAGCCGACAGGCGTTTTGCTTCAGGCGATGGAATGCTGACATGTGAACAGAGGCCATTGAAATGAATGGGATTTGGCTTGTTGAGCGTTTTAGAGCTACAAGCTTCAAGCAGAAAATCGCTCAGGTGTGAACGCTGGCCTTAGCCGTTAAAGCGGAAGTTCAGGCGGATAAACGTTCCTCCCTCACATTTTATTTCTGTTTTTGTTCAGGGACGAAAACTGGAATTGATTTTCGTCATAGTTTTTGTCAATTGATGCAAAATGTAATCGATTTTCGTTTCGTTTTCATCACTGGAAACACATTGCTGACGAAATTATGATGAAAATCATTTCGTCAACAAAATGAACACTGGCGTACACCTTGGGTTCTGGATCTGCGTATGGCCAATAGGGTATAAAGCTTCACCTACTGTCATGAAATGAGAAATAATTCTCTTTATTTTTTTATTTTTTGGGGATATGTGATGCAATGAGGCAGGTGAAGGCCTTCTCATTTATGAAGGCTTTTCTGTGCTGAATACAAATCTATGTATAAAAGCAGCCTAGATATAATGTAGCCAAGCAAATTTGCAACATTGTAACCCTCCCGCTGCTGTATCCCGATGTGTCCATTCCTACTATGCACAGAAGCCTGTCATTGCCCCATAATAAAGAGATCTCTATAATGCCACTAGTCACCTGGACTGATGGATAAAGCTTTGAAGTAGTTAACGCCACACACACACACACACTTTGGCGCCAGCAGTTGCCATGGCAGCCGGAGCTGCCGTTTCCTCCCTGTGTGATGGTGCAGTGCAGGATTCCAATGTAATGTATGCACAAACATCTCCAGGCCTACTTGTCACACGGAAAGAACTCTCCCGACATTAATGCAAGTGGCTGTCAAGTAGTAGTATTCATGACATAGTGGCAGAGACGTGGAATAATCTCTACAACGGCGCAGCATCACGCAGCAGAATTGTGTGTAGTTTAACCCTTCAGTGGACATATTTTACAAACCTAGAGAGACCAAGGCACCTAACACTGCCAGCTTTCAACTTTCAGATATAATATACTAACATATAGGCAAAATGCCCTTGAATTTTTAATGAATCCACATTAAGACGTATCATTGTGATGTCTGATGGCCAATTGTAACATGACCTTCATCTTTTTACAGGTTTTCTGCCCCTTATTTTGATTATTGAGAACCCAGAGAACAGTTTTTTGGGGGGGTGGCAAACAGTACCACCCAAATCCACCCCCCTCCCCCCCCGGTGGTCGGTCGGGTGGGTCTAGTGCACTTACCCCATCTATGGTGGGCAACGCTTCTCCTGGGCTTCACCAGCGGCTTCCCTCGCTCAATGGCGGCAACGGCTTTCCCTTCCCCTGCTCTCCACAAGCATCGTGGCGGCTTCCATTTCCTCCCTCTTCCTCGGCGGCCAGTTGGGACTTATCTCTTTTCGGGCCAATTGGAAAATGGGTCTCAGACGTGCTTCTGATTGGCCGGATTGAGGAACAGTGTTTCAATGTTAAATATTCATTCTCTGTTGTAACACTTGGGTGGGCTCCTGGAGCAATCCTCTGCGCTCCGAGCCCACCCTATTTTGAAGCCTATTACAGCCTCTGGCTCTAATCAGGTGCTTAACCCCCCCCCCCCCAGCTGCTTTAAATCACGCGCACAGCATCCTGAAAGTGGCCAGTTGCATGAATAGGGGGTGGCGGTGTCCTGTGAAAATAGCGGCCGTGGATAGAGGGGGCGGTGGTCCCCTCCCGTCGCTGCTAAGAATGATCAGTGATCAGCCGCTATGAACATTCTTATTGTGCTCAGAATCGCCGGCTCTAAAAAACAATATCTGAATGATGCCTGTAGCTGCAGGCATCATTCAGATATCTCCACTGAAAGCCGAGGATGTCATATGACGGCCTGCGGTACGGAAGTGGTTAATATCGCTGTCATTTTGTTGACGAAAATAGGACTAAAACTAAAACAATTCAAATGATTAAAATACGACTAAAACTAAAATGGCATTTTTGTCAAAAGACTATAACTAAATCAAAATTTGACTTGGAAATTAACACTGCTTGCCACAGCTGCAATGCCCCTGCAAATATGGCTGGGCCATGCCACAACCGTCCCGCAACCACATGGTTGCCACCCGGTGATGTGGGCTTTTAGGGGTTAAAACAGCCAGGGAGGAGGCAACATAGCACCTCCCAGCCTCCTGTCCTGTCAAGGGCTCTCTGAAAAATGATCCACTGTGGATCACTTTTTTAGAGGACAACGGTAATGTAAACCTTATCAACTTCCTTTTACTGCCCAGTCAGTGGCTGGGGGTGGGTCCAGGATAATCTGGGCTCAGAGGAAGTGGCTTGATTGATGCTTGCCATTAAACTCAAGATATCTGGTGGCAGAAAAAAAAGGTAGTGCAGGGGAGATCTCTGGATTGAAGCTCAAAATTGCAACAAAAGTACCTGAATTCAACCTGGTATCAGCCTCCCACTGTCTCTGTACAACAGAGCTCAAACTAGGAGAGGAAGATGCAGTACAAGCAGCCAATTAGTTCCTTTCCTGACAGGATACATGCTGATAGGAAAAGAGAGCAGAGTGACAGAGAGATTAGCCGTTAACTGTGCTGCTCCTCACTGGCTGGAAGGGGGTCCAGGACAACCTGGGCTCGGAGGAAGTGGTTTGATTGATGCTTGCCATTAAACAAACATTGTCTTTTAATGTTCTGTTTATTTTTATCTTTTTTTTTGGCCTGGAGTTTTGCTTTAAAGACACTGGAGCCAGTGGCGGCCCGTCCATAGGGGGTGCACGGGCGCCAACCCCCAGCCCAGCAGTCACAAAAAAAAGGCCCCTTTAAAAAAAACAATAGAAAAAAAGGTTCTTTAAGTGGACTGTGGTCGGGCGCCGGACACAGTACACTATGGAAAGCGCTACGTCAATGCAATCATGAGATTGCAGACGAGGCGCTTCATTTGCAGGCTTTTGACGTGCTTTGTGGCGCAATCCAAAGCATCAAACAGCTTCCGCCCGGAGCTTTGTTCTTCTAATTAACTGCAGTGGTTAGTTCCAGTTTCCATGTGCTAGTGGTGAACCGGAAGTGCCATCGGCAGCTCCGTGGAATGCACGGGCCGAGCGGAGCTGCATTTGATGGGGCACAGTGAGAATGCATTTGATGGGGCACAGTGAGGCTGCGTTTGATGGGGCACAGTGAGGCTGCGTTTGATGGGGCACAGTGAGGCTGCATTTGATGGGCACAGTAAGGCTGCATTTGATGGGCACAGTAAGCTGCGTTTGATGGGGAACAGTGAGGCTGCGTTTGATGGGGAACAGTGAGGCTGCGTTTGATGGGGCACAGTGAGGCTACATTTGATGGGGCACAGTGAGGCTGCATTTGATGGGCACAGTGAGACTGCATTTGATGGGCACAGTGAGGCTGCATTTGATGGGCACAGTGGCTGCATTTGATGGGCACAGTGGCTGCATATGATGGGCACAGTGAGGCTGCATTTGATGGGCACAGTGGCTGCATATGATGGGCACAGTGGCTGCATATGATGGGCACAGTGGCTGCATTCGATGGGGCACAGTGAGGCTGCATTTGATGGGGCACAGTGAGGCTTCATTTGATGGGGCACAGTGAGGCTGCATTTGATGGGCACAGTGGCTGCATTTGATGGGCACAGTGGCTGCATATGATTTCACAGTGGCTGCATATGATGGACACAGTGGCTGCATTCGATGCTGCACAGTGGCTGCATTTGATGGGCACAGTAGCTGTATTTGATGGGGCACAGTGGCAGGATTTGATGGCACAGTGGGAGCATTTGATATGGCACAGTGGCTGTGTTTGATGGGCACAGTGGCTGCGCTTGATGGCACAGTGGCGGCAATTGATGGGCACAGTGGCTGCATTTGATGGCACAGTGGCTGCATTTGATGGCACAGTGGCTGTGTTTGATGGTACAGTGGCAGCATTTGATGGCACAGTGGCTGCGTTTGATGGGCACAGTGGCTGCGCTTGATGGGCACAGTGGCTGTGCTTGATGGGCACAGTGGCTGTGTTTGATGGCGCAGTGGCTGTGTTTGATGGTACAGTGGAGGCAATTAATGGGCACAAGGTCTGCGTTTGATGGCACATTGGCTGCGATTGATGGTACAGTGAGGCTGCAATTGATGGGATTTTTTTTCAGAATTTTTCAGTTTGTTTGCGCCCCCCCAAAAATGTTGAGCACCAGCCGCCACTGACTGGAGCTGAGATGCTGACAAAATAAAGTAGTTTTTCAATGGAAGGTGAAAGCTAGTTAGCTGCTATTAGCAATTTCTTTTTTCCCCATTTTATTGAATTGACTTCTGTATCCCATCTCAACGGTTTACTAAGTGCTGTGAGCGGAAGTCGGACAGAGAAGCACAATATCAGACAAGGAAAGAGCAGAGGGACAATTAGGTCTACCTGACTTTGAACTCACATCGGAGGACACTGAGCCATTATAGACTGAGCTGCTGGTTTCACGCAGAGCCTGGCTGCAGAGAGGCCGGGAGCAACGCCAAGCTGAATCAGGTCACAATACTCTAAGAACATGAAGGGGGGGGGGGGTAAAAATGGGCAGACGCTTCACTGACAAATTTATTCCAAGTCACCTGAGAAGTCTTTGCTGCGAGTTCCCAGGCGTGCCCACCTCAACTACCCTACTAACATGTCTGTCAGGAGTTTTTCTAGTCATAATCAGCTCTTGTCTGCTCTTAGCGGGATCCTTAAAGGTGTATTTTTAGTGATTACACAGTTTAGCTATTATTGTATCATTTATCTATAATTACATTATGGGTGGCTTTGAAATTTTTACTTGCTGTTGCATATTTTGATTAAAGCGGAGTTCTGACCACATCATTTTTTTTTCTGCCATCCCATCATAATGCATTAATAAGCAAAATAAAATATATATTTGTTTGCTATTGGATCTGAATTTTATATATTTTTTATACTTACATTTAAGAAAATCCTCTTCTATCAGTTACCATGATGATTGTGGGCATGTGAAGCCCAAGCGCAACCTCTTTGCGATTGAGAGGTGCATGCTGGGTAACCAGCATACACCTCTCTATCTAGCGCATGCGCAATGCTCCGCTGACCGTAGCGCCAATTGTTTAGAAAGTTGCCATAACAGTTGCGATGGAGGAAGGCCCTGCCCCGTTGTTATAGCAACATAGATGTGATCCGCCTTAAATCGCGTCATTTCCTGTTGGGAAATAACGCAATTTTTGCTCACAGTACTGCCCAATGACTCCTTGGAAATGATGACTCAGATTTTCCCAGAAGCACAGGCGAAGGAGGAAGTGATGCGGAGCTCCGCGGACCCGGAAGTGGCAGATTAGGAGCCA
This sequence comes from Aquarana catesbeiana, assembly GCF_042186555.1. Taxonomy (NCBI): domain Eukaryota; kingdom Metazoa; phylum Chordata; class Amphibia; order Anura; family Ranidae; genus Aquarana; species Aquarana catesbeiana. Next base: position 20,941,022 of record NC_133334.1, read on the forward strand.
CTACATAGCAACAGCAGGCGTTTCTGGTGAGTTAAAAAAAAAAATTCCCCCCAAATGCTTATTAATACTGTGAAAGGACTGTAAATATGTAAAAAAAAGTGTTTTTTAGGGTGGAACTCCACTTTGTTACATTTACACTTTTACACTTTTACATTTTTGCATGTGCTCCCTCTAGTGGTTATCTGAAAATTCTGGAATTGATTATCCTTTCCTCTTACAAGCCAACTCCCAAGGAATAAGAAAGAATCTACTCTTGCCGTGGGGCCCCCCACACTTCAAAGGTAAAATGTTTGTTATGTCTAAAGGAGAAATACTTACCTTATTCTGCACTCAAGCATGGTCCTCTAGCAGTGTGACAGGCCCCCTGTAGCCTCCTCTGAAAGCTGCCCCTGGCTGTGGGCACACTCCTGCCTCCCCAGCAACAGGATTGCACAGAAATCTTGGCTGCCCGTTGATGCACACGTGCGGTGTGTGGGTGTTAAAGCCCGCCCTGTTTGCCGTGGCACATATTCATCAATGTGCTCACTGTGCATTCACTGCGTGCTCCCAGCACAGTGTCTGAGCTGTCAAAGACAGTCCCCAGTCTATAGTACCGATTGGGAGCTGGCGGGTCTGGCTCCTGATCATGTGACCATTGTAAAAGCCATGTGATCCCTAGACATGTGCACTGCCAAAAAATGTGTTCATTTTCGTTTCATTCGGGTTTTCTTTGTTTTGTTTTTTTCGTTTTTAAAGTAATTCATTATGATCGAAATTTGTTATTTCAAATAAATTCGTCAATTTGAAAATTCGAATTCCGAAAATTAGAAAATTCGGAAATTCAGAAATTCGAAAATCCGAAAATAAGAGAGAAAATCCAAAAATTCGAAAGAATGAAAATCCGAAGATAAGAACGAAAATCCGAAAATTTGAAAATCTGAAAATTCTAAATAACTAACTAGGAATATATATAACTATTAAATTATAGGTATTGGAATTTCCTTTCAAATTCGGCTGTTAGTGAATGTAACGGATACGAATTTATCTGTACTTACGTATTATCTGAAATAACGAATGCCGCATCTAAACAAATGGAATGTAACAAATTAATATTAATAAATGATAATAATAAAAAGTTTTTATTATTATTATTTATTATTATTAATTTGTTACGTTCCATTTGTTTAGATGCGGCATTCGTTATTTCAGATAATTGGTAACTTCGGATAAATTCGTATTCATTACGTTCACCAACAGCCGAATTTGAAAGCAAACTCCAATACCTATAATTTAATAGTTAGTAATAGTTATTAGTTAGTCAGTATAATTTCAGATTTTCTAATTTTCGAGTTTTCTCATTTTCGGATTTTCGTTCTTTTGATCTTTGAATTTTTTAATTTCCGAATCTTCGAATTTTTTAATTTTGGATTTATGAATTTTTGAATTTCCATTTGATTTTCGAATTTCTGAAAAATTTGTTAAACGGATTTTCGTTAATTCGAATATTAAAGAATTTGTCAAATTTTGTCGAAAAACAAAATTGCATTGAACAAAACAAATTGCATTGTCTAGTGATCCCCCCTCCCCCGGGCATAATATCCCAGTTACAGGGATGCCGGGCTGTGCAGGGTGGCTTTAAACTTAAACTAAAGGCAAATTTTTTATTTTTTTAGTCTTGGACACAGTGGAGACAGTTAAGAACCCAGTTTTGTCGTCATCTGTGTCCCTGTTAGGGAGATTCACCCTCTCTATTTGTCCTGTTTACTGTTATTACTGAAAGAAAAGAGGGAAAACCTTCCAATGGGGACACTAGTTCTGATGAGGGGGTTCCCAAGGTATTCCCTTTTATTTGCAGGGATTTTCTCTCACTTCCTGAATTGGCTATGGGACAGGAAGTTAAGGGAAATCTCCCCAATGGGAGATAATAAACTATCCAAATGAAAAAAAAAAATTGCCTATAGTTCTACTTTAACTGTAAGGTTTTGTAAACTTTTTGCTTTTTTGTGCACCTGAAATATATTTCGCTGATTTAAATTGCGTCTCCTGGACTAAGATACAGCCCCCGCCACCCAACTATAACTAAATTCCCTTTTTTACTTCTCTAAAGCCATAGGCTTATGACACTCCAGTACTCCAGTCTTCTCTCTATCTTTATTTTTATTATTATACAACATTTATATAGCACCAACAGTTTGTGCAAAGCTTTACAACATGAGGGCAGACAGTACAGTTACAATACAATTCAATACAGGAGGAATCAGAGGGCCCTGCTGGTTAGAGCTTACAATCTAGAAGGGAGGGTCAAGTGATATAAAAGGTAATAGCTGTTGGGAGATGATCTGATGGAGAAAATAAAGGTACTGTACAGTTGTTAGGTGGGGGGGGGGGGGGGGGGCAGAATAGGCTTCTCTGAAGAGGAGAGTTTTCAGGGAATCATCTAAAAGCAGAGTAGGAGATAGTCAGACAGATCAGGTTAAGGAGTTCCATAGGATGGGAGAAGCTCAGGAAAAGTCCTGGAGGTGAGCATGGGAGGAGGTGATGAGGGAGCTAGAGAGCAGGAGGACTCTCTTTGTTTACATCCAGGCCGGCAGAGTGTCCTTGTCATTGGCTTGCATGATGTGGACATTTCATTTTGGCTGTCCAGCGGCAGGGTCCTTTTTAGGAGTGATATCAGTGTGAGGGAAGTGTAGGGGACCAGCAGCCTTAGGTGAATTTGCAGCGCTGGCATAGTGCCCCCCCCAACACACACCTGAAACAATGGGACCGGGGTCATTTGGGCTTTAACAATGTTGATAACATATATATAAAAAACGTCAAAGGACTATCGCTTCCCTCTAAAATGGTAATATTGCATATTATTAAAATACCCACACACACGGTCATAACTGCCCTCCGATGAAGACGTGGTGACGAAACGCATTAGGACGTGACTACACAGCTCACTCGTCTGTCAGTCACAGTGCCGGTCATCCCAGGTTCCATCGCAGTCAATTATCATCCATAGGAGGCGGTGAGAAGTGACTTGTGCTGTACTGCGGATGTTTTTTACTACATGCACTTGGAGCCAGGTCCAAGTCTGAGGCGGCGTCATACTCTAGTGTTCAATACACCTCGTGCTGGGAGGATTGGATCTTTTTGCACAGTGTATAGAGATTTAAGGCTCCTTTTATTCCTGTGTCCCGTGAGTGCATTACCAATGGGGATTTTCCATGCACACGGTGTTGGTGATGGTATCCAGATGAAAAACCTAGTCTTGGTTGCTAAGGATTATGGAGCACACCTTTTATCTTATTACATCTGAATTTAAAGTGGATTTTCAAGTGGAATGACCCTTTAAAAGGACTCTTTCTAGATTGCACTGAATATTGTATTCAAGTATTCTATTAGTGCTGTTAATGCTGAGATTACTGTTTTGTTTTTTTAGTATATTTTATTGATTGATTTTACTTATAATAGCTGCTGCCGTGCATTGAACCTATTGATCCATTTGAGCGCTTGGATCAGTGACAACTCTTTGTTAACTTTTTTTATTGCATATTATTATTGAGGTATCCATTGCCACCTTACATTCTATACATGGACCTCTTTCTATTATATTACTCTAACTGGACTCCTAATACAGGTGCCCTTTAACTGGCACTGATTCTACTCTGTTTAAAATACCTGCATAGTGGATGGAAAAACCACATAAAGCTAAAAGCGGGCCAAGATTATTCAACGCCATCCAATCTGGCACTACGGAGAAGACGCAGGAGCCAGCTCCACGATGGGTGGCGGGATTTAAATAAACACCCAATAAACAGATCTCAAGACAGCTGACACCCACATCACACAACGCAGAACAAACATTCAAATACAGCACAAGCAATCAACTCAGCAAGGCAACGGTCGCAGCATTTTTGCTGTCATTCTGCCCCCTACTGGCATGAACTGCTAGTACATACAGATAGCTGAAAATCTCAGCAAAGCGAGTTAAATATATATCATATAGATCAGGGCTCTTCAGACTACGTCCTGTGGGGGCCACATCTGGCCCGGCTACAAGATTCTATCTGGCCCACAGCTAGAGTCAGTGGCATGTCCACAATGTGCACAGATTATGGATTAGCGTCAGCAGAGGCTGCCTATGGTCTGTTTCAAAGTAAGGTAGGATGCTGATGGGGACCCTGATGTAAGGGGGTCTCTGATGGGAATCCTGGTGTAAGGGGGGACCCTGATGTAAAGGGGGGATTCTGATGGGAACCCTGATGTAAGGGGGTCTCTGATGGGAATCCTGGTGTAAGGGGGGATTCTGATAGGGACCCTGATGTTAGGAGGGACTCTGATGGGGACCCAGATGTAAAGAGGGACTTGGATGGGGACCCTGATGTAAGGAGGGACTTTGATGGGGACCCTGATGTTAGGGGGGACTCTGATGGGGACCCCTGATGTAAAGAGGGACTTTGATGGGGACGCTGATGTAAGGAGGGACTTTGATGGGGACCCTTATGTTAGGGGGGATTCTGATGGGGATGCTGATGTAATGGGGGACTCTGATGGGGACCCTAACGTAAGGGTGGTATGTGATGGCGACCCCACTGTTAAGAGGGGCTCTGATAGGGACCCTGATGTAAGGAGGGACTTTGATGGGGACCCTTATGTTAGGGGGGACTCTGATGGGGACCCTGATGTAACAGGGGACTCTGATGGGGACCCTAATGTAAGGGTGAACTGTGATGGGGACCCCATTGTTAGGAGGGACTCTGATAGGGACCCTGATGTAAGGAGGGACTTTGATGGGGACTCTGGTAGGGACCCTGATGTAAGAAGGGACTTTGATGGGGACTCTGGTAGGGACCCTGATGTAAGGGGGAACTAAGGGGGGGGGGGCTCTGAAGGGGTCCCCACTGTTAGGAGGAATTCTGATGGGGACCCTGATGTAATGAGGGACTTTGTAACGAGATATTTATTCCCTTTGCCTGTCAGTGGTCATTATGTTATGGCTGATCGGTGTGTACTGTACATTAAACTAATTATGCGCAAACCTGTGCAGATAAAATACATCTAATCCTAATCACTATAATCTCATCTCATTAAACACATTCATTTCTAAAGATGTTTTCATTTTATTTAAAGGGTAACTAAATTTTTGTGGGGAAAAAAAATAACAAATAAAATATATATATATTATAGTATATACAACTGCAACACAAGACGTATTGTAATTTTTTTTTTTTAACAAGAAAAGAAATAAGAAAAGACACATTGTAATTTAATGTTATTGAAATTTACCTTTCATTTTCAATCTGCAGCTCTGTAAAATGTAATACGGCAACCTGGAGGTGCTCTATACACAGATGGTGTATGGAAGGGCACACGGGCAACGCCCCCCCCTCGTCATCTGCCGCCTCCCCTACCTATGCGTCCGGCCCCTTTGAGAGCACCAGACCATGGATTCCAATATGGAGGGGTCTTTTTTTGAAGCAAAGGCTTTAATAGGCTTCAATATAGGGTGGGCTCAGGTCGCAGAGAGTGCGCTCCGATACCACCAAGGTGTGTAACACTGATCCTCCTCCGGGCCAACCAGGAAGCGGGCTTTGACACCGGTCACCTGATTGGCTGACAGGACAGGCGATCCTATTGGACGCCTAGGAGGAGGAGGGGAGGAGCTGGAAGCCGACCATTGAGAGCAGGACTCAGAACCAAGCCGCTACACGCTGCCTGCCACCCGCCACGATGGGGTAAGTGCTGGACATGCCACTGGGGGGGGTAGTTGTGTGCTTCTTGGGGGGTGGGATGGGTTGTTGTTTGCCACTGCGTGATTGGCTCACTGATTTTACAAGAAGTCTGCACTAAGATACACGTCAGATTTTGGGCATCCTCTGCATCAAAAATGTCGTTCTTGGTGTAACACTCCCAAAGGGAAATCATGTCCAAAGGGGATGCAGACCCTGCCACTTTTCCTCATTAGAGCCCTGCAGGTGCAGCAGCTGATTGATAAATATCAAGTCACTCCCATTCACTGTGCACATGGACACAGAGAAACAAACAGCTGTTTCTTCAGAATAACAAAAGGTCGGAATCTGCAACAGAGTTTGTTAAAATCCCTGCAATGTGCAGAGATCACCTGAGGGGGGGGGGGGGGGGTGTTTCTCAACACAAGTGATATTACTCTATAAATCTGAAGTTGCCATGCAGGTCCTTGTTGAGGCATTTCCTGTTTTAGTGTGACAACGCTCTCCCAGTTTTGAGCTCCTGCATTGTCACCTTGTCACAAACACCCCTGACTGGGACTACAGTGACTACGCACAGGCACGGTCATCTTGTGACAATTAGGAGCCCAGTTCGGGGATGTTGGGTCAATGCTGAAGCGAGTGCATGTAGACGGGAAGTGGCTGGAATAGGTGGCAGGGGATGAGCAAAGCTGAGATGCAAATACAAAAAAAAAAAAAAAATGAAAATAAGTATTTTATGAACAAAGTATAATTGTTGATGATATACAGAGAACAGAGCAAACTAAATGGCATCCAGTTAGAGTTTAGATGTACTTTAAAATACCAGACAAATCAAATTTAGCAAAGCTCTGTGGCCAACTTATATCACAGCCGTCCAAATTGTAAGCTAATTTACTGCTAGATACGCCTGGGGGGGGGGGTCATGGTTCCAATTGGCATTTATGTGTCTCTCACAATTAAGCATCAATATTTAGGGAAGAGCATGAATAATGAATTAGCCCACATGTTCTAATTTGCATGCTAATCTGTGTTACTGCTGCTAAAGGTGTCATTAAATCGCTCCAAGCTGGTCTATGGAAGCAAAGTGGTGACCAGAGAGCTGTAGGAATAAATTATTATTGATTAAGTTATATCCTGGGAATGGTGACCTGTGTATATGGCCATGTAACGGCTAATAGCGGCTAAATAATACACCTGGGCTGCAAACCAGGAGTGACATGAGAAGGAGATGAAATAACACCTGAGGCCGAAAAGAAAAATATCACAGCTATAAAATCCTACAAGAAGACGGATGCTAGACTGCAGAGCGGAGAGTCTGCATGGGGACGGCTCCAGAGAGAAGGCGAGTATTGCAGCAGAAGTTGTTTTGTTATGTTACATAGCGCAGGGCTAATAATAATGTATCAAGCTGGAACAGAGAATCTTCGAATCGGCAGCACACCCACACGGAAAGTAAAGTGTAAAGTTTTTATTGAAGCATAAATATTAAAAGTACAGGCAGGGGAAATGCAGGTAGGTTGACGCGTTTCACACTAGAGAAGTGCTTTGTCAAAGCACTTCTCTAGTGTGAAACGCGTCAACCTACCTGCATTTCCCCTGCCCGTACCCATCCAGTGCTTTTAATATTTATGCTTCAATAAAGACTTTACACTTTACTTTCTGTGTGGGTGTGCTGCCGATCCGAAGATTCTATGTTCCATGTTTTCTGCTGCAGTGGCAGGGCGGGCACCGCACCTCACAGAAGCAACTTTGGAGTGTTACCGATTGCATCACCTGTGAGCAGCGATCTCTTTTTCTGTAGCAAACTGGAGTTGGGCTTTAACCTGTGCCTGTGTAGGTTTCCTCCGGGTACTCCGGTTTCCTCCCACACTCCAAAGACACGCTGGTAGGTCCATTGCCTCCTCTCTAAATGGGTTCTAGTATGTGTATGTATGACTGTTACAGCAAAACCCTGTGAGAAGGTGTATGACAGCCTCAGCCCAGGCACTAGACTAATTTGCCTCTCAGCCCAGTCCACCCCATAAGACTGGCACTACACTAACAGTGTAGCGCAAGCTGGTGGGCACTTTTTCCGTGCTGCCCCCCCCCCCCCCCCCCCGCAAAGTGCTGCCCTAGGCCTGGGCCTTGTCAGCCTAGGCCAGGATATAGCGTTGCTGGTGGAGCCTTGAGCGGCACCTGTAATTCTTGTTGTGGGTGACAGTATGTATAAATGTTAAGTAGGGACCTTAGATTGTAAGCTCCTTGAATGCAGGGACTGATGTAAATGTACAATATATATGTACAGCACTGCGTATATTATTGGTGCTATATAAATATCTGTAATAAATAAATAGTAATCACTGCACCTAGTAATAATGGTGTGGCATGTGACTTAGCTGTCGATAAAGCGAGTTTTCACCCTCCCCACCCACTGTCTCTCATTTTTCATCTACCCCTGCTCTGTAACATTTAGGTAATTTTATAATACTTTATTTCTTATTTAAAAGAGAAGTAAGGGTTTTTTTTTCCGAATCATACTTACCTCGGTCCGATGCTGCATCTGTCCCATCGGCGCCTCTGCACTGAGAACCGAGCGATCGAACAACGACAGTCAGCAGCTCTGCTCTCGGGGATCTGTGAAAACCGAGCCATTGGCGATGTTCGGTGGCTCGGTTCTCAGTGCAGAGACGGCGGGGGACAGATGCAGCATCGGTCTGATGCTCCATCCACCTAGGTAAGTATGAATCTTTAATAAAAAAAAAAACATTCTTTTCTTTTAGGCAGTGCTGGAAAATAATGGTGGCCACACAAAATATTGACACTTTGGACAATTTGGACATTTTCACTTTGGGGTGTACTCACTTTTGTTGCCAGTGGTTTAGACATTAATGGCTGTGTGTTGAGTTATTTTGAGGGGACAGCAAATTTACACTGTTATACAAGCTGTACACTCACTACTTTACATTGTAGCAAAGTGTCATTTCTTCAGTGTTGTCACATGAAAAGATATAATAAAATATTTACAAAAATGTGAGGGGTGTGCTCAGTTTTGTGAGATACTGGGTTTTATTTACTAAAGGCATAGCCACTTTGCACTACAAGTGGACCTGGAGGTGCAGTCGCTGTAGATCTGAGGGGGGGCATGCAAGGAAAATAAAAAACTGCATTTTTGCTTGTACATGATTGGATGATAAAATCAACAGAGCTTCCCCTCATTTCAGATCTTCCCCTCAGATCTGCAGCGACTGCACTTCCAAGTGCACTTGTAGTGCAAAGTGGATTTGCCTTTAGTAAATCAACCCCACTATATATATATATATATATATAAATCAGATTTGAAAAATATATGCATGTACTTCTTTGGATGGCCAGAAGAGGGCACACTATGCAAGATATAACAGAAAAATGTACAGCATGTATCCTGTTGCAAAAATATCAAATAAATATTGAGGTTCACTTGACAATAAACAGTATTGATTATACAAACAAGTACTTTGTGGAACGCTATAGACACCTTGCCTTGCCATGTTTGTTAGTTGTATTCTGCTTGAAATATTTTTTTTTTTTCTCCAAGGGAGAATATTACCACTACATAGGAAAGACAGTTAAAAAAAATAAAAATTAAGGTAACACAAAAGAAATGCAAAATTTGTATGCAATATAAGGAGCAACAATGTTATTACAGCAGTGAGCAGAATAGGCAATTTGCAACCAAATAACAGGACATGCTAATTGCCTTAGATGAAGTAACAAGATTCCACCAAGTCAATCAGTGACCGGATTACAGGGGCCACAGACAGAACAGAATGAATGGTTATTAGATGAGGGGAGGATTCAGACTGCTCATAAACATTTTAAGAGACTCAGCCAGTTTAATTGGATGATGTGGGACGGCCATCACACAGCAATGAAATTAGAAAAGATGAAGCACTGAGCAATAAAAAACAATTTTTCCCAAAGCACCGACTTCATTCCTATACATGGAGGTTGAATTAAGCCGGTCATACATGGATCGAAATTTGCAGGTGCCGATTGACTTCTGAACAACCGCTCTGATGGATTTTCCCCGCTCGATTAGAGCCACAGGCTATAGTTTGCAGCACTGATCAGTGTATTCTGATGGCAGGGAAGTCTCTCCACTGTGAGAATATAATATCTCCATGGGAAGGACCCCCCCTCCCCCTCCACATCAAATGTATGGACGGGGGAATTGAGTCTTTTTTTTTCACCACCTGCCGAGCGTGACCGGACTTCTTCCGGTTATGCCTACGCCCCCTGTCGACCTGTGCTGTGATTAGACGCAGGACGGGTTTGGTAACAGATTTCAGCCAATACTTTTGGCTGACCGTGTTGACCAGCTGCGCCCATAGCTCCCAACTGTCCCGGATTTCGAAGGACTGTTCTAGATTTGGAGCAATGTCCCTCTGTCCCTCATTCCTCCTCATTTGTCCCTCATTTTGGTCTGATCTATATAGATGTTTATAAAATGCACTTTTTATCTATCAAAAAGTGTTTTCCAGCGCTAAACCTTTCATCTGATTTCTAAATTGCTGTATTTGTAAATTCCAAAAGCCGATATAAAGGAATAGTAGTGGTAAAAAAGCACTTGTGGGATTAACCAATCTTGTTTTTTTTGTACAATTCTCCTTTAAGGGGGCGTGGCCAGGGGTGTGTCCTATGCCTGCATACTTTTGATGATAGGTGTCCCTCATTCCCATCTCAAAAAGTTGGGAGGTATGGCTGCGCCCAATCACACCACGGGGTTCTATGTTTACACAGGAACAGCGATCTGGCTGTTTCTTCTACCTGAAAAGCGTGGAGAAAAAAAACAGCCAGATCAGTAAGTAAAAGCAGCACATAGTCACACACATTACACTTGGTGGGCACACGGTAACCCCTCGATTGACCCCGACATGTTAACCCCTACACAGCCAGTGTCATTAGTGGCAGTGTACAGTATTATCACTGATCACTGTATTAGTGTCACTAAAGCCTAGTACACATGGGCTGAATGTGTATAGCAGCCAATCCGACAGAAGACGGCCGTTCGGCCTGTTTCTGTTGAAGGCTCGTGACCGAAAAAGGGCTGCCGACTGGCTCCCGGTTGGCTGAGAGTGCTGGCCAGAGTGTTCTGGCAGGGGGCCATCCCCGTCAGAATACAGTAGAACAGCAGGGAAGATCGCTGTACCAACATCGGCTTCGACCAGAGCTGTCAGGTTTTTTTTTTTCGTTCAACCCAGCGGGTTGTGTACATACAAGGCGTTAGTGACCCTTCCAGCCAGTGTCTGTTAGTGCCAGATTGTCCGCCGCCCTATCACAGTCCCGCTATAAGTCGCCAATCACCGCTATTACCAGTACAGCATCTATAGCTGTGTAAATTCCAGTATTTATATCAAAGTTTGTAGACTCCAATTAATATAAATTTATTGTTTTTTTTTTTTTTTCTTCCAAAGCCATGCACATAGCGGAATACATTTTGACCTAAATTTTTGAAGACATTTGATTTTTTTTTTTATTGGATATGTTTTATAACAGAAAGTAGAAAACATTGTTTTTTTTTCTTTGAAAATTGTTGGTCTTTTTCCATTTACATAATAAAAAATGCAGTGGTGATCAAATACCACCAAAAGAAAGCTCTATTTGTGTGAAAAAGAAAATGATAAAAATTTCATTTGGGTACAATGTTGCATGACCATGTAATTACCAGTTAACCGCAAACCGCCGTAGCTGTACGTCGGCACTTTGACGTAGAATACCGGGGTTATGGAAGCAGACACCATAACCCCGGTATTTTTTGCAACGGCGGGCGATCCTCTTTAAGCTAAAAGTGTTCTCTGCAACGGATTTGCCGCATGATCACTTCTATCAGCGGCGAGAGAGGTGCCCCCCCCCTCCCGTCACGCTCTGGTCTTCTCCGCCGGTAGCGGCAGAGACGATCGGGTCCTTTCCCCTCAGTAGCATGGAGCCGAGTGAGGGAAAGATCGCCCCCACTCAGCTCCATAACACTGGGTGACGCAAGCGATGGCAAATGTCACTTCGGCCCAATGGTCTTAAAAGGGAAATTTTTTTTTAAAGACGTTTAAAAAAAAACTTCGCCAATGGAGATTTTTAAGTGCCAAAGTTTGTCGCCATTCCACGAGCGGGCGCAATTTTGAAGCATGACAAGTTGGGCATCAATTTGCTCGGCATAACATTATCTTTCACAATATAGAAAGAAATTGGGCTAACTTTACTGTTGTCCTATTTGTCTTATTTTTTAATTCAAAAAAGTGTACTTTTTCCCAAAAAATTGCGCTTGTAAGACCGCTGCGCAAATATGGTTTGACATAAAGTATTGCAACGCTTGCCATTTTATTCTCTAGGGTGTCTGGAAAATATATATATAAAATGTTTGGGGGTTCTAAGTAATTTTCTAGCAAAAAAAAAAATTATTTTAATTTGTAAACAACAAATCTCAGAGAGAGGCTCGGTCCTTAAGTGGTTAAACGTCGCCAGTGGAGATTTGTAAGTGCCAAAGTTTGCCGCCATTCCACGAGCAGGCGCTATTTTGAAGCATGACATGTTGGGTATCAATTTGCTTGGCGTAACATTATCTTTCACAATATAGAAGAAAAGTGGGCTAACTTTACTGTTGTCTTATTTTTTAATTTTAAAAAAAGTGTATTTTTTCCCCAAAAAAATTGCGTTTGTAAAACCGCTGAGCAAATACGGTGTGACATAAAGTATTGCAATGACCGCCATTTTATTCTCTATGGTGTATGAAAATATATATATATAATGTTTGGGGGTTCTAAGTAATTTTCTAGCAAAAAAAAAATATTTTAACTTCTAAGCATCAAATCTCAAAAAGAGGCTTATGGGGCGTACACACGGTCGGACTTTTCGACCGGACTGGTCTGACGGACGCCGACGGACCAAATTCGGCGGATCGTGTGTGGGCTTCACCGGACCTTCAGCAGACTTTTACCAGTCGCAAATCTGACGGACTTTAGATTTGGAACAGGCTTCAAATCTTTACGTCGTAACTCCGCCGGACCCAGAAATCCGCTCGTCTGTATGCTAGTCCGATGGACAAAAAACGACGCTAGGGCAGCTATTGGCTACTGGCTATCAACTTCCTTATTTTAGTCCGGTGTACGTCATCACGTACGAATTCATCGGACTTTGGTGTGATCGTGTGTAGGCAAGTCCGTTCGTTAGAAAGTCCGTCAAAAGTCCGTCGAAAGTCCGCTGGAAAGTTTGTCGGACCAGTCCGGTCGAAAAGTCCGCCCCGTGTGTACGCGGCATTAAGTGGTTAAAGTAGCGCAGTGCTGAATAGCAAAAAAATGCCCTGCTCATGAAGCGGGTAAGTGGTTAATCACAGAATGACTTGAGTAGCAATAATATATTTACATTTTTTTTTAAATAATTTTTACTATTTATTTAACAAAAGCTGTATTCGTTAAAGAAAGAAATTTATTCAGCCACCCTCTAATTTGTTGAGGAACTAGAAGTGTCAGCATGCTTCCTATACAGAACATCAAATCATTTCCTGTGCTTTAATTCACTTTTATTCTGACTTTCCTCTATACAAGTAAAAATCCTCTGGAAGGCACAGAGCTGGCAGTTAATTCTATCCAAGCGGAGTTTTCTATGATTTATCAGATCTGCACACTGCAGAAATCGTATGTGTGAATAAAATGTGTTGTGCAAACTGGCATATTTTATCTGGGTGTAAGGACGCGATTCCCCTCAGCTCCTCGGTGTCTGCCAGCGCACAGCTTCTGCGGTCACATTTTGTATGCATGTGGCATGGACTGCAAGTGCTAATTTTAAATCATCTCATGCAGAAAAACGTCAGGATAGAATACATATTTCCAGCGATATGATCATGCCCCGAGGAGCACCATGTGCTCATGGTTCTACATATTAAAAAAAAAATTATATCTAGTTCAAGGATAACGGGCAATATCTTCAACACGTTCATTTGGCCACTTTATGAGCAATGCCAAATGTTTGGCACGGGTAGGTTTGTCATCAAGATATCACGATATACGCAGTTTTAGGCTCAGGTTAACACCTAAGACGGATCCGTCTCACAGCAGGGGGTGCGGTGCGTCCCGGTTCACTGTCTCAGGTCCGATTTCAGCCCCAAATTTTGGGTTGAATTCGCACCTGAAACGAACCAAAAGACGCACAGCATTTTTTCTGCAAAACGCACCGGACCTGCTGCGGAGATATGTGAACTGACTCCATAGAGAGCCGGTCAAAATCTCCTGCTATTGCAAATTGGATGCAGGGATCTCGCATCCAATAAGCAATGGTGTGAACCCAGCCTTAAGCCTCGTACACACCATCGGACCTGTGACTTTTGTCCGAAGACGTGTGCCTGGATTAGATTCACACAGGAATCGCACCGCATTCTTGCGCACATCGTATGCGATGTCTGTGCAGTGCGATTTGTGCCATACAAAATTTTGTATGGCTGAAATCGCACCGCATCTGCACCGAAATGGTGCAGGACCCTTTTTTTCTCCCGCACCTGAATTGCGTTGCATGGTGTTCACAACCGTGCAATAAGATTCTGGCAATCTGTTTTGGGGTGTCGTTATGATAACATTGGCAGCCACAGCAGATCGCATGCCGTGCCATTGCTTAGAGTGCGATGCGGAGAAATTAGAGGGAACTGAGACTTAGCCCTGGTTCACAATGGAGCGATTTGGCATGCGATTTGACGTGTCAAATCGCATGCCAAATTGGCGGCAATTGGCCAGCAATGGCACCGTCCGAATCGGTGCAACGCCGCATTTGTGGCACCACACCGATTCCCAAAAGTAGTTTCTGAACTACTTTTGGCGACTTCTGGGTGCGATTTCTATAGACATCTTTGCAGAAACCCGCACAGATGTCTCTGAAATCGCCCCCGAAGTCGGGACTGACATGCGGGAATGAAATTGTGTGAGTTCAGCTGAACTCACGCGATTTAATTCCCGCTGTCAGTGTGAACCTGGGCTAAGGGCCGGTTCACACTAGATGCGGTGAGAATTCACAGCATATTCTCTGCAAATCCGCACCGCATCTAAATGCGAACTGATTGCGAAGTGTATGTTAACTTAACGACACCCGGCAATCAGTTTGCAAAACACCCATGCGATCTGATTCTGGTGCAGACAAAAAAAAAAAAGGGGGCACGAGTTTGGTCCGCGTGCGAATTCAGTCATACAGTCTGTATGGCTGAATTCGCATTGCACAGATTTCCGCACAGCAATGTAGTGCGAATCACTTGCGATGTCTAGCATTGCACTAGTGTGAACCTGCCCATAGGGCTCATTCTCTTGTACGGCTATTATAGCCACCCCTCCGAAAAGCAATCTTTGGTTGATATTTTTCAGACAGCATTTGACAGGTTTAATGCTCAAAATTCTGACCCACCTCGCCGCAACCACATGCCTTGGGATTGGAGGGCAGCCCATTAAATTGAATGGGCAGTACCGCTCGCCGCATGCAGCATGGCATTTAATTCTTGCCAAGTCCGTGATGCTTTGCGTACAGCCCTAAGAGGCTGCATTTTTGGGTTTAGGTGAGCAGTCGGTGGGGGGGGGGGATGCAGTAAAAATATGACTGGACTGCCTGCTTTATAACCCCACCCCCTCCTCCTGGCTGCCCATATGAACGAGCCCTTACTGAAAACATGAACAGGCTGCACTCTTTGTAGGTAAAAGGCAGAATGCACTGGAGTCAGTTGATGGTGTCAGTCATGTTGCAGTAATTGCATATAGTTGTATGCATCTGTCAGTGCCTCAGATGTTCCCTGCTCTATGGAGAGGTACCCTCAGCCCAAACATGAAAATATTCCATTTAAAGGGCCTCAGAGGACACATAATACCTGACACGTGACTCCATTTTTACAAATAGGTGCATTTTTTTGGTTTACTTGTTTACTTATTCAAATAAATCATGTCATCTGCACAATCCTCTGGGTCTTGTTTGATTCCTATTACTTGTTTTTTCCATTGCCTGGGATGCTATAGGCTTGTAAGGATTAGAGGGATCAGTTGGTTGTGATCTTTCCTACTGTAGCAGATTTTCTGAATACAGGGAGCACCTTCTGTTTTTTTTTCTAATTTTAAAGCTGAACTCGGGGCAAACAAGCTTTCATTGAAATATATATTTCTAATTTTCATATAAATATTTTCCTCAGTAGCCACACAAGATATAATTCCACTTTGTGTCCAGCAAACACCTTTTCAAATCAAGATGTTACCATATAAAAGTAGCAGTGATATCATCACTGTGCTGTACATAGCCTGTACTGAGATCAGAGCTGTGGGAGGGATCCAGCAGGCTCCACCCACTACAGGCTGCCTGCAGAAAACTACAGGAGGGGGTGGAGACAAGACCAGTCACTGTGCACAAGGAGAGAGAGCAGAGCTGTGGGAGGGGCCCAGCATGCTAGGTGCGCTTTGGGTGCGCGGTGTGCCACTACTTGTATTGGCATGGGGCAGGGTCACCAGGTGACGTCATCTGGAGGCCCGCCCCTGATGACGTCACCACCCGGGGCATGATGGGCGGTGAAGTCATAAGGGGCGGGCCTCCGGTGATCCCGCCCCATGCCAATATAAGTAGTGGCACACCGCGCACCCAGCATTAGAGCGGGAGAGAGTGCTGAGTTAACATCGGAAGAACAGAGGGAGAAGACAATGGAGAAGACCCGGAAAATAAGCGAGAAGATAGCAGAGAAGACCCAGCAGAGGCAGAAGACAGCGGACAGAGGGAGAAGAACCGGAGAGGGCTAGAAGACCCGGAGAGGGGAGAAGAACCGACAGAGGCTGAAGACAGCGGACAGAGGGAGAAGAACCGGAGAGGGCTAGAAGACCAGGAGAGGGGAGAAGAACCGACAGAGGCAGAAGACAGCGGACAGAGGGAGAAGAACCGGAGAGGGCTAGAAGACCCGGAGAGGGAAGAAGAACCGACAGAGGCAGAAGACAGCGGATAGAGGGAGAAGAACCAGAGAGGGCTAGAAGACCAGGAGAGGGGAGAAGAACCGACAGAGGCAGAAGACAGCGGACAGAGGGAGAAGAACCGGAGAGGGCTAGAAGACCCGGAGAGGGAAGAAGAACCGACAGAGGCAGAAGACAGCGGATAGAGGGAGAAGAACCAGAGAGGGCTAGAAGACCCGGAGAGGGGAGAAGAACTGACAGAGGCAGAAGACAGCGGACAGAGGGAGAAGAACCAGAGAGGGCTAGAAGACATCAGCAGAGAGCGGAGAAGACCCGGAGAGGGGAGAAGAACCAGCAGAGGCAGAAGACATCAGCGGAGGAGGCAGGAGAGCCGGAGCTGCCTTAATAAAATACTTTAAAAACCTGTGTACTGCGTTTTATTTTTGACACTTTTTTTTAGGTGCATGGGTAGGGGTACAATGTACCCGATACTCATTCACATAGGGTGGGGGGGCCAGGATCTGGGGCCCCCCTTGTTAAAGGGGGCTTCCAGATTCTGATAAGCTCCCCACCCACAGACCCCGACAACCAACGGCCAGGGTTGTCGGGAAGAGGCCCTTGTCCTCATCAACATGGGGACAAGGTGGTTTGGAGTGGGGGGCGCAGGGCCCCCCCTTGCCCCAAAGCACCTACCCCCTTTCCTGACATCCTGGGCTATGTGCTCGGATAAGGGTCTGGTATAGATTTTGGGGGGGATCCCCATGCCATTTTTTCGGCGTGTGGGTTCCCCTTAGAATCCATACTAGACAGAAGGGCCTGTCATGCTCCTGGAGGGGGAACCCATGCCGTTTTTTTTTTTTTACATTGTGCTTGGTGTTCATACCAGACAGTGCCTGGTATTGTCAGGGATCAAAGTCGGATCCCTGTTCATTGAAGTCGGACGCATGTCGGACTTCAAGTTGCAGGGCAAAGTTGGGCATTCAGACCGGCATATTGATCCATCTGCCCGTGTGAAGGTCCGTTTTCAGCCACAGACCCGCAGACCCCGACAACCAATGGCCAGGGTTGTCGGGAAGAGGCTCTTCTCCTCATGAACAGGCAGCCTCCTCAAATCAATGACAGGTGACTGGCTGCACAGACCTACATGGATCTCCAAACACATCCCGGAGTGTACATCCAGGCGGCTGCAATACACAGATCAGAATGCAGTATGAACACACGGATATGCAAAGTGACAGGGCCTCTTTAACAAAATATTTTCCACGATTTTGCGTTTATTTGGAGCTCTGTGCCTGCAAATCCACACAGCTGGCTGTATCAGTTATCTGCAAGATTTATAATTGGACTTGAATCCGTTTTCCACCTAAATCCCACACACCTAGGAAGTGGTTAGGGGCATGGTTGTATTGGTGCAGTGGTATTTCAGAGCTGCAGAGAGAGAAATTTATGAATTAGGTTGCCGTCTTATAGTATATTTGTCTCAAGTATTACTGCTCCTGGTTTGCACTGTATTGCTGTAGGCCAAACTTGATAAATCTCTTCCAACGCAAAAAATGTAACCTGAACTGAAAGCCAGCTTTATCCCGGGATGCAGCATGCAGAGCACAATTGTCAGTGAGGATATATAACCCAAGTGGGATCCCATGAGTACATAAAACCAGAGCACCGCGATTTGTATGTAAATATCAGCGCTGTCACAGGGGGAGTTTGATGTGAATGTCACAGTAAATAGAGATGTGTAATATGCAGCAAATGGGGACGAAATTCAAACTACGATATCGGCCAAATGACTGGCCCACAACACCTGCTTGTGAATCCATTAGGCTGCCTTTCAAATGGAGGGATTATCTGACTCCAGCGATGTCTTCTATGAAGGAATATGTATGGTCCGAAGATATGTAATTTGGGGCCTTCAAGCGGAAGTCCACTTTAGGCTGTCTACGTAGCCTATCATTGTTTCTTCCCTTGAAGAGGGGCCGTCACCGGCATGTAACCAAACCTGTGTGTGAATGACAGCTATGTAAAGCACAGACTGCAATACCATTTTACCAAATTATTGTATAGCCAAGAAAATGTAGCCTGGTCATTGAGATCTCAAGTGTTACCGAAAAGGAGATGACATTTTTACATTTTGGCTTCTTTTAACAAACTAGGGTTGTCCCGATACCACTTTTTTAGGACCGAGTACAAGTACCGATACTTCTTTTCAAGTACTCGCCGATACCGATTACCGATAATTTTTTTTAATGCCACGTGACAGTGGGGTTTTTTTTGTTTTGTTTTAACAGTGCTTTCTTTTTTTTTTTTGGGGGGGGGGGGTGAACGTTGTATGTGTGTGTTTTTTTTTTTTATTATTTACAATTTTTATTTTTTACAATAATATTTTTTTTATTCTTTACTGCAATATGTGGTTTTTTTTTGTTTTTTTTTTTTAATCAGCCCTGTTGGGGGACTTTGGTGAGATATCAGGGGTCTTAACAGACCTCTGATATCTCCCCCTTGAGACAGAGAAAGAGACCGAGGATAGAGATTCCCCAGTCCTTTTCTCTGCAGCCTCAGCTGCACTGAGAATGAATGGAGAGAAGACAGCGGCTCCTCTCCATTCATAAACTGAGATTACAGGAGATTACAATGTTTCAGTTATATGAACAGACAGAGTCAGCTGACTCTGTCCATTCACAAAGGAAGGAGGAGGGGAACGGCGGAACGGAGGGGACAGCGGAGGGGGACAAAGAAGGAGAGGGGAACGGCGGAACGGAGGGGACAGCGGAGAGGCACAGCAGAATGGAGGGGACAGCGGAGGGGGACAGAGAAGGAGAGGGGAACGGCGTAACGGAGGGGGCATGGAGGAGGATGCAGTGACAGTCAGCGGTGACCAATCACCGCTGTATGTCACTAAAGCCGCTGAAAGCCGCTGGGGGAGAAGCTTATAACTCCCCGACACGCCGATCACAGCTGACTTCCAGGTATCGGCGGAAGCATCGGGAGCATTTGCCCGAGTACAAGTACTTGGGCAAATGCTCGGTATCGGTGCAGATACCGATACTAGTATCGGTATCGGGACAACCCTATAACAAACCCAAACAAAGATGGAGCCCAGGATTCAATTTTCCTGGATATGTGCATGTACAATTTGTCCAACCCACCACGATCCAAGAAATCCATGTTTCCTAACTTACTGGACTCATGGGTTCAACTTGAAGATGCAATAAGAGCATCAAACCGAAAATCGTAGAGCCCAAGCTGGTTTTTAAATATGTCATGTTAGGATATCATAAAATAAAACATCTAACGCGTTCAGGGGTTCAGGTACTTGCCCTTCATCAAGGCTTAAAAGCTGCATGGGCTTAAAATGGTTGGAGGTCAACCAAAAATGCTGGTGCACTAAGCTGGGCCACTGGCTACTGAGCTACTGTTCTGGATGAATGTTAACAACACCATTAGTCGATTATTAATCTATATTAATTGATTAATCATCATTAATTTTAAGCCCATACAAGCCCTGATGAAGGGGACCTACTTGAGCACCTAAATGCATTGAATGTTTTATCTTATGTCAACGTAGTAATTCAACTCAGCTTGGATTCTACAGTCATTGGTGTGGCTCTCGTATTGCGAAAAATAGAAGAGGAACCTATTCAAAGAATAAAAGGGGGGGGGGAACGCCACACATGGGATTTTCAAATGCGTTGAAATAGGAATTTACAGGGCTTTTTTTCCAGCGGGAACGTGGGGGAAAGCAGTTCTGGCACCCCCAGCACTGAATGTATGTAATGGCAAGGAGTGCTGGGGTATGCTGAAGGTCTAATGATGCTGGCTGCTGGTGGATCTATTGTCGCTGATGGGGGTTCTTATTTTGTGTAGGGGTCTAGTGTTGCCTCCGGACAACCACCCAATGTCCAGACGAAGCTATGCAATCGTACAGCGAAATGCGTTGACGTCATCAACGCCCTAGACGCCGTTTGCAGCATTCCCGCAAGTGTTGGCAAGCTGTAAGGGGAGGACGCCCGCATCGCACTTTGCGAGTGAATTCGTGGGGGACATCACAGTTAACGGCCGCGCCGGACCGCTAGTGCAGTGCAGTGCAGTTTTTTAAATTTCGGCATGAGGTTTTCCCTTAAGACCCAAGTCACACTCATCTCAAAATCGGATCCCGTTCATTAAAGTCGCATGGAGGTCAGATCGACGTCAGGCCGATGTTGCAGGTCAAAATCTGACTGACAGTCGCCCGACTTTAATGTCGCACCAGTGTGAACCTGGGCCTCTAGGGGCAAATGTAGATGGGAAGGCCCCTTTTCACAATTGCACATTATGGCGAGCTTACTTCAGGGTTCCCTCTCCTCCAGCGCCAGCAGCTCCACGTTCTCCTTGGATTAGCAGTTAGGTAAAAGATTTTATTTTGTTTTTTACAGAAAACCTCTACCTGAATTTTTTTTTCTCACATTTAGTTCAGCTTTACAACAAACCTGTTGCTTTGCCCCGTATTGGTAAGGTACAGGTTTGCTTTAAAATAAACTAAGCGGATGAATGGAAGCACATTTGGCTATAGAATAAAACACAAGCTTGGTATTTGAGGTGGGTAAGGTAAAAGTGAAGTAAGGTGAATTCAGGCTGATAGGAGTTATTTAAGGGCAGAATGTAAATGTACAGCTAATGGTAGCGGAAGTTTTGTGGCCTCTCCGATTTGATTCCCAATGACTTCTATCATGTCAGGAGAAGAGGATTCAGATGCAGGCAGTAAAGTCTGGCAGCTGAACACTCATTGCTCGGTCCCATCCATCTGCTTTGTCTCTGTCCCACTGGTGGAAAACACCCTTTCTTCAGCCTCCAGGCATGAAATCAACTTCGACAAATCCTGATTTCACCTTACTGAGCTTCCCCACCATCTGTACAGCATGCATGAGCGGCCCGAGGCTCAGAACAATCCCTGAGCGAGCCTCCTCTCCAGCACCGACCCCAGCGCCTTCCACTTAGCAACTTCATTAATAATGGATCACATAAACATGGGAGTCCATCTCCCCCCCCCCCCCCCCCAACTCATTTTCCTGCCAGACAAAGGGAGTCTATTAATACTGCACGGACACAAAGGGAGAGGGCTCTGACCTGGGCAGTTCCAGGCAAACTACACAGCTTTTTATGTAAAAATCACTTTTAATGGCTGCACTCTTCTGCAACATCCTATACAGAACAAACACCAGCTCCATATTGGTTTTCCACTTGGGACTTGAAACAAATTTTCCTGCATTTACATTTATGTGCAATAAATGGGATTGTTCTAAACAATTCTTAAATGGGTTCATAAGAAGTGCTAAATAATGCTAAAGGCATGCTAAAATGACATAAGGACATAAGCACAGAGGCCATTTTAGCATGCCTTAAAGTGGACTTGAAATTTAAATGATCTATTTTATTAGGAGAATCTAAAAACGTTTATTGTGTCCAATGCAGTGCCCTAAAAAAATTACTTTTAGCCCTGAATACCTCCTAAAAAATAGCAGAGCACTTCCTGACATGAGCCTGTGTCTAGGGACTTCTTTGTGTATAGGGCTCATAGCTGTATATCTCCAGTGTGAGATCATCAAAGGCAGCTTTTCTCACCCCCTTTTTCAGCCACGGTACCATCGAAAGTATGCAAAATCTCAAAGCATCCCAGTCTAAAATGTATAAAAAGTAAATGTTACTTATCAATGGAAAACCTGAGCCTTGGACAAGGCACACAACTGCCTTGATGACATTAACTTCACTTCAGAAGTCCCACCATCACATCAGAGTCACCCTTTTACATCAGTGGTCCCCCATCACATCAGAGGTCCCCCCACCCATCACATCAGAGGTCCCCCCCATCACGTCAGAGGTCCCCCCATCACATCAGAGGTCCCCCTATTACATCAGAGGTCCCCTCCCCATCACGTCAGTGGTCCCCCATCACATCAGAGGTCTCCCCATCACGTCAGAGGTCAACCCCTAACATCAGAGGTCCCCCCATCACGTCAGAGGTCCCTTATCACATCAGAGGTCCTCCTATTACATCAGAGGTCCACCCCATTATATCAGAGGTCCCCCCATCACATCAGAGGATCCCCCATCACATCAGAGGTCCCCCCATCACATCAGAGGTCCCCCCATCTCATCAGAGGTCCCCCTATTACATCAGAGGTTCCCCATCACATCAGGGGTCCCCTTATTACATCAGAGGTCCCCCATCACAACAGATGCCCCCCCATCTCATCAAAGGTCCCCCTATCACATCAAAGGTCCCCCATCACATCAGAGGTCCCCTTACTACATCAGAGGTCCCCCATCACATCAGATGCCCCCCATCACATCAGAGGTCCCCCCATCATATCAGAGGTCCCCCATCACATCAGAGGCCCCCCATCAAATCAGAGGTCCCCTTATTACATCAGAGGTTCCCCATCACATCAGAGGTTCCCCATCACATCAGATGTCCCCCCATCACATCAGATGCCCCCCATCACATCAGAGGTCCCCCCCCATCTCATCAGAGGCCCCCATCTCAACAGAGGTCACCCCATCATATCAGAGGTCCCCCATCTCATCAGAGGTCCCCTTATTAAACCAGAGGTCCCCTATCACATCAGATGCCCCTCCATTACATCAGAGGTCCCCCAATCACATCAGAGGTCCCCCCATCACATTAGAGGTCCCCCCATCACATAAGAGGTTCCCCCTCATCACATCATAGGTCCATCCATCACATCAGATTTCCCCCTATAACATCAGATCCCTCCTTTCACATCAGAGTAACCCCTTTACATCAGAGGTTCCCCACATCACATCAGAGGTCCCCCTGTTACATCAGAGGTCACCCTATCAAATCACAGGTCCTCCTATCACATCAGCGGTCCCTTTATTACATCAGAGCCCCCCCATCACATCAGAGGTCCCCCCATCACATCAGCGGTCCCTTTATTACATCAGAGCCCCCCATCACATCAGAGGTCCCCAATCACATCAGAGGTTCCCCATCACATCAGAGGTCCCCCATCTCATCAAAGGTCCCCCATCACATCAAAGGTCCCCCATCACATCAGAGGTCCCCTTATTACATCAGAGGTTCCCCATCACATCAGATGTCCCCCACCATCACATCAGAGGTCCCCCATCACATCAGAGGTCCCCCATCACATCAGATGCCCCCCATCACATCAGAGGTCCCCCCATCACATCAGAGGCCCCCCATCTCAACAGAGGTCCCCCCATCATATCAGAGGTCTCCCATCTCATCAGAGGTCCCCCATCACATCAAAGGTCCCCCCATCACATCAAAGGTCCCCCATCACATCAGAGGTCCCCTTATTACATCAGAGGTCCCCCATAACATCAGATGCCCCTCCATTACATCAGAGGTCCCCCAATCACATCAGAGGTCCCCCATCACATAAGAGGTTCCCCAATATCACATCAGAGGTCCCCCCCATCACATCATAGGTCCTCTTATCACATCATAGGTCCATCCATCACATCAGATTTCCCCCTATAACATCAGAGCCCTCCTTTCACATCAGAGTAACCTTTACATCAGAGGTTCCCAACATCACATCAGAGGTCCCCCCATTACATCAGAGGTCACCCTATCAAATCATAGGTCCTCCTATCACATCAGCGGTCCCTTTATTACATCAGAGGGCCCCCCCCCCCATCACAGTAGAGGTCCCCCCATCACATCAGAGGTTGCCTTTTATATTAGAAGTCCCCTCCTCCCCATTGCATCAGAATATCCCCCACCACATTTACATTTACACCTCTGAAGGCTAGCAGTTGTCTTATACAAATAAGTGTAGGTCTGTAAATATGTTCTCTAAAATATAAGCTTTGCTACAAATTGACTATTTCATCAAGGGGTCAGCAACCTTTTCCTCATTAAGGGGGTTATGTACTAAAACTGGAGAGTCCAAAATCTGGTGCAACACTGCGTAGAAGCCAATCAGCTTCCAGGTTTTATTGCCAAAGCTTAAAAGCTGAAGTTAGAAGCTGCTCTAGTTTTAGTAAATCAACCCCTAAGTGTCAATTTACAAGCATTACATAGCTGGCATGCCAGTGAGCAATAGCACACCATAGTCATACAGTTTGATTGCAATTTTTGCACTTATAGTTGCTAATGACAAGTTAATAATTAGTATTCCCAGCATACTGACTGAGCTATCACAGACAGCTCTCGGTCTCTGTTTGTAATTGGGAGTCAGCGGGACAGGCCCGTGATCATGTGACCACTGTCAGATCCAATCACAGCGATCATGTGATTGAGACGCCACCTCCTGGCATTAACACCTACTGAAAAGGCCAGCAGGTGGCGGTCGGAAGGGTTCATCTTCTAAACTTTTATGACTTGAAATATGGATACCGGGGTGATTTACAAAAACTGGAGAGTGCATAATCTGGTATGGAAACCAATCAGCTTCCAGGTTTTGTCAAAGCTTAAAGGGGTTGTAAACCCTCAAGGTTCTTCACCTCAATGCATTCTATGCATTGAGGTGAAAAACCTCTTGTAGTGCACCAACCCCCCAGAGCCCCCCGTTTTACTTACCTGAACCCGTTCTTTTCCGTGACAGGGATGAGCACACCATCTCCAGGCGGTGTCTCTGGTCCTGATTGGATAGGTGGATAGCAGTTCAGCCATTGGCTCCCGCTGCTGTCAATCAAATCCAATGACGCGGCGGCCGGGGGGGGGGCGGGGCAGGACACAGGAGCGCGCCCACACGGGTGTCCCGAAGGAGATCGCTTCTCCGACGCGGCACTCAAGAAGAGGAGGAGCCACAAGCACCGCTTAGGGACCCCAGAAGAGGAGGATCGGGGCCCCTCTTTGCAAAACCAACTGCACAGTGTAGGTCAGCCTCGGTTCACACTGGGACGACTTGTCAGGCGACCTAGGTCGCCTGACAAGTAGCGTCCCGTTCAGTACAATGGAACCGTTCTAATCAGAGCGACGCAAGTCGCTCCGACTTAGAAAAAGGTTCCTGTACGACTTTGGGGGCGACTTGGGGTGACTTGCATAGACTTCTATACAGAAGTCGTTTTGCAAGTCGCCCCGGCAGTCGTGTGCAGGTCGCCTCGGTGAGGCGACCTGCAAGTCGTGCCGCCTCTGGTGTGAACCGAGGCTAAGAATGATATGTTTGTTATTAAAAAAAAAACAAAAAAAAAATGAAGTTTTAGTGTCCCTTTAACTGAACAAGCTGACGTTAGAAGCTGATTGGCTACCATGGCACAACTGCACCTGATTCTGTGTTCTCCAGTTTTAGTAAATCTCCCCCCCCAATGTTACTACACAGAAGACAGGTTATATGTGAGGCTCGGGCATTCACATTTTTATGGCTTTAGGAACATCAGGATAATCCCAGTTTACAGCGGGTGGACACTTTGTATCTGGATGTCTAATTTAAATTTGGATGGATTTATTCTACACCTGACTTTTATCAATCACAGCATCTGGATCTTATCATTGAAACCCCCCCACCCCTAAGGACTCAGAGAATAAATAGGATTTTCTCAGCAAAATTACTTTATAGCAATTGGAAGTTAACAGGATAGTAAATAACTGTGACACGAATAACCTGATCAGAGACAGAAAAAAAAGCAATTTCCTGAAACAATGTAGCACTAAAGCTGCCTACAGATTTGGACAGGTATACTACCCCGCATCCCCAGGGGGAGAGGCACAATGGGCAATAATCCAAACAAAAGAAAAAATGGGCACCTGCATTTCGATTTTCCTGAGTTTAGGTTCACACTATGAATCGCACAGGAGGTGCACAGGTGCGGTTCTGTTTGCCGGTAGACATGTGCAGAACGAAAAATGTGTTTAGTTTCGATTTGTTATTTACATAAATTTGTTTAGTTAAATTTGTTTCATTCGTTTAATTCGTTTTCGGAATTAGTTCCATTTATTTGTTTTCGAATCGATTCAAAACTGTTTCGAATCAATTTAGAATAGTTTTCGAATTTAAATAGTTATTCAATTTCCAAAAAGAACAAAATAGAATAGAAAATAAAGAAATAGAATAGAATTTTATTTTGATTTTTTCTATTCTATTCCTTTATTTTCTATTCTATTTTATTCTTTTTGGAAATTGGAAAACTATTCAAACTCGAAAACTTTTCGAATTCGAAAAACTATTCTAAATTGATTCGAAACAATTTCGAATTGATTAGAAAACAAATATTTTCTATTCTATTCTATGATCTTTGGAAATTGGAAAACTATGAATTTGAAAAGTTTTCGAATTCGAATTTCCTCTCAATTTTCTTTTCGTAATTTCAGATTATTTAAATTCGGTACTAGTCTAATTCGAAAATTCGGATACATCCGAACTTCCGAATAACGAAAATTCGCCCGAATTTTAATTCGGAACGGAACGAACCGCACATGTCTATTTGACGGTTGAGGTACAGTTCAGGTGCAAATTTTTACCTGAAATTGCACCTGAACCAGACCCACAATCATACAGGATCTTTTTTAAACCAGAACCGCGGCCGCCCCCACACATGTGTGAACCGGCTCTATTGAAAGCCAGTCTAATTCACATGTTATGCGAATTGGATGCGGTTAAAACGCATCCAATTTATATGTGAACCGAGCCTAATGGGCTCAAGTTGCACTGCATCGCACCAAGGTCATGCATGTACCAATTTTAAAACCGCACTGTAGAGCTGCACGATTATTCGCCAAGAATCGAAATGGCGATCTTTTTCCCTTCCCGATCTTTAAAACAGCACCTCACGATTCTTTCTAACAAGTGCAGAGAGTTCTCACAGTTGAAAAAAAAAAAAAAAAATCCAGGCAGCCTGCCAAGTTTTATCACAACACTCTGAATAAGTAGAAACAAAGTATCTTTTTGTTCTTTTATCAAAGGAAAGAACTCCAGCGTGTAAACGAAGAAAGTTTAACCATTTAAAGACCAAACCTTTTCTGACATTTATTGCTTACAAGTAAAAATCATTATTTTCTAAATGGTGGTTGTTGTAATATTTTATGTCACGCCGTATTTGCGCAGCGGTTTTTAAAATGCTTTTTTATTTTTTTTAAATACACTTTAATGAATAAAAAAAAAACCTAAACAGTAAAGTCAGCCCAATTTTTTTGTATAATGTGAAAAAAGATGTTACACCGCGAGAATCGCGCGAGAATCATGATCCTTATTCTAAGCAAACAAGAGTGTGAACCGGGGCTTAGGGTCACTGAAATTGTCACTGGCCACACTGGTTGCAGGTCAGCCAGCACTCCACAAAAAGGAGGACTCCCCTCATGAACAGGTGAAGGACTCAGAGCTGAGAACTTATTCAAAGCCTCCATTTCCACTACTAAAGAATATCTGCATTTTCGTGTACTTCTTTGCAAGTCGTCGCACTTCACGCATAGGGCTGCCCACTGAAACATGCCAATAGAACTTCATGTTTATTTTTGCGCTTCCACAAGTTTTTGCCGCATTTACCGCAAATTCTTTTACGGCTCTTGCTTGGCGCATTCGTGGATGCCATTAACAATGATTGGCACCGCAAGCCCGACACGCCAGTGACTGAGACATCAATTACCAGAGTACTGGCACCTATATCAACAGAGAGGCTGTTTGTAAACATCACTGCTGACAATTTATTGCGCTGATTCCATTTAATTACTGCGTTCCCGGCCTTGTGGAGTAATTGTGTTTCATAAATCAATGGGTGGCCACGGCAGAAAGCCTGGCGCTCTGCAATGTTTCACTTCTTGCTCCAATCGCACTTTACAGCGCTGCGACTTTCATTAAAACTCTTATTGATCCTTTAATAATTTGCCAGGGAACATTCATTACCATGTACTAAATCAATGAAATGTACCTAATTATTCTGAAAACCTCTCCTAAAGCTCATCAACACCTTATTTCTTACATTTTATTCTTTTAACATTTCTGGTGTAAATTCTAAATTTTTACCTTTATTGGTTTTAATTGAATTTTTTTTTCTTCTCTGCTTCCCCTGGCCCCACCCACTTTTTAAAAACAAAATCCACTAGTTCCTCTTCATGGGCGGTTGAAATCTAAGCCTTGATCTCTCTAGGTAGGCGACGCTGGAACCATCAGTAATAATTGTAGCAGAATAAAGAGGGCTCCACTTTATTCTGCCTCTAACACTTTGCCAACCTTCGCTGTCCGGAATGGTGACATACCAAATTGGAAGGAAGGAGCGCCCGGTGTCCAAATAATGCATCTTTTGGTGGAAGAATACAAACTGGGGGGGGGGGGGTAAGTGAGAGCAGAGAGTGCAGAGGGAGGGGGAGAAGCAGTGAGCAGTCAAGGTGCGGGAGGGAAAGGGGGAGAGCTTTCACACTGAAGGCGTTTTTCAGGTGTTTTAGCACTAGAAATAGCGCCTGTAAAGCGCCTGAAAACCGCCTCCCATGCCTCCCCAGTGTAAAAGCCCGAGTGCTTTTACAATGGGGCGGTGCGCTTGCGGGACGTTACAAAAAATCCTGCAAGCTGCATCTTTGGGGTGGTTTGGCAGCGGTGCATATAGCACTCCTAAACCGCCCCTGCCCATTGGAATGCATGGGCAACATTTCCGAAGCGCCTGAAAAGCGATTCGGAAGCGCCTCAACACTGTCGGTATTAACCCTTTCCTTGGCCGCTATTGGGGGTTAAAAGCTCCCGGCTAGCGGCTGAAAAGCGCTGCTAAAACCACGGTATAGCGTCGCTAGTTTTAGCTTTACCGCTAATGCAGCGTGGCCCCAGTGTGAAAGTACCCTTAAAGTGGAACTACACTGCATCTGAGTACCACAAACTGAAAACACAATTTATATAATTTTAAAGGAGACGTACAGCTAAAGCTTGTTTGGCTGTACTTCTCCTGTGTATCACAGGAGTGCAGATCGTTCTGCGCTCCTGTGACCCATTTTCAGCAGACAGTGGACTGAAGCCCGCTGTCAGCTGATGTCACAGAGCCGAACCAGTCTCGAGAAAGATCGTGACCATATGGTCAGGATCCGCCCACATGCCTGGGCCGGCACCCAGCTCAATGAGCTGCTGAGAGCCCCCTCTACAGCCCAGGGGGGTGGGCAAAGCAGAGATCCATTGACTGACAGTCACCAGTTCTCTTCTCAGGGAGCACTGAGAACCGAGCAATCAGTGGTGTTGGATCGCTCGGTTCTCAGCCTTAAAGCCAGCAGACGACAGATGCAGAATCTCCCCCATAGATGCAAACTCTCCCCTCCATCCATTTCTCCATGCTTTTTTAATTTTTTGTGAGAAATCACAAAAATGTGGCCGCAGACGATTCATGTAGCATTTACTTGGAACTGGAATCCATCTGCCCTTAGTTCTGGCATGCAGGAAGGAGGGTGTGCTTAGCTGCTTAGCTGAAAAAGCCCCTCCTCCCCTCCTAAAGACTCCTGGGGTGTATGATATAATTTGCCTAGGCCTAGAAGCAACTTAAGAAGTGTTAAAAAAAAAAAAGTGTAAAACAAGTAAATATAACCTACTTTCCTATCTATTTACTAATGCTAGCAGCACAATGATTAAAATAGTCAGTGTTGATTAAGAGAGTGAAGTTCCACTTTAATGTTTGTTTTTACCATATATCATTTTTGTTTTAGCAATAGACTGAAAATATTGATTGTATATGGTTTATGTACATTAGCCCTGAAAAAAGGGGGGGGGGGAATAATTTCTCCAAAACGCTTTGTCTCCTTCTCATTTAATCATTGTTTCTACTGAAGTGACAGTTCCGTCATTCCAGTAGGGTGGCAGTCCAAACCCCCAAAGGGAGATCAACACCACCACTTACCCGCAGAACCACCTAATAACTATCAGTAACTGTTTGAATATGTCTTTAGTCCAAATTCTATACCAAATCAGAAAAAGGTTAACCACAAAATGCCTTACGCTGTGCAAGTTTTTATAGCCTAATAACAAACTCAATATTGTAGATTTAAAGTATCATCTGGGTCCCCATCAGAGTCCCACTTAGATCAGGATACCCATCAGAGTTCCCCCCTTACATCAGAGTCCCCATCAGTGTACCCCCTTACATTAGAGTCCCAATCGGAGCCTTCTCTTACATCAGGGTCCCCATCAGAAACCCCTTGACATCAGAGTCTCCCCTTACATCAGAGTCCCCATCAGTGCCCCCCCAACATCAGTTGTCCCTTATTTCAGAGTCCCCTCATCAGAGTCCACCCTTATATTGGGGTCTCTATCAGAGTCCCCTTCAGTGTCCCCCCTTACATTAGAGTCCCCACCAGAGTCCCCCTTACATCATGGTCCCTACCAGAGTCCCCCCTCACTTCAGGGTCCCAATCAGAGCCCCCCCTGACATCAGAGACCCCCTTTATCTCCGGGTCCCCATCAGAGTCCCCCCATAGATCAGTGTCCACATTACATCAGAGTCCTCTCTCACTACTGGGGTAGGGGGAGCAGAGACTGTGCACATCATCTGCTGGTTGAGGAGCAGAGACTGTGCACATCAGCTGCTGGGTGGGGAGCAGAGACTGTGCACATCAGCTGCTGGTTGGGGAGCAGAGACTGTGCACATCAGCTGTTGGGTGGGGAGCAGAGACTGTGCACATCAGCTGTTGGGTGGGGAGCAGAGACTGTGCACATCAGCTGTTGGGTGGGGAGCAGAGACTGTGCACATCAGCTGTTGGGTGGGGAGCAGAGACTGTGCACATCAGCTGTTGGGTGGGGAGCAGAGACTGTGCACATCAGCTGTTGGGTGGGGAGCAGAGACTGTGCACATCAGCTGTTGGGTGGGGAGCAGAGACTGTGCACATCAGCTGTTGGGTCAGGAGCAGAGACTGTGCACATCAGCTGCATGCCAGAAAAAAACATTAGTGGTCCACCACGTTAGCCTGTGGAAAAAAAAGAAATTGCAAAAAAAAACGTAAAAAAAAGAATGCTAAATTTAAGTGCTAACATAAATATATTCAACACATTTGGTAAATAATGCATATTTTTTTTTTTAGTGAATTGACTACATTTGAGATAAATACCAAATAAGTTATTTTAACCACCTGACCAACAACCAACAGTATAGCGTCTATAGCTGTAAAAATTCCAGAATATATATTATAATTTGTAGACGCTATAACTTTCTCACTAACAAATCAATATACACTTATTGGATTTTTTTTTTACCAAAGACAAGTAGCAGAATACATTTTGGCTTAAATTTATGAAGACATATTTTTTTTTATTGAATTTGTTTTATAACAGAAAGTAGAAAATATGGGGTATTTTTTCATATAATAAAAAATTAAAAACGCAGTGGTGATCAAATACCACCAAAAGAAATCTCAATTTGTGTGAAAAAAATATATAAAAATGTTATTTGGGTACAATTGTCAGTTAGGCTTCATGTACACATTTGAAAACCTCTTCTGAACGCTGGAACTTGACAGCTAGTAACCGACGGTTAAAACCGTTTGACCGTTTTGCAACTTTTAGGCCTCATGCACACTGGACGTTTTTACAGCTGCTGTTTTTGGCTTCAGATATTTTTTTCTACAGTCAATAAACTCCCCATCATGTTATCCTATGTGTCCATGCACACATAGGCTGTTATCAACTGTTTTTTTTTTTGGCGGTAAAAAAAAAAAACTAGTGGGTTCCAAGAGGAGTTTTTCAGCTGTTTTTAGCTGTAAAAACGCTCTAACATCAAAAAACGCAGATGAATGCTCAAAAACACGGCTCACCAGCAGTTTTTAATATTTTTGATCCATTGAAAAATAAAAAATAAAAAAACGCTAATATGGAAAAAGGCTAAAAAACGCTATTGCAAAAATGTTGAAAAACGTTGAAAAACTCACTGCAAAGCTACTGCCGTTTTTATAACGTTATTTTACCGTCCAATGTGCATGAGGCCTAACATGCCATGTTTATGCGCGTTTTGCGACGTTCCTGAGCGTTTTTCGTTTAGAAGCGTTTTTGGCAATTTCTCCCTCCCTTTCTCCCTCCTTCTCCCTCTCCCTGTCCCTCTCTCCCTCCCTCTCTCTCTCTCCCTCCCCCTCTTCCTCTCTCCCTCCCCCTCTCTCCCTCCTCCTTCCTCTCTCCCTCTCCCTCTCTTTCCCTCCCTCTCCCCCTCTCTCCCTCCCTCCCTCCCTCCCCCCCTCTCTCTCTCTCCCTCCCCCTCTCCCTCTCTTTCCCTCCCTCCCTCTCCCTCCCCTCTCCCTTTCTCTCTCTCTCTCCCTCCCCCTCTCTCACTCCCCCTCTCCCTCCATCTCTCCCCCTCTCTCTCCCCCTCCCTCTCTTCTTCTCACTCTCTCCCTCTCTCTCCCTTCCTCTCTCTCTCCCTTCCTCTCTCTCTCCCTCCCCCACTCTCTCCCTCCTTCTTCCTCTCCCTCCCCCCTCTTTCCCTCCCTCTCCCTCTCTCTCCCTCCCTCTCTCTCTCTCTCCCTCCCTCTCTCTCTCTCTCCCTCCCTCTCTCCCTCCCCCTCTTCCATCCTTCCTCCCTCTCCCTCCCTCTCCCTCTCTCCCTTCCTCCCTCTCACTCCCCCTCTTCCTCTCTCCCTTCCTCCCTCTCACTCCCCCTCTCCCTCTCACTCCCCCTCTCCCTCTCTCCCCCTCTCTCCTTCTCACGCTCTCCCTCTCTCCCTCTCACCCTCTCTCCCTTCCTCTCTCCCTCTCCCTCCCCCTCTCTCCCTCTCCCTTCCTTTCTCCCTCTCCCTCCCCCTCTCTTTCCCTTTCTCCCTCCCATCTCCCTCTCCCTTCCTCCCTCCCTCTCCCCCTCTCTCTCACTTCCCCTCTCTCCCTCCCTCTCTCTCCCCCTCTCTCTCCCTCCCCCTCCCTCTCTCCTTCTCACTCTCTCCCTCCCTCTCCCCCTCCCTCTCTCCTTCCCTCCTTGCATCCCACAATATACAAGGGTTCTGGGTTTTAATGGCCAGAAATGATTCACCACTGAAAACGCCTATAAATGCAAGTTACCGCGTTTACACGCTGTTACAAGCATTTGGTGTTTTAGATTCCCCTGAACTACCGTCCTGAATGCTAATTTTTGCAAAAAAAAATGCTTCTAAACTGCTATAAAATGTACATGTACCCATAAGAAAATAAGATAACATTGAGGAGAGTTCAGGGGCTGCTGAAAAAAATGCCCAAATGCTCCTAAACGTCCATTTACCAGCTGCAGTGTACATGAGGCCTTAAAGAAGCACAGTGCTGAATAGTAAAAAAATGCCCAAATGCTCCTAAACGTCCATTTACCAGCTGCAGTGTACATGAGGCCCTAAAGAAGCACAGTGCTGAATAGTAAAAAAATGCCCTGGTCATGAAGGAGTGGGGGTAAAACCTTCCGGGGGAAAATTTCAAACAGTTCCTAATGAACCAGCCGTAATCTGAGCGGTGAGTGGCCGTGTCGGCATCCCCCTGAAAATGGAAGGAGCCGAGCGGTAAAAACTGTCAACCGAACAATGACTGCATCCAATCAGCTGCCGTCACTGTTCAGGTATTCTGACAGCCACAGGTGCTGCCTGTCTGGATACAATAGCCGGCAACAGCTCTGTATTTAGTAACAGTTCTCTGAATCTTAATTCGACTCGAGTTATTTAAGGCAAAGAAAAATGAATTTTTGTCTTTAAAAAAAAAATGTATATTTCTCTATCATAAGGGACAGCTTTCTAATGCTCCATAAACATTAAAAACCAATTTCACTCCCAATGTGGACCTCAACGGAATAAAGATGATTTGCATATTATCATTAACGTTTAAGATCTTCAAAGAAACAACCGAGCACATGAAAAGCACCAGGAAATTTTACTCTGCAAAGTGCGGATTCAATTAAAGGCTTAAATCTTTGTGCAGCAATGTAATTATGTTCAAGAAGGCCAAGTTTATAAATTTTCTAAGTAAAAGAAGGAAAACTCCTGTTTCTTGGGAGAAGATTCTTTTTTTATCCCCGATTTAGACCCACTTCATTCTGGCTTTGAAATTCACATTAAAAGAGTAATCTACCTAGATATAGATAATTCTGTTGTAGGTGGAGCTTGTTGGATAAAATTAGATCCCACCTCCACAGCTCCCATCTCTCTATAATATATTCTCTAAAAATATTTAAAAAAATAAAAATACTAGCAGGGATGGTAGGAGGCCCTTATAATGGGCACAGAAAGTGTATAGAGCCGGGAACTCAGTATAGGGATGATGGGAGCCACTCATAATGGGCACAGCAGGTGTACAGACCCGGGAACTCAGCACAGGGATGGTGGGAACTCCTCATAATGGGCACAGCGGGTGTACAGACCTGGGAGCTCAGCACAGGGATGGTGGGAACCCCTCATAATGGGCACAGCAGGTGTACAGACCTGGGAACTCAGCACAGGGATGGTGGGAACCCCTCATAATGGGCACAGCAGGTGTACAGACCTGGGAACTCAGCACAGGGATGGTGGGAACCCCTCATAATGGGCACAGCGGGTGTACAGACCTGGGAGCTCAGCACAGGGATGGTGGGAACCCCTCATCATGGGCACAGCAGGTATACCGACCCGGAAACTCAGCACAGGGATGGTTTGAACCCCTCATAATGGGCACAGCGGGTGTACAGACCCGGGAACTTGGCACAGGGATGGTGGGAATCCCTCATAATGGGCACAGCAGTTGTACAGACCCAGGAATGAACACCGGAATGGGGGGAGGCTGGGAGCCCCTCATAATGGGCACTGCAGGTGTGCTACATTCACACTTGAGCTGAGCATTTTTAGCCGTTTTTTTCTTTAACGTTTTTTGCCACGCGTTTTGAGCGTTTTGTTTTTTGTTTTTTTTTAGCAGATTTGCAAATATTATAGCCTTTTTTCAGGTGTTTTTCATTTAGGCATTTTTGCTCTGGCCAATAGAAACCTGTGTAATGCCACGTACACACGATCGGGATTTTGGTCGGAAAAAGATATGATTGCTTTTCAGACGGGATTCCACGCAAGCTTGCCTTGCATACACATGGTCACACAAAAGTTCTCTGAACTTTCGACCGCCAAGAACGCGGTGACGTACAACACTACGATGAGCCGAGAAAATGAAGTCCAATGCTTCCGAGCATGCGTAGAATTGTTTCCGAGCATGCGTAGGAATTTTGCACGTCGGAATTGCTACAGACGATCGCATTATAGGAACTTTTTCCGACCGAAAAATAGAGAACCTGCTCTCAATCTTTTGCTGGCTGGAATTCGACCAGCAAAAGTCCGATGGAGCATACACACGGTCGCATTTTCCAACCAAAAGCTCTCATCGGTCTTTTGCTGGCCGAATTTCCGATCGTGTGTACACGGCATAAGGTGTGAAGTGATGCTAGAAAAGGGGAGGGGAGCTGCTGTTTGAGCTCAAATGCCTGAAAAAAAAAAAAAATTTCTCGCTGTTCAGGCGCTTTCCATTGAAGTCTATGGGGACAGAAACGCTTAAATCTGCCTGAAAAGTAGCTCATGTACTTTTTTGAGAGACAGGCGCTTTGCTACAGGTGACAAAACACTCAAATGTGAACAGGGGGCCATTAAAATAAATAGGATTTTGCATGTTGAGCATTTTTGAGCGTCGAGCTTCAAGCTGAAAAACGCTCAAGTGTGAACGGGGTCTGGGTGAAATGACTTATATGGCCAGTTTACATGCAAATACTACTAAGTGGCATTCTTTAACAATCATCCCATTGCAAAAGAGAAAGATAACTATTATATTTTATAAATAATCTTTGTCTAAGCGTATAATCCAATTTTATTGAATGTAAAGGACTGTGTATGCATCAGAAAGCTGCGGTCCTGAACTCATTATCATGACAGTAACTTACTGAAATGTCAGACGACTAATGAAGGAAAACATTAATGCATGCATGCATAAGGCCTTTCCTATCTGATCTCCGAAGAATAGAATGAATGGGGCATCCTCTCCTGACATTCAGAGCGGGGATCTACATTAATTAAGACCC
Source organism: Aquarana catesbeiana (assembly GCF_042186555.1). Taxonomy (NCBI): domain Eukaryota; kingdom Metazoa; phylum Chordata; class Amphibia; order Anura; family Ranidae; genus Aquarana; species Aquarana catesbeiana. Next base: position 20,977,500 of record NC_133334.1, read on the forward strand.
CGAGTCTTGTTACTGCTGAGGTCTCGTTTTTGAAAAAAAGTAACAATTTGGTGGCATTTTCACTTATTTGATATGAAATCAATGCCTGGAAATCTGAAGCTGTAACTCAGGGGTTCCCAAATTTTCCATTATAAGGGCCACATCATATGTTTTACAAATATTCGTCGGCCACTAAAAATCTGTTTGATGAATGAATGAATAAAATTGAAATGAATGAATATGTTTTATCTGGAATTTTTTTGTAATCAACATGATATGATTCAGAACAACAGAGAAAGATCTTCAGAATAACAAGCCAATCCATGCCCCCCCCCTACATCGGGGTCCCCATTAGAAGATCCTGATGGGCACTCTCATGCAACAAGGGGGGACTCTAATCTGGACCCTGTTGTAAAGGGGAAGGGGGGACTCTAATGGGGACTCGCACATAAGGGGTTTTTTGGTGAGGACTCTCATGTAAAGGGGGGCACTGATGGGGATTCTGATATAAGGAGGGACTCTGATCTGGATATGAGGATTCTAAAGTAAGGTGAGGAGTGCACTCTGATGGGGACTCTGATAGGAACTCTCATGTAAGAGGGGACTCTGATGTCAACTTTCATGTAAGAGGGGACTCTGATGTAGAGGGCGACTCTGATGGGGACCCTGAAATAAGGGTGGCCGGATGCTGATGGGGACTCTGATAGGGACCCTGACCCCCATGTAAGGGGGACTTACATGATTGGTTGCCCATCAGTGCAGTCTCTTCAGTGCCCATCAGTGCAGTCTCAGCAGTGCCCATCAGTGCAGTCTCAGCAGTGCCCATCAGTGCAGTCTCTTCAGTGCCCATCAGTGCAGTCTCAGCAGTGCCCATCAGTGCAGTCTCTTCAGTGCCCATCAGTGCAGTCTCAGCAGTGCCCATCAGTGCAGTCTCTTCAGTGCAGCCTATCAGTGCCCATCCGTGCAGTCTGTTCAGTGCCCATCAGTGCAGTCTCTTCAGTGCAGCCTATCAGTGCCCATCCGTGCAGTCTGTTCAGTGCCCATCAGTGCAGTCTCAGCAGTGCCCATCAGTGCAGTCTCTTCAGTGCAGCCTATCAGTGCCCATCCGTGCAGTCTGTTCAGTGCCCATCAGTGCAGTCTCAGCAGTGCCCATCAGTGCAGTCTCTTAAGTGCAGCCTATCAGTGCCCATCCGTGCAGTCTGTTTAGTGCCCATCAGTGCAGTCGCAGCAGTGCCCATCAGTGCAGTCTCAGCAGTGCCCATCAGTGCAGTCTCTTCAGTGCCCATCAGTGCAGTCTCTTCAGTGCAGCCTATCAGTGCCCATCAGTGCAGTCTCAACAGTGCCCATCAGTGCAGTGTCTTCAGTGCAGTCTCTTCAGTGGCCATAAGACAATCCACAGGCAGTCAGTCTAATGAGACATTGCATTGAGGAGAAGGACCTACCTGCCATCCAGCTCACTCCACATCCGATCCGAGGCTCTCATCCCTGCCGCTCCCACTCCATTACCCAGCTCCACCTGCAGCCGCGGCCTTCTCCCGAACCATACAGACTGCTTCAGGGTGGGTTCTGAGCATCAGTGGAGCTCCTGGCCCCACCCTTTTCCCCTGCTCTCTGTGGAATACTGCTGCCCCTGTCTACCTGGTCACTCCACAGACAGTGCCATCATACAGCTGTTTTGGGCCCCAAAACAATGACTGGGCCCGGGGCAGCTGCCCCATTTGCCCCGTGTTAAAGACGGCCCTGGTCCTAGCAACCAATAACAGTACAACAACAGGGCAGAAAAGGGATGCTGAGGAGAAACAGAGATTGCAGGCTGACCTGAAAACCTGTGCAGGAGGTTACTGACTGCTCCTGGAGGGAACACCCTAGCACAGCCCCCTCCCACCCTGCACATTGCAGCTCTCACCACTTCTGGAAGTGTCTAAACTCACTGTGCCAGTCCAGCTCCTCCACCTCACCCTGCATAAGCTTTTATGTTGCAGTCGAGGGGTAGAGTGAAGTGAAACACTAGGGTTATAGTCTGCTGACAACACAACTAAGGTGGTGGAGCCCAGCAGCAATCTCAGGGCTTTTTTCATGTCTCCACACGGACAGGATTTTTCAGGTTAATAATATGCCTAGAATGCTTTAATTGCACATACTGTACAGTATAGACGATTTTTTTCTGAAACAAATGGTCTGGTGACAGGGCCGCTTTAATGTTTGGTGTCCCAAAAACAGGTTGTATGTGTGTTGGTGGAATAGCATGCCGCTGGCAGCAAGAAAGGTAAGCTTTGATGTCCAGCTGCTACTACACATATGCGTCTATGGCTGTATGGGGTTCTGTGTTGGAAGCAAGAGGCGTCACACGTCCCGCACCCCCTGCCTGCCCGCAACATGTCACAAATCCCAGGAGGCGGCGGGGGTCAGACCTCCTGTGCTGCACCGTCTTGTGCATACAAGCCAATTCTACCGCGAACACCAGTGTGACTGTTGTTTGTAACATTCTCTGCCTGCAGTCTGCTTTAGGAATCCATTTGAGTGCATTTAACATGCTGCCATCTTACCCGGCCCTGATGAAGTGTGGTTGTTGTGGTAGGTGTGGGCAGCCTATTGCATGGGGGAAAGTTCAAATACACATTCAAGTTTAAACACACATCCGTGTGTGTGTGTGTGTGTATATAAAACACAGTTTACTATGCTTCAGTTATGTATGAACACATTGCGTGATCGTTACCAATCACTCACTGTGTTCATTCACAAATGGAAGGGGTCAGTAAATGACATAGGGGCCCAGGCAGCAGGGAGAATCTGCACCACATGGGGTGTTTAGGGTGTGCCTGGCACACCTGTGTGCATGCCTATGGTTTGGCCCTTGGAACGCCTTGGCTTTGTTTGACCAGCTTGTTCTAACCAGTTGAATATTACAGACTTTGAACTCGTAAGGATGTTTGCTTTTGGTGCTTGCTTTGATCTATTACCCAAATCCAAGATGGCGGCACTGGTGACCCGCAGCAGGGAGAAGAACCGGCTGTGACTTTGCGAGCAAATTCCATACCCAAGCCACTTCTACCCTGAACACCAGCACTGACTGTTGTCATACCTCCCAACTTTTTGAGATGGGAATGAGGGGCACCTATCAGCAAAAGTATGCAGGCATAGGACACACCCCTTGCCACGCCCCCTTAAAGGAGAATTGTGCAAAAAAACCTAAATTGGTTAAACCCACAAGTGCTTTTTTTTACCACTACTATTCCTTTATATTGGCTTTTGGAATTTACAAATGCAGCAATTTAGAAATCAGATGAAAGGTTTAGCGCTGGGAAACACTTTTTGATAGATAAAAAGTGCATTTTGTATACAAATATATAGATCAGACCAAAAGGAGGGAAAAATGAGGAGGAATGAGGGACAGAGGGGGAATTGCTCCAAATCAGGGACAGTCCCTCGAAATCAGGGACAGTTGGGAGCTATGTGTTGTTTATACCATTCTCTGGAATTGATTTGAAGTTTATTTAACATTCTGCCATCTTACCCTCCCCTCATGAAGTGTGGTTGTGTGGCCCTACGGGAACACAATGGCTGTAGTTTGCCCTGCTTGTGGTAACCAGTTGACTAATAAAGCCTTTGAACTCCTTTGGCGTTTGCTGTGATCTATTAGTCAAATCCAAGATGGCGGCACTGGTGACCCGCAGCAGCGCAGCAGGGAGAAGAACATCTGCGGGCTGCGAGAAGACATTGATATCTACATTTTTAAAAGTCAGCATCCACAGAATTTGTAGCTGCTGGCTTTTAATTTTTTTTTTTTTAAAACAAAGGCGAAGTTCCTCTTTAAGTTGTCACCCATAAAGGTTGTTTTATGATTCGTAAAGACAATCGGACAGACGATGTGAAGTCACAGCTCCTACAACAAGATAATTAATCACCCCAGTAATTCAAGGTGCTGCCTGTCAGTTGTTGGATTCTATCTTCTATACACAAGACATGTTCTTTCCCGGCTCAGCGGGTAACCTATATATAACAGAGAGGCAATATTTTATGGTAATGGGGAGGTGTTTATGAATCATCAAGCATCATGATCAAAGAAGGAAACTGCTATACAGGGGATGAATAATGGATGAATAATATGCAAATATAGATCTAATTATATGCTTGCTACGCAGATTACTAATTCCCAAAGTAAAATTTTGCACAACACAGAACTGCCTTTATTTTTAATTAACCAGGCGTAGCAAAGACAAGTGATCTGACAAACAGATTGTCCGTTTACTTAAAAGTTGCTAAATATAGTTCCACCCACTAAACGAGTAAAAGATTACATATACACGTATCTAAAGTTTTAACACTTACACATTAAAGGACACCCACACAGTGAATCAGACTATGAAAAGTAGGCCGTATACCAGTTTACTTCATGGGCAGCGGGTATTGCCCCATCGATCCTTCTCCGGGCAAAAATTGACCCCCCCATCCCTCCCCCTTGCATGTTTTTTTTTTAGGTTTCCAGGTACAGACTCCTCTTTTGGACTCTGCGAGGACCCTGACGGTAATAGGAAGTGCCCATGTCATGTAGGCTATGCCGTGGCTCCCTTGTCTCTTCTCATTCTCCAGAGACTTGACTATGATATTGTAATGGATGTGATTAGGAAATGTGATCATGGTGAACTGTCTATTCCAATACATGCTTTATATACCTAACATATATAACTCAGCTTCCACGCTTAATAAGCCTTAAGACATATTCAGATTTTTGCAAAGCCCACCCTTCCCTTGCTAAGGAACTGAACTGCAACAGTTAACAGAAGTTCCCGCCTGCTTCCCAGAATACATTCAGAATATAACAACATGACACCAATGGGTTAAAAGAAGCGAGAAATGCTGCAAGAACAAAGCTACTTCCTCAAATGAGCACCCAGCTAAAACCAATGTTTTATCAGTATATGTATTTTTATATTTGTGGTTTGTACGCGCCAGTCTTGTTGACGTATCTTAATCTTTAATGGAATTGTATAAAAGTCTTGAGAAGCGGAAATATTAAACAGAAGTTTTTTATTCTGAACTGAGAGTCAGCTTAATCACTTCAAAGCGTGCATGCTTTTATATTCCATCTGATCAGGGGTAGATATAATAATATCGGACTTTTGTTCTGATCCAAATCAATATTTTAAAGTGGAGCTTAACGCTCCTTTTCAGCCAAGGAGCTGCCAGATTGGTCTCTGATCTTCAACTGCCATGATGCTTCACATGTGATCGGTTATGACACCAGCCATTTGATGGTTTGACAAGTTTGGTTGAGAACACAGATCAGTGTTTCAACAGTGAATATTCATTCGCTGTTGCAACACACATAGATGGGCTCGGGTCGCACTTTCTGCGACCCAAGCCCACCCTATTTTGAAGCCTATTGGAGACTCTGGCTCTAATCAGGTGCTTCAAAAGAAAAAAAAAACCCTGGCCGCTGTACCTCATGCGCCCGGTGCTTGGAAAGGGGCCAGACGCATGAATAGGGGTTGGCCTTGGCGGCCATGGATAGGTTCATGCTATGCATAAATCTATCCATTGCATATAGGGACTGGAGAGAGGCGCCCCTAATCACACCTAATACCCTGTACACACGGTCGGATTTTCCGAAGGAAAAAGTGCGATCGGATTGTGTTGTCGGAAATTTCGATCGTGTGTGGGCTCCATCGGACTTTTTCCGTCTGAATTTCCGACACACAAAGTTTGAGAGCAGGGTATAAAATTTTCCGACAACAAAATCCGATCGTTTAAATTCCGATCGTGTGTACACAAATCCGACGCAAAGTGCCACGCATGCTCAGAATAAATTAAGAGACAAAAGCTATTGGCTACTGCCCCGTTTATAGTCCCGACGTACGTGTTTTACGTCACCGCGTTCAGAACGACTGGATTTTCCGACAACTTTGTGTGGCCGTGTGTATGCAAGACAAGTTTGGCCCAAAATCCGTCGGAAAAAATCAGATGGATTTTGTTGTCAGAATGTCCGATCGTGTGTACAGGGCATAGGGATTAGTAAACTGAAATATAATCTATTTTTTTGTTTTTGGGTTTAATACCGCTTTAACTAAAAGCAGTAATCTGTCCTATTTATTAATCCCCGATAGACTTCACTTTAACTAATCTTACTGCTCCTGGTAAATAAACTGAATGCTTATTCTAGTAAGTGAATTCAGGCAGCCCAGCAAATAATAATAACAAATATGGATATAAAGACATTTTTCTGCGGTTATCCGCCACCAATTTTTATAATCCTCCTCAGAAACACCAGGTTTGTTAATTGAGAATGAATGTTGTGATTAAACTTGGCCGGTTTCATGTGGAGCAGGAGAACGGTAAGACGGCGGAGATCAATAAGACGGCGCAGTGTTCCCGCCAACCCGCTAATCTCTCATCCTCATGAATAATTCAGGTCGTCGGGCTCCTGAGCTGTCACTTTAAAGGTTAGATGAAACACACATTAATCTGTGAAAAAGGTGGAAAATTTCTTTTTTTGGGGGGGCAAAAAACATCACATGCCTGGTTTGCATATTAAAAATTATGTTTTCAAAGAAGGTAATAAAATGTTATAAACACCCTGATGTGATTAATAGTAACAAAGGTTGGATCTCTGCAAATCTCTGATTTTTACACACAGATCTAATAATGGTTACAGTAACGGATTATTCTACAAAAAAATGTTTCATCATATATCATTATATTTGATATACTTCATATATCTATGGTCGAAATGTTAAATTATATATCAATTTCCACATTATATTTAAATTTTTACTATCTGACTCCTAATCTGAATGATCTTGAAGTTTGTAAACCTTGAATTCTGTGATACGTATTCACTATGCTCGGTGAGTAGGCACTGCTGTGTCACAGAAATCACAGAGTCTGCCTTATACACAACAGATGAGTTTCAGGGGGCAGGGTCAGTGCAGGAAACACAGCTTGCAGACAGCAATGTACCATGGGATATGTAGTTCTTAGAAATGGAGGAGACGCTGCAAAGTGCATAGGGAATGCAGGAAGTTCCTGTGCAATTCACATGTAACTCAGTGCAATTTAAAATAAATGGGCTCAAATCATACTGCATTGCACCAAAGTAACGTATGCACTATTTTTTTTGGAACCGGATTGCATGGTAGTTTTGTGCATTTGTAACCTGTGTTTGGGGAGTCATTAACCCCTTTGCGCCGGCTTCCTGTTGCTCTTTAGGGAGTTTGGCATTTTGGGGCTGGCGGGGCTTGTGACCATGTGACCACCATGATTGGCTGTCATGGCGGTCACATAATCGGAAAATTCCCAATCGTAAAAAGCAATCAGGAGGTTTGCCTTTAATATCAGGCAGGTTCTGCATTTAATATCACTTTACCATTGCATTGACACCCGCTGCGGATCGCAAGGGCAGTGTGATTTAAAAGCGGTGCAGGAAATGCGCACGGATTGCAAGTTTCCTGCACCGTATTTTACTGTGAGCCGGGGGGGGGGGGGGGGGGGGGGGGATTTTTCAAGTAAGCATGTATTGGATTGTTACATATATGTATTCACACTGCTTTCACACTGGGGCGGTGCGCTTGCAGGATGTTAGAAAAAGTCATGCAAGCAGCATCTTTGGGGTGATTTGGGAGTGGTGTATACACCGCTTCTCCACCGCCCCTGCCCAATGAAATGAATGGGAAGCACTGCAGTGCTACACGGGCGCTATTTACCCCTTCTTGGGCCGCTAGTTAAAAGTGCCCCTACTAGCGGCCGAAACGTGCCGCTAAAATGACGGTAAAGCACCACCAAAACTAGCGGTGCTTTATGGACGATGCCCTTTACCGACCCAAGTATACTAAGGTAAAAAATGTTTAGACATCAGCAGCACCCCCCTCACTCCCGCTTATACTTACCTGAGCTCTCATTCAATTCTGCGCTGTGCACGTCTTGCAGCTTTTCTCTCCCCTCACTTCCGGGTCTCACTGGCTTTGCTGGGGCACCAGGAGCCATTGGCTCCCAGTGCTGTCAATCAAAACCAGTGACGAGGGAGTGGGGGGGCTGGGCCGAGTCCCACTCTCTGTGTCAATGGGCAGGGCTCGGGAGCGAGCACACACAAGTTCCCATAGGGGCACTGTACAGGAAGGAGGGCCAGGAGTGTCGGCGGGGTGACCCAGGAAGTGAAGGTTCAGGGCTCTATACAGGTAAGTATAGAGATGGCTGTTATTTATTTAATTTTAATTTATTTTTTACCTTTACAATCTTTTTAAATGCCACCAAAGGAAAGTTCTTTACGTCTCAAAAAAACTGTTATAAAATTAATTTGGGTGTAATGCTGCATGATGGAGTAATTGTCACTCAAGTTATCACAGCACTCAAAACTGAAAAATGGGCTGGTAATGAAGGGGTGTTACAGGCTGGTACTCAAATGGTTAAATCAAAATGTTTTGTGTATATTTTGTAATTTGTGGAACACTCTCTTTAGGACACAAACAATCTTACAACTATGAAGAGTGACATAAAATTAGGCCTCAAGCAGAGACAAGTGATGATCAATAAATCAGAAGAAAAGAAAAGCATTCTTCACTGTGACATTATCTTGTAATACAAATGTCACCAGACAACAAGGAACACAAGAGGCAACAAAAAAAAAAAACTGGGTCATTCTTAATTTACAGAAAAATGTGTCATGTTTGCAGGTCGGGGAAAACCGATAAATAAACAGCATCCAATCAAGTACAAGGGGAACTGCCAATGCTGACCTACTTGTCAAAATGCTAGTTTGGCTGGCTGGCATGATGGTTTTCTGGCTCCTAGGGGCCCCTTCACACTTTTCCACTGCGTTGCTCTATGTTACTGCACTCGTGTTAACATGTGTTGCATTAATGCAAACCATTTATTTTAAATGGACTGCCAAAGCATCACAACGGATGAAATAATGTATGCATGTTGGCAATTCACCTCTGCACATAAAATTTGATAAATTCATCTATTTTATATGTCCCACATGCATGTCTTTAATTATATGAATAGAAGAATATTGGGGGGGGCTCAGTTCAACACACTACCCCCACCCCACCCACACTGAAATGATGGCAATAGTGTAACAGGATGGGTGATTTGACATGGACAGGGAGTAATAGTTTACTAAACAGGTGTAAAGTAGAATCAAGAATGCAAACAGGGTCGGAATGGCAAAGAGTATGAATATACTACACAGCGATACACAAGCGATTATTAAAGCTGCCTGTGGAATTTTCACATCAATGTCTCTGTGACTCAATCAGGTAGCAAGTGGCCGCATACAGGGCTGCTTTTTGACACCCTAGGCAAAACCTCATTTTGCGGCCCCCCCATTGGCTCCACCCCTGACTTCACCCTCTTTGCCCTGCCCATGTATACCTCAACTTTTTAATGAAACGCCCATCAAATGCAGCCCACCAGCGCCCATTAATGCAGCCCCACAAGCACCCATCAAATGCAGCCTCACCAGCACTCATCAATGCAGCCTCACCAGCACCCATCAAATGCAGCCTCACAAGCGCCCATCAATACAGCCTCACAAGCGCCCATCATATGCAGCCTCACAAGCGCCCATCAATGCAGCCTCACAAGCGCCCATTAATGCAGCCTCACAAGCACCCATCAATGCAGCCTACCAGCGCTCATCAATGCAGCCTCACCAGCACCCATCAAATGCAGCCTCACAAGCGCCCATCAATGCAGCCTCACAAGCGCCCATCATATGCAGCCTCACAAGCGCCCATCAATGCAGCCTACCAGCGCCCATCAATGCAGCCTCACAAGCGCCCATCAATGCAGCCTACCAGCGCCCATCAATGCAGCCTCACAAGCGCCCATCAATGAAGCCTACCAGCGCCCATCAATGCAGCCTCACCAGTGGCTATCAATTGCAGCCTCACCAGCGACCATCAAATGCAGCCTACCAGTGCCCATCAATGAATGTTTGCTTGCTTCCATTCATTTAGGAGTCGGGACACAGACACAGTCCTCCGCTGCGCCTCTGACACTATGTGAGAATGGCTGCCTGCTGATGCTGAGACTTAGTTGATTGCTACAGAGAGAAGAGAGTAGGAACACCAGTGGGGCACCCTAGGTGGCTGCCTAGTTTGCCTAGTGGTAGCACTGTCCCTGGCCCTGTCCCTTAATATAGCGATTTCCCCCGCTGAGCTGTTGTGTTGTGATGGATTGGTGCCCCCCCCCCCCCCCGCCAGAACACTTCGGTCAGCGCTCTCAGCCATTGGCTAAGAGCACTGATTGGGAGCCGGTCGGCCGCTGATTTTCCAGCATGCTTGTCTGACAGTGTCAGACAGGGTGCCATACGCCATATTAAACCGCCTGATGTCGCCTGCCATTAGGCCCGTTAGTATGGGGGTTTTGACTTTATAACAAAGAGTTAAAGTGGTTGTAAACCCCCCCAAGACATTTTTACATACAGGTAAGCCTATAATAAGGCTTACCTATATGTACTGAAAATATCTCCTAGATGTGCGCCGTTTAGGAGATATTTACCTTGTAGTGCGCAGATGATGTCATCGGCACATGCTCAGTAAAGAAACGGCCCTCCGTGCCGTTTCTTCCCCATCATGTGCCGTGACTGGCGGCACCCGTGGGAGTGACATCACGTGGCTCTGGCCAGTCACAGAGCCGGAGTCCGCGGCCCAAGAAGGAAGAGGGGCAAAGATGGATGCCTCCACCAGCGAGGTCAAGCGGACATTGCGGGCTTCATTTGAGGGTAAGTGCCACATAATGGGCTAGTATGCAATGCATACTAGCCCATTATGCGTTTACTTTGCAGGGGAATAAAGAGGTAGTAAAATCCATCAGGGTTTACTTCCTCTTTAAAGTAGCATTCCAGTCAAATCCTAACTATACCCAAATCTACTCCCTATTCTAAGCCTTTTCTTGCCTATGCTGAGGGAGCTCTGGTCCGGTCACATGAGCTCTTCAGCAGCCCGCTTCTGTGTAGAGCAGGGGTCTCCAAACCTTCTAAACAAAGGGCCAGTTTACTGTCCCTTAGACTTTACGGGGGCCGGACTGTGGCCAGTGGGAATAGAAAATGCCCTAGCGTTAGAAAAAGAAAAGCAAAACTTCCCTTAGAAAAGCAAAACTTCTCTTAGAAAAGCAAAACTTCCCTTTAGGGGTGAAGTTTCACTTTAAAGAATCTGATTATTATTTATAACCCCCAAAACATTATAAATTTTCTAAAATTTTTAGGTCACATGATATTAACACACCAGTTTATCAAGTGCACAATTTAAATAAATAATACAATTAAGCTAGTTTTAGGGCACACAGATGCAATATATTACACATTTTTTTTGTAAAATATAAAAAGATGAAATAGAATAATAATTATTACTTTCACTCTGGCATGTATGGTCAGCTCACAATCGACAGTTGACATTTTTGATATTTTTAATCAATAAAAAAAAAATTGCTTGTTTGCTAAATTGATGTCAGGTCACTATATATGTATGGCCATCTTAAAAGAGCCAGCGTTCTCCTCAGTTCTGTATTGGGAAAGCTGGAGATAGATGGAGAGATGGAGAATGTAACGCTCCCATGCACAGAGACTAAATCAGCATGTTTAATTTACAGGGTGCTCTTCCCAGCCTCTTCCCTGCTGGCTGCCCTCCCCTCCCCCCCAACAGGCACTGTCTGATTCCTCCTTTTTTTATCTTGTATGATTCTTATATCTTTGAGCATCTATGAATATATCGCTTCCCCAGAAGGACTGGAAGCTCTAGATTTCACTTCATTGCTTGTAATTGATTTATTGTAATTGTATGACATGATTTGTATTTCATGCCGATGAAGACAGGCAAGATAAATGTAATATAATAGCATTAATGTATGCAAGGAAGCACTTCTTCCGAACTCCTCTACCCTGACCCCCCCCCCCCCCCTCCTCACTTTTTGTCTCTGTATTCCCCTCTCCATCTCTCCGTGTCTTTCTTATCCATCACCGAACTCTTTCTTGCTTCTTCTAGCTGGGCCTTATTCATGTAAAGCTGAACTCCAGGCAAATATAAAAGACACAAATTAATTTAAAGGATGTGTACACCCTGACGATAAACTTCTCATATTTGTTCCCTTTTGGTTTGCTAAGTGTACCATCCAAAGTGTTTTGTTATATTTGTTTGATAAGTGCAAAGACTGCCTATTAATTTTACCAGAAATCTTATATGCTGATAACTTCCTGTGCTCTCTTCCTGTCAGGGCTGGTGTAAGGATTTCTGACACCCTTGGCGAAGCCTCATTTTGCCGCCCCCCATTGGCTCCACCCTTGACTCTACCCCCTTTGCCCTGCCTTTGCCCTGCCCATGTATACCCCACCTTTTAAAGAAGCGCAGCCTCACCAGCGCCCATCAAATGCAGCCTCACCAGCGCCCATCAAATGCAGCCTCACCAGCGCCCATCAAATGCAGCCTACAAGTGCCTATCATCGAATGTTTGCTTGCTTCCATTCATTTGGGAGTCAGGACACAGACACAGTGCCTCTGACACTATGTGTGATCGGAGCGGTGACTGCCTGCTGATGCTGAGACTTAGTTGCTTGCTGCAGAGAGTAGGAATACCAGTGGCCGGGTGTCCTTGGCTGCAGTGTGCCCTAGGTGGCTGCCTAGTTTGCCTAGTGTTAGCACCGGCCCTGCTTCCTGTGTATGAGTTATGGAGATGAGGGAGAGGGGAAGTTCAGAGTGAGGGGAAGTCCTCTCTGTGGCTCTGTCACATGACCAGACCAGGGAGGAAATGCTTCCCCCTCACTCTGAACTGTCTCCGTCAGGAGAAAACCGGGTGCTGTCTGCCTGACTTTAGTTTGTTTTTGTATTGAATGGTTGTGGTAAAAGAATGTCGGGCGGACAGCACCCCCCAGTGAGTCAGCATCCGCTGCGGACTGCACCCCCCTTGGTACTTTGCTGTGTTTAGTGTGTGTTTTTAAACACATCACTATGTCTTGCATTAGAAAAGGCCTTCTCATCCTTTTGGTGAAGATAAAATGTAGTATCTGCTCTTATCAGTTTTCGGGAGGAAGAAGGCTGGCTCCCTTTGGACTTGGGGGGGGGGGGGCCCAGTTAGTATTCCCCCTGATATAATACATTGGAAACGGTGGGAGGGCCTTTGTTCTCCAGAATTGATTCTGGCCTGGTGCACCACGCTTGTCCCTGGTAGAAGGCAAGGCTCTCCCTAAGTTCTAATGCCTTTGTGGTTGGGATGTTGCTGCTCTGGTCTTGCCAGGGGCTGAGCTAAGAGAAGCCCACGGTGTATGTGCCCCTGCAGTAGCAGTCCAGGGGTGCCAGAGATTCTCACGGTGGGGGAGCTCACTTTAGCAACATGGCCACTACACCCATTGCATACTTTTTTCACACCTGCCTTCTGGGCTGGGCCTTTGGTTAGGACTGGAGGAATTTGTATACTGGCTGAAGGGTCTGCCATTGTATTGCATTTTGGTGCCTGCAGTACTTTCTCCACCTCCCTTTCCTTTTTACGTTTGCTTGTTATGGTGTTTTTTGAGCACATACACAGTTTGGCACTTACTCACTCCTGACTATTAGGGTATAGGTCCTCGCCTCCTCGGGCTTAAATTACCGTAATAAAAAAAAAAAAGCTGTGCTTGCCCTTTCTATGTGCAAAACATTATGTGCAAAATGACAATACATATAGGATACAATATAAATAAAATGCCTTAGGTAATTATATAAAGTGTAAAGAAACATATATAATATAGGTCCTTATGGTGTAATAAAAGTCCAACAAATTCAAAATCCAATAATGGCTGTGATTTGGTGACTATATTGATAAGAATATCTTTAAAAGAAAGTGCTCTGTGCATCCATAAAATTCACCCCCTTGGCCCCCACCAGTGTATGCACTAACCCCCTGCTGTGCCCTTGGGCTTACCCTCAATGGGTACCCTATTTGGCCCCATTCACACCTGAGCGTTTTGTAGCTTGGAGTCTGAAGCCACAAAACGCTGGAGGGGAAAAAATCAATTATTCTCTATGGAGATGGTTCACATCTCCACTCCAAATTGCCTGAAGCCAGAAGCTCCAAAATGCCTGAAGCTCAACCAAGCTCTGTAACTTTTTTTAGGCAGATTTGGACATTTTTCTGCTTTTTACATTGGTGACCTTTTGGCCTGTAAAAAATTGCGGCAAAAAAAACACGGCAAAACCGCGTGACGTTCTGCCTGAAAACGCTACGCTCAGGTGTGAATGGGACCAATGGGGGAAGTAATATGGCCTTTTGGTCAGGTTCTCCCCTTCCCATGGAGAAAAGGTTATTTGCTTCCTTCGGGAGAGCCCCACCTAGTATTTGGGTAGGCCTTGCTTCAGCAGGCCTTCCTAAGAAAGGGGTCCGCTTGGTTTCGTCTGGGTTGACCACGAGTGCTCCAGGGGATCTGGCAAAAAAACTGTGGCAAAATCACGCAACTTTCTGCCTGAAAACGCTATGCTCAGGTGTGAATGGAGCCAATGGGGGAAGTAATGTGGTGGCCTTTTGGTCAGGTTCTCCCCCTCCCATGGAGAAAAGGTTCTTTTCTCCCTTCGGGAGAGCCCCACCTAGTACTTGGGTAGGCCTTGCTTGAGCAAGCCTCCCAAAGAAAGGGGTCCGCTTGGTTTCGGCTGGGTTGACCACGAGTGCCCCAGGGGATCAGGGCAAAAAAAACGCGGCAAAATCGTGCAACTTTCTGCCTGAAAACACTACGCTCAGGTGTGAATGGGGCCAATGGGGGAAGAAATGTGGCCTTTTGGTCAGGTTCTCCCCCTCCCATGGAGAAAAGGTTCTTTTCTCCCTTCGGGAGAGCCCCACCTAGTACTTGGGTAGGCCGTGCTTCAGCAGGCCCCCCAAAGAAAGGGGTCTGCTTGGTTTTGGCTGGGTTGACCACGAGTGCCCCAGGGAATCACCATGGAGGACCATGTGTACACCCCGTGTAATTTTTTTGTGTGCTCACTTTTTTATACAGCTGCTGTTTAGTTTTGTGTGTGCTCACCACACCATGGAGCTTTAAAAAAAAATAAAAATAAATAAGGAAAGGCCCAGTTATTTGATTGGGCTGCCTGAATGCATGGAAATTACACCAAAGAAGTGCATGTACCTTTTTTTTTTTAATAAATGCGCCACAGTACTTTGTTGCCATGGGTTGTGGTGTGCAGCTATGCATGTGCGTTGGCAAGGTGTGCTGGGGTGCCATTAAGAAGACAACTACAACATTATCACATGTGTTCCTAAGACACACAGATGTGAACGGAGCCTAACACATCTGCTTACGCAGTACAAAGGTATAAATGAAAAAAGAAATGGTAATTCAGCAATTTTATCATGCTTCTGTATCCTACAGAATCTAATGTATGCAATGCATTTTTTGTGCTTTTTGCACCAACAGATAATATTAAAAAATGCACAATGCTAAAACCATAGAAAACTGTACAAAAAAACAAACAAATTAAGCATATTGTTAATTATTTTTCAAACCCAGAAAATTTACATAGATATAAAATGTCTGTGGCCAAATTTACCAAATGTCGGGGGGCTACCCCTCAACACTAGGGACATTTGACAAATCCTGTGTATGATCAGCCTTCCCCCAACCAATAAATTTCAGCTGTCGATTTTTGGATTTTTTTGTTAAGAAACAAAAGAAGACATTTAACTGGTTGCAGAGGTAACACTTTCTCTTCCCTTTTCCAATTTATACACGTGGGTTGATGGCTCACCGTGTCCTCTGTAGAAGGCTTCACTGACCTCAGGACTGCTTTACACAAATGGACAAATATTTCCTCTTCTATGGAAATAAGCTGCTCAGAGAACCAGAACCTGGAGCAATTTACCGGTTTGTGCCGGCATTGATCACTTGTGAAGGCAGGAAGAGGCCCATTGAAGTGAATTACGATCGAACCTGCAGGTCTTGTAGGTGGAAGTGATGTCTTATGAGATTTACAGTGGGAATATTACATCCTAATAGCAGTTCAGGTCCTGCAGGAAATTACACGTTAGCTGGATGCTTCTCAGCGAGGAGCCCCGGCGCAATGAAGGGAGGGTGGACGGTCATTTGCAAGAAAAATATCAGAGGGAATTAAATTCACATACAGAGCAAAGGCAAATAGGGCTTCATACCGCTGAAGCTGGGAAATGACTTCATTTATGTGGCTGGATTCTGTGTTCCCCACTGACTTTTATTCGTCAACACTTTTTGCTATTTAGTTCTGTAAACTGTAAAGGTCACCATAAGCCGGGGCTGGGTAATTCCCGGGAGTCAGCTAGCCATAGTGCCTAGCAAACAGCAGCTACAGCCTAAATAAAAGTTCAAGTTTATTTAAAAAAAAAAAAAACAATTATGTTATACTTAGCTGCTCTATGCAGTGGTTTTACACAGGGCAGCCCCGATCCTCCTCTTCTCAGGTCCTCCTCAGTGCTCCCTGCTCCTCCTCCCTTTGTTTAACCCCCCACCCCCAGCAAGGTGCTTGCTATAGGGGGTACTCATGTGGGCTTGATCCCGAGCAGCACTGTGTGTGTCTATTGACTTTCAGAACCACTTTAGCCACTTCAATACTTTCACCCCGTTCCTGCCCAGGCCACTTTGACACTTGCACAGTCATGCAACACTGTACCTATATGAAATTTGTAGCACTTTTTTGAGACAGATAGGGCTTTTTTTGGTGGTATTTATTCACCTCTGGGTTTTTTATTTTTTGATAAACAAACAAAGGCAGAAAATCTTTTAAAAAAAATATGTTATTCTCCTTCATTGATATGTGCTGATGAGACTGCACTGATGGGCACTGATAGGTGGCACTGAGGATCACTGATGAGGCGGTACTTATGAGGCTGAGCTGATATACGGCACTGATAGGCAGCACTAATGGACACTGATAAGCAGCACTGATTAGCACTGTTGGGGCTGCCTTTTTAATCAGGATACTGATGATCAGTGCCCTGGTTATCCAAGTAAATGTCCCCTGTCATACTTGCTGGTTACTGGCTCTCCTCCCCTCACTCTGTGACAGCGCAAGTTTGTTTACATATGATCAGCGGTGATTGGACACAGCTGATCACATGATAAAGGGCTGCTGTGATCGGTCCTTTACCCTGATCTGTGATGTCAAAGAACACATGGGCGCCCTCCCAGAACTGGACGACTGTGCTGTAGCCATCTTTTGGGGAAGAGGTTAAAGCGGAGGGCCACCCTAAAATAAAAAATTGCATTCATATTCTTAAAAAAATTTAAAAAAAAAAAACATCTGAAAAAAAATAATAAAATTTTAACTTACCTGAAACCCCTGTTGCTAGGCGGTCTTCCTAATCTGCCTCTTCCTATTCCGCAGCGCTTCCTCCTCTTCGGCGAGCAGCCCGTTGCCTTCTGGGACATGTGTGTGTCCCAGAAAACAACGGGGCCATTCACAAAGCGCCGTGCGACTCGCTCATGCGCAGTAGGAATTGGGCATTGAAGCCGCTTCGTTAAGATGGACGGGTCGGCCTCGGGGGGGCGACATCGCGGGCTCGCTGGACAGGTAAGTGTCCTTATTAAAAGTCAGGAGCTACAGGTGTGGTATTTTTACATAGTTATATTGTTTCAGCTTGGACCAACTATAGATACCTCTCTAGAACAAACTTTCTCAACCTTTGTACCCCAGATGAACCCTTGAAATAATTGTATGGTCTCAGGGAACTCCTGGTAAGATTATTCCATTGGTGTAGTAATTGTGCAAAATGCCCCCCTTACATGGTTGCTAGAATGACACCCTTGGAGTCATGCCACTGGCTCTCCCACACCTGGAACAATGCATGCTCCATTTGATAGGTGGTCATTTATCCACAGCATCAGGAACCCCTAGCCACCCATGGAGGAACCCTGGTTAAGTGTCACGGTCAGGGGTCAGGCTCGGAGACCAGTAGCTACAGCAGTAGAGAGGCTCCCACTGACAAGCAGGATAGGTAAACAAACCGTTCACCCTGGAGGATGATGCGGGCTCACCCGAGGTGCGGGCTCTAAATACTAATCGGTATTGACCAGAGCTTCTGAAAGTGGAGATGGGTTTTGCTGCATGTTCGTACCAGGTCACCGTCCTCAGGATCGCCCCACCAGGAGGTGAGCAAGTCGTGGTCCAGTAGCAGATATAGCAAGTAGGAACACATATCAAACATATGTTTTCTGGAAAATTGGAAATACGTTTTAAAGGAATAAACACACATGGACTACAAAATGTTTTTTTCTTTTTTTATGTTTGCATGAAGTTCTTTAAACTTTACATTAAAGTTGAATAATAAATAAAGATTTTTTTTTTCTTTAAATCCATGGCGAGGTCTCATTGGTGAATTGCCGCACTGCAGATTCTGGACAGTTCTACATAGTAATGAGCTTTTTTCACTAAACCTCAAGATTTTTTTTTTTCCTCCATTCACAGACTGGCTTTCTATCCCATTAAAACATAATCCTTGTGTAATCCTATCAATGCCGCGAGTATCATGTCAGTGGCTGCTTCTGTCAATACTGTTAACTCATGACATGTAATCGTGCTGAGCAATATAAGCATGTAATAAGAGGGAAGAGAGCTCAAGGCCTTAGCCCTGGAATTCTGCCAGGCTGATCCACCAACATAACAGTGTGCTCTGGACGGAGTGCTTAAGAGAACCTGTCATTAAAAAAAAAAAATAGGCAAAGCTAAATAGTAAATCCATCCACATAGTCCATGTGCCTGGAGATATTGCTGGTTTGTATAAACCCCGCTGTGCTTTGGCTCGGGGATCTCCAAATCCAATTTTACGCAGAGTATACGTTTATACCTCAAATTTGGAGTCCAGACATTCCTTTTCCTCAGACCCCATAGTGCAATGTATCAACTTCAGCGACCAAGGTGTTGAATTGGTAAAAGAAGGTAGGTGAAAATCCTCCCAACAGGTGCAAATCTACTGTATCCAAAGTTTCTCTAAAAAAAAAAGTTTTGCTGGAGTTCCACTTTAATATGTAAAGCTCAACATCAATCTCTGAAACCTGCATTAAAGTGACTGTAAAGGTTCAAATTGCATTTATTAAAAACAACAAACATGTTATACATTACTTACCTGTTCTGTGTAATGGTTATGGTTGTAATGAGCAGCCCCGATCCTCCTCTTCTATGGTCCGCTGCCAGTGCTCCTGGCCCCCCCCCCATTGTCGAGTCCCCACCGTAGCGAGCTGCTTCCCTAAGAAATGCTCTGTGTGTCCATTGACACACAGAGCCTAGCTTGGCCCCACCCCCCCCCACTCTCTGCTCACTGGTTATGATTGACAGCAGCAGGAGCCAATGGCTTCCTCTGCTGTCTCTGAGCCTATGGGGAGGGAGAGAGATGCTGTACTCGTGCTCTGCACTGGATCGAGATCAGGCTCAGGTAAGTATAAGGAGGGGTGGCTGGGGGGAGCTGCACACAGAAGGTTTTTTACCTAAACCACTTACCTACCGGGCACTTACACCCCCTTCCTACCCAGGCCATTTTTCAGCTTTTAGCACTGTCACACTTTGAATGACAATTGCGCTGTCATGCTACATTGTACCCAAACTATTTTTTTTTATCATTTTCTTCACACAAATGGAGCTTTCTTTTGGTGGTATTTAATCACTGCTGGGATTTTTATTTTTTACAAAAAAAAAATTTGAAAACAAAATGTTTTTTACTTTTTTTCTGTCAGTAAATTTTGTAACTAAGTAATTTTTTGCCTTCACTGATGTGCGCTGATGAGGCAGCACTGATGGGCACTGATGAACTGGTGGGCATTAATGAGGTGGCACTTATGGGCACTGATGAGGTGGCACTGGTGAGGAGGCACTAATATGCCGCACTGATAGGCAGCACTGGTGGGCACTTATAGGCGGCACTGGTGGGCACGGATAGGCGGCACGGATAGACGGTACAGATGGGCACTGATGGGCATTGATGGGTGGCACTGATCGACAGCAGTGATGGGCATTGATGGGCAGCAGTGATAGGCAACACTGATTGCCATCACTGACTGGCATCGCTAATGGGTACTGATTGGTGGCACTTGTGGGCAGTGGTGGGCACTGATTGCTGTCACTGGTGGGCACTATATGCTGGCATTGGTGGGCAATGTTTTGTGACTCTGTATTTATTTATTGTAATCAGGGCACTGATGATTTCCTTTTTTTTTGTTTATAGCGCAAAAAATGAAAACTGCAGAGGTGATCAAATACCACCAAAAGAAAGCTCTATTTATGGTAAAGCGCTGCATGACCACGCAACTGTCAGTTAAAGTAAGGCTGTGCAGTATCGCAAAAATATGGCCCGCCCTTTACCACGTGACCAGCTGTCAGCCAATGACAGCTGATCACGTGATATAAACAGAAGATTGGTCATCTGCATTTTTTTCCCCCTCACACTGTCAGCATGACGGGAAAAAAAAGATGATCACTGGCTTCTGTCAGTGGGACATCGGTCCCTCACACAGAGAGCTGTGGCTGCCTCATCTGTGCCCATCAGTGCCACCTGCCAGTGCCCACCAGTGCCACCTACCTTTGCCCACCAGTGCCACCTATCAATGCTCACCAGTGCTGCCAATCAATGTCCATCAGTGCCTCATCATCAGTGCCACCGATCAGTGCTGCCTATCATTGTCACCTTTTAGTGCCTACCAGTTCCACCTTTTAGTGCTGCGCATCTGTGCCACCTATCAGTGCCCTTTAGTGCCACCCAGCCGTGCCACCTCTCAGTGCCACCTATCAGTGCCCATCAGTGCCGCCTCATTAGTGCCTATCATTGTAGCCTATCAGTGCAGCCAATCAGTACCCATCAGTGCAGCCTTAGCATACATCAATGAAGGAGAAAAATTACCTGTTTTCAAAATTTTATAACAAACTATAAAACTGTTTTTTTTTTGTTTGTTTTTTTTTTCAAAATGTTTTTGTTTTTTTAGCAAAAAAATTGTAAGAAACCCAGCAGTGATTAAATACCACCAAAAGAAAGCTCTATTTGTGTGAAAAAATGATAAAAATGTCATTTGGGTACAGTGTTGCATGACTGTGCAATTGTCATTTAAAGAGTGACAGCGCTGAAAGCTGAAAATTGGTCTGGGCAGGAAGGGTGTTTAAGTGCCCAGTAAGTGGTTAAGTGATATAAGGTGGAACTTTTCTGAAAAAAATGATACTGTTGCTGTATATTGTGACATGTCTGGAAAGTAATGGACTTGTAATATTACTGAAAGTATCACTTTAGGAAGAACTACAGATAAAGATACTAAATTAAGAAACAAAAATCTTTACTTACTGTGTCAGTTAACTTCATATACTATTTGAATGTAAATATTTCTGATATTGTTTCTGCAGAAGCAATGATGCTTTGATGCCTCATCCAGCCATTACACTCAATGCAGTCTGAACACCCAACGTCATTTTCCCCCCAGTACCCCCATAAACAAAACAATGATTTTTTAATTTTTTTATTTCTTATTTCATTTTTTTTTCACCACCTGTCTACTGTTCAGCGTGTTTTATTTTCTCAGCATTGTTTATTTTTAATTGGAGAAAAATTCAGCTGAAGAAGTTGGATTAAAGCCAAATGAAAAGCGATTACTTTGTGGATCTTTAAATAGAGAAATTCACCAGGGGGGTTACATTATATTACCATATTAGAATAAGTTATTCCTTGAAGAAATAATGTTTAATAAAGCAAAGGGACTAACACAGGTCTCTCTCATAATACCATCATGTCCTTTAGCGCCGATAGATCTTCTTGCCAAGGTGAATGTCTGTGAATCCATTACCAGAGGAAAATCATTCTCCATCACCCGTAATCACACAAGTAAAAGAAATGTGAGCGATCATTATACCACTAAACTAATTAAGTCAATGAATCAAAAGCATAAATATCAGGCCGAGGATATAATAAGGAGGAAGGCTGTCAGGTCCCAAAGACGCCCAGCTGGGAGGGCAAGGGGTTAATCTGCGACCTTTCCTTTCACACCGACCTAATCTTGTTTAACCTTTGCAAGCCGAATATATATAATATGCAAGGACGTGTTAATTGTCAGTCCCTCGCTGTGAAATGAAGATGATCCTGGCCTGTCATATTATTCCATACAGTGACATTCTGCACTGCCTTCATCTGAAAACACAAAAATCGTGGAGCCGCCAACAGCAACCATGCATGTGTGTGTGATCAGTCTATAACCTGTGCTTTACAGAAGGGGTTGTAAAGGTTGATGTTTTTTCACCTTAATGCATCCTATGCCCCACGCTCGATCGTTGCCCGGGCTTCTCGGCTCTTTATTGGATAGATTAATAGCAGCGCAGCCATTGGCTTGCGCCGTTGTCAATCAAATCCAATGACGCGGACGCCGGGGCTGAGTCCTGCACGCGGCGGCTATGGACGCCGAATGCAGGACTCGGGAGCGCACCCGCACGGTAACCCCCTGGGGGAGCACTGCACCCCGGGGGTTATCTGAGACGGGGAGGAGCTAGGAGAGCCGCCGGGGGGGACCCCAGAAAACGCCATTCGGGGCCACTCTGTGCAAAACAAGCTGCACAGTGGAGGTAAGTATGATATGTTTGTTATTTTAAAAAAATAAAAATCAAACCTTTAGAGCCCATTCACACAGGGACTCGCCTGACAAGTCGCCTCCCGTTCTGTGCTATGGAACCGTTCTAAGGGGAGCGACGCAAGTCGCTCCGACTTAGAAAAAGGTTCCTGTACGACTTCGGGGGCGACTTGGGGCGACTTGCATAGACTTCTATACAGAAGTCGTTTTGCAAGTCGCCCGGGCAGTCGTGTGCAGGTCGCCTTGGTGAGGCGACCTGCAAGTTGTGTTGCCCCTGTGTGAATGGGGTCTTAGTGTCACTTCAAGTTGAGAAGTGTCTCTAAAGGCAACATTTTTTTTTTGTTTCGTTTTGGATAAAGTGAAGAGGGATTAGAAAACCTGTCAGTTTTTATTGCTGTCTGTGCCCGTTTGGGAGATTCACCCTCTCTATATGTCCTGTTTACCATATCACTAAAAGTAAAAAAAAAAATTCTTCCATTGGGGACACTAGATCGCGTGACACACCAGGATTCCCTTTGGAGGGATTTTCTCTGACTTCCTGTTTTGGCTATGGGACAGAAAGTGAAGGGAAATCTCTGCAATGGGACACAGATGGCAAAAGAAAAAACTGACAAGGATTATAACCCTCTCTTACTCTATCCAAAACGTAAAAGAAAAAATTGCCCTTAGTGACACTATAGGGTTGATTTACTAAAGGCAAATAGACTGTGCATTTTGCAAAGTGCAGTTGCTCTCTACAAGTGCAGTTGCTCCAAAGCTTAGTAAATGATGTGCCTGCACATATGTTAGGAAGGGATTACATTCTCTTTTACAGGGGTCTTAAAATTTTTTTTTTTGTTTTTTTTTTTCCCTGTCAAGTTGGTAGGTTCAATGCACATTTTTGGTCAGGTAGTATTTTTTTTTTGGATTGTGCCCCTCTTTTGCCTCCGCTTCCTCCCCTTCCCTCTCCCCCCCCCTTTTTTTTCTTGGGGAGTTTTAGGTTGGTTGAGTTTTGTTTGGGTTTTTTTTTTGTTTTGGATGAGGTGGGGATGGTGGGTTCTAAATATTGTATAGCAGGGTTTATTAGATAAACGATATAATTGAGAAAAGTGATTTAAGGTAGAAGAGCAAAGATAAAAGTGTATATATACAGTCTACTCTTTAATTTTTTTTTTGTTTCTAGATATCTTTTTGTACAGTATTGTATGGTTTGTCTTAAATGTAAAAAAAATAATAAAAATTGAATTATAAAAAAAAAAAAATGATGTCCCTTTACAGAGGATACCTAATCAAATGCAAGGAAAATTTAAAAAACAGCATTTTGCTTCCACGTGATTGGATGATGGAAGTCAGCAGAGCTTCTGCTCAGCTCTGGAGCAACTGCTCTTGCAGAGTGCAACTACACTTTGCAAAGTGCACAGTCTATGCGTCTTTAGTAAACCAACCCCTATAATTCAGACCTTTCTGGGGACTTAAAGTGATACTAAAGTTTTGTTTTTTTCTTCTTTAAAAATAACAAACATGTTATACTTACCTGCCCTGTGAAATGGTTTTTCAAGGAGCAGCCCAGATCCCCCTTTTCTCTAGTCCCTCTTTGATGCTCCCGGCCCCTCCATCCTGTCGAGTGCCCCCACAGCAAGCAGCTTGCTATGGGGGCACCTGAACCGAGCCACAGCTCCATGTGTCCATTCAGACATGGAGCCGTGGTTTGACCCCTCTCCTCTCTCCCCTGATAGGCTAACTGACTTAGATTGACAGCAGTGCGAACCAATGGTGCCGCTGCTGTGTCTCAGCCAATCCAGAGGGAGAGTCCCGGACAGCTGAGGCACTCATGTACATCGCTGGATAGAGATGGGGCTCAGGTAAATATTAGGGGGACTGCTACACACAGAAGGGTTTTTTTTTATCTTCATGCTTAGAATGCACCTTCTGCCGTTACAAACACTTTAATACCCCGTACACACAGTCGGATTTTCCGACGGAAAATATTCGATGGGAGCTTGTTGTCGGAAATTCCGACCATGTGTAGGCTCCATTGGACATTTTCCATCGGAATTTCCGTCACACAAAATTTGAGATCTGGATCTCAAATTTTCCGACAACAGAATCCGTTCCCGTAAATTCTGATCGTGTGTACACAATTCTGACGAACAAAGTTCCACGCATGCTCGGAATCAAGCAGAAGAGCCGCACTGGAAGCGAAGCCTTGAGGTTTCACAGCCAGTTTCCTACTGCGCAAGCGTGAGTCGCACTGCGACTTGTAAATCATCCCGTAGTCTTCTGGAACCTGTGATGTGTCCCAGAAGACTGCGGGGGAAGGAGAGGGGCTGAACTTCCAGCTCAGTTTGCCGCGGTGATCTAAACCGGAAGTGGGATCAGGTACCTGCCAAAACCAGCTACCCATTGACCCTCCCCCCCAAAAGGTGCCAAATGTGGCAGTGGAGGGGGGGGTGGGGGTGAGGGTGCAAACTTCAACTTTTGGGTGGAGCTTTACTTTAGGGCTTGGTGTGCGTTGTGTATTTCTTCCAGATCTCTGCTGCAATCCAGTGTGAAATGTTATCTCTGTGCAGGAGCTTCCTGTAATAAAGACCACTTACCGCTGCTTTCCCTCCATGTGCAGGGTGACTGGTCTTGTCTCCACTTCCTCCTGTAGTTCTCTGCAGGCAGCCAGAAGTGGGTGGGGTCTGCTGGGACCCTCTCATAGCTTTGCTCTCTGCACAGTCTATGCGTAGCACAGTGATGATGTCACTGCTTCTTTTACAAGGTAATATCTGGGTTTATCTGTTGTGACCAGAAGTTGGCGCCACACCACCGCTTTGTATAAAGTCGGCACATCAATATATCTTCATGCGTCCCTCAAAATAATAAGCCACATCTAGTGCTCTCCGTATACTTATTCATTGAAAAAAATACCAAAGAACTACTCACATAGTATAATAATGAATGTGCATATCAGATAAAACAGTAAGGCTGGGTTGTGTCCTGCAGATCGGGTTAGGCTCCGAGCATCCCAACACAACAGCACCACTGCTTGTTTAGTTGTTTTAGCCGGCGGGCGCATTGATGTCACATAAACTCTGAACTTACGCGTTACGTCCCAGTGGGTATGGACTTCATCAGAGGGTCCACGTGCTCAGATAGTAGTTTTGCTCCATCATGCTCAGGTAGTAGTTTTGATGAAGTCCCCACCCACTGGCACGTAATGCCTAAGGGCGGAGTTTACGTAGGGGTTTGCTGCACACAATGGGGTTGATTTACTAAAAGCAAATAGACCGTGCACTTTGTGGTTGCTCCAGAGCTTAGTAAATGAGCAGAAGCTCTGCTGACTTCCATCATCCAAACATGCAAGCAAAAATGCAGTTTTTATTATTGTCATTGCATGTGATTGGGTATTCTTTGTAAAGTGAAACTTTGCCTCATTTACTAAGCTCTGGAGCAGTTGCAATCACTTTTGGCAGTTTTTGTAAATTGCACAGTATATTTGCCTTGAGTAAATCAGCCCCAATGTGTATTTACATCCTTTGTGGCTATTGAGAAATATATTTAAATAAAAATGTTGTGCCTGGACGCTGAGTTGTTTGACCAGAGAAGCTTTATAAACAGACAAATCTCTCAAAAATATTTTCTAATAGCAAACACACAAAATCCAAGCTTTCTAAACAGACACAGAAATAGTTTTAGTTTTGCTGACATTACAATGTAGTTACTCTATATAGTTGTTTAGACACTCATAGTGCTTATCTAAGATACAACAACAACAAAATCCTGTCTGGTAATAAATGGAAATGTTACAGTTATGTAAATAAACCTTCACATGAGAGTGCTATGAATACTGATAGAGAGAATTCCCATCTCTGTACACAACACTCTCTCTGCATGCTGAGATAAGAAGCTCAGTGCATTGCAAGGACCCCAAAGCAGTGTGGGAATTATAGGAAGCAGCAAGTGTGTCTTCCGAGTCAATCTGCTACAACAAAACACAGAAGGATCCTCAATACAAAGTGGAGAAAGCAAGTGACTACTAGCCTCATAATGAAGGTATAATATTTTTTTTGCTCAAATATTGTTTATATTTTTCATTAGCTTCTTTTATATCAGTTTTTAAATGATTTTAGTGTTTTAAAAAGAAATTTTCCAATTACTGTAAATTTAAAGTTAAAACACCTAAAAAAAAAAAAAAAAAAAAAAAAGTATTTAACCACTTCAGCCCTGGAAGGATTTATCCCCTTCCTGACCAGAGCACTTTTTGCGATACGGCACTGCGTCGCTTTAACTGACAATTGCGCGGTCGTGCAACGTTGCACTCAAACAAAATTGACGTCTTTTTTCCCACAAATAGAGCTTTCTTTTGGTGGTATTTGATCACCTCTGCGGTTTTTATTTTTTGCGCTATAAACAAAAGAATAGCGACAATTTTGAAAAAAAAAAACAAAATATCTTTTACTTTTTGCTATAATATATATCCCACATTTTTTATCAAAAAACAAATTTTTTCCTCAGTTTAGGCTGATATGTATTCTTCTACATATTTATGGTAAAAAAAAATCACAATAAGCGTATATTGATTGGTTTGCGCAAAAGTTATAGTGTCCACAAAATAGGTAATAGATTTATGGAATTTTTATTATTATTCTTTTTTTTACTAGTAATGGCGTCGATCTGCGATTTTTATCGGGACTGTGATATTGCGGCGGACAGATCGGACATGTTTGACACATTTTTGGGACCATTGACAATTATACAGCGATCAGTGCTATAAAAATGCACTGATTACTGTATAAATGTCACTGGCAGGGAAGGGGTTAACACTAGGGGGCGATCAGGGGGTTAACTGTGTTCCCTAGGTTTGTTCTAACTGTAGGGGGGAGGGGACTGTCTAGGAGGAGAGAGAGATCGGTGTTCATACATAGTATGAACACACGATCTGTTTCTACTCCCCTGAGATAACCGAGATCTGTGTGTTTACACACACAGATCCGGTTCTCACTCTGTCACAAGCGATCGTGGGAGCCCGGCGGTCATCCCGACAATTTTGAAGAAAAAGCAATATTTTTTACTTTTTGCTATAATAATTATGCCCCAAAAATATATAAAAAACAAATTTCTTTCTCAATTTAGGCTGATATGTATTCTTCTACTCATAAAAAAAATCGCAATAAGCGTATATTGATTGGTTTGCGCAAAAGTTATAGCGTATACAAAATAGGGGATTGATTTATGGCATTTTTATTATTTTTTTTTTATTAGTAATGGCGGTGATCTGTGATTTTTATCATGACTGCGACATTGCGGCGGACACCTCGGACACTTTTGACACTATTTTGGGACCATTGTCATTCATACAGCGATCAGTGCTATAAAAATGCACTGATTACTGTGTAAATGACACTGACAGCGAAGGGGTTAAACACTAGGGGGCGATCAAGGGGTTAAGTGTGTCCTAGGGAGTGATTCTAACTGTGGGCGGGGATGGGCTACCACTGACATGACAGCCATCATCGCTCCCGATGACAGGGAGCAGTAGATCCCTGTCATGTCACTAGGCAGAACGGGGAAATGCCTTGTTTACATAGGCATCTCCCTGTTCTTCCGCTCCGTGACACAATCGCAGGCACGGTCACGAAGTACACGGCGGGCGCGTGCGCGCACCCACAATGCCGCAATTTAAAGGGGTCGTACCTGTACGCCCATTTGCCCGGCCATGCCATTGTGCTGATGTACATCGTAGTGCGCTGGTCAGCATGTCGTTAAAGTAGTTTATAAACCAGTGATCCTCAAACTGTGTGCCGCATGAGATTTGCAGGTGTGCCGTGGGAGTTTTGAAAAATAATTAAAATTGCTAGCGTTTTGAAACCTTGAACATATCAAAAAATTTAATGGTAAATCAATGTCACAAAAGTTAAAAATAGTAACATATATAAAAACTCAATCTCTATGTGATTCTGTCATTCATTGGGTCTCCTTCGTAATGCGAGACCTGTGCGAGATCACGGGGGAGAACTCCATCACTCTAATTATATTATAATAATAGAGACCGTTCCATTCCAACTTTGATGCTTATAAATAAAGTTTGTCCATTGTTTTAGCGATGGAGAAATACTTAATCAAGTCTGGAACATTCGCTTCCTTCTGATTTGCTCTCAAAAGCAGGCACATCCTTCACATTAAATTTAAAATTAAATATATATGTAAAAATAAATAAGTTCTTCACCACAAAAATTGTTAAATCTTTTCAGGTGTGCCCTGAATTTTTTTAGATCAATTTGGTGCTTCGCAAGACAAAAAAGTTTGAGAAACACTGTTATAAACGCTAAAGAAGAATTGCAGGTATGGCTATTTTTACATAGATACACATTGTTCTAGCATGGACCAATATAATTATGGATATAGTATATACCAGACCTGTGGGATCCCTCTATCTAGAAGCTGGACATTGCTAATCCAGTGATCTCCACCAGCTATCAGGTCGCATGCCGAGCATCTGCCCTGCTGCATTCTTACCTTCTTCTGCCTTTTACTGATTGGATGAGGTGGAGATCATGACATCACTGCCCCGCCTCTCCATCTCATCTAATCAGAGAAGCTGGTGGTGATCAATGGAGTAGCGGTGCCTACTACAGTGATTTCCGGCTTCTAGAACAGAGGTCTCCAACTTTCTTAAAAGAGCCAGTTTACTGTCCTTCAGACTTTAGAGGGGCCGGATTGTGGCCAGTGGGAGTGTCAGTGGCAGTAAAAAATGCCCTATTTTTGGTATTAGATAAATAGTATCCCATTGTTGGTGTCAGTGCGAGGAATAGTGTCCCATCATTGGTGTTAGTGGGAGGAATAGTGTCCCATCATTGGTGTTAGTGGGAGGAATAGTGTCCCATCATTGGAGTTAGTGGGAGGAATAGTGCTTCATTATTGGTGTCAGTGGGAGGAATAGTGCCCCATCATCATCTGTTTGATCCTGTCTTCTCTCATCCTCCCCTTCTTCCACAATCCCCAATCCATCTGCTCATTGTACAGAGCCTTGGGGGCACTCTGCACATGCTCATTTTGGTGTGTATTGCTGGAGTTTGCTGACCAGGCCTTTTCTGGGACTTTTTGTTTACATCTGTATTTTTTACTAGAAAATTACATAGAACCCCCAAACATTATATATATTTTTTAGTAGAGACCCTAGAGAATAAAATGGTGATCGTTGCAATATTTTATGTTACACAGTATTTGCGCAGCGGTCTTACACACACTATTTTTTTTTTTTTTTTTAATACACTTTAACCACTTCAATACCGGGCACTTTCGCCCCTTCCAGCCCAAGCCAATTTTTAGCTTTCAGCGCTATCGCATTTTGAATGACAACTGCGTGGTCATGCTACACTGTACCCAAACAAAGTTTTTATCAGTTTGTTCCCACAAATAGAGCTTTCTTTTGCTGGTATTTGATCACTGCTGGGGTTTTTAATCTTTGTGCAACAAATAAAAAAAGACCGAATATTTTGGAAAAATAAAAGTTTTTCTTTGTTTCTGTTATAAAATTTTGTAAATAAGTAAGTTTTCTCCTTCACTGACGGGCACTGATGAGGCTGCACTGACAGGCACTGATAAGGCAGGAACTGATGGGCACTGATAGGTGGCACTGGTATGCAGCACTAATGGGCATTGATAGGTGGCACTCATGGGCACTCATAGGCGGCACTGATTGACACTGATAGGTGGCACTGATGGGCACTGAAAGGCTGCATTGATGGGTACTTATGGGTGGCACTGATAGGTGGCATGGATGGGGACTGATGGGAACTGATAGGTGGGCACTGGAAGGTGGCACTGATGGACACTGATGGGTGGCACTGCTGGGCATCACTGATGAGGAGACATCTGGCAGGCATTCATAGTGGGCACTGACTGGCACCATTTGTGGGCACTGATTGGCATCTTTTAGGGCACTATGTGGCATCCCTGGTGGCCATGGGGGGCATACCTGCTCATCAATGTGTGGTGGGCGCCCTGGTGGTCCTGGCGGCATCCCTGGTGTGGGCATCCGCGGGGCGGCTGCGTTGATAAACAATCAGCACAGACTCCCCCTGTCAGGGGAGCCACCGATCGGCTCTCCTCTACTCGCGCCTTTCAGACGCGAGTGAGGAAAAGCCGATAAACGGCTCTTCCTGTTTACACTGTGATCAGCCATGATTGAACACGGCTGATCACGTAGTAAAGAGCCTCTGTCAGAGGCTCTTTACCGAAACTTTTTCGCAGAAGAGAGTTTAACAAGACACGTGGCCAATCATTAAAATTAGAAGAAAAGAGGTTTAACCTTAAACTACGTAGAGGGTGGTATGTGGAATTCCCTTCCACAGGTGGTGGTCTCAGCGGGGGCATCGATAGTTTCAAGAAACTATTAAATAATTACCTGAACGAACACAACATACAGGGATATACAATGTAATACTGATCTATAATCACACACATAGGTTGGACTTGTGCCTTTTTTCAACCTCACCTAGTATGTAACTATGTATTTAGCAGTTTATATTTACTGAAGTAATTGCATTTCCATGTTCTGTGTACTATGAGAGACCGCCCAGATATAGTGAATGCAGGGTCCTGGGTTTAGTAACACTTTAAACATTAAAAATACCTGAAAATCTTTACTCACAGAAACCTTTTCTACCCAACTGGGGCCCGTCTTTAGCTCAGGGAATACGGTTGAATAGACACATTTTGACAGGCCTCTTCTACAATCTGTTGACACATTTTGCAATAAACATCTTCCACCGCCAGCAAGCTTCATGGGAAAGTGTTGCCTGAGATTCAATTTCAAACAGGATTCATCCTCAAGTGATTGATCATATCGCAGCATTGTGAGAGTAGAGGGAGTTACAGTGTAGCGAGTTGCACAAAGAATGTCTCTACTATCTCCTACAAACAGGTCAGAGCTGCCAGTCATGTGTAATTCATGAGATGCAACCGCTGCCTTTATTTGCAAGTGTTTTCTGTGTGTTCTAATATCAAACTCATCTGTCTCGTCTAACCCGATTTCTGGAGTAGAGCAGAATTCAGATTCTCCGCACGCCTTTCTATATGTACGGAGATCATCTGCCGTAGCCGGGCGGAATAAGTGTCTTCATTATAAGGCACTTCATGCCGGCTGCATATAAAATGCCACTTAAAGGGATCGCACGGCACTTACAGGGCTACAATCAGGCGCCATTCTTGTCTGGGTGATTAAGTCATACCTGAAGGGTCTCCGCACCAAACCTGATGTCACAGGTTTTAACAGTGGCGGCCGGTGGTGTATTTTTTTTGGGGGGGGGCAGCAAACAGTACTTAGCCACCCCCACCCACCAGTCGGTCGGTCACCCGCAGCACTTACCCCGGGCAGCGCTTCCCTCCAGGCGACAGGCGGCCGGCTTACCCTGCGTCTCCTCCTCAGCATCAAGATGGTGTCCTCGCCATATGTCTTCTCCTCTGCATCGCGGCAGAGTCCTCGCTGTGCGTCTCCTCCTCTGCAAATAGGGTAGCTTCTCCTTTCGGCCAATTGGTCAACGGGTCTCAGGGTCTCGCTTCCAGATTGGCCGGAAGGATAGTGTGACAATATTCGCTAGTGTCACACAACCGGGTGGGCTTCAGGCACAGTGCTCTGCGCCCCGAGCCCACCCTATTTTGAAGCCTATTAGAGCCTCTGGCTCTAATCACATGCTTCAAACCCCCCCCCCCCCCATTGAAATTCATGCATCTGGCACCCTGCATGTAGACTAGGGGCCAGACGCATGTATAGGGGGGCGGGACATGTTGGGTATCAATTTACTCGGCATAACAATTATCTTTCACAATATAAAAAAGAAAATTGGGCTAACTTTACGGTTGTCTTATTTTTTAAGTCAAAAAAGTGTATTTTTTCCAAAAAAAAAGTACGCTTGTAAGACCGCTGCGCAAATACAGTGTGACATAAAGTATTACAAAAACCACCATTTTATTCTCTAGGCTATTAGAAAAAATATATATAATATTTGGGGGTTGGTTCTAAGTAATTTTCTACCAAAAAAAAAAAAAATTATTTTAACTTGTAAACACTGAGTCTGAAAAATAGGCCCAGTCCTTAAGTGGTTAAGGAAAAAAAAAAAAAAAAAAAAAATATATATATATATATGAAATAAATAAATATGTAGGAATGTAGGAGAGAAATAAGTGCTAATAGAATGCAGGAAACTAGCTTAAGGAAAAAAAAAACAAAAAAAACAAATATGGAGGAGAGTAATAGGTACCTCAAGACTGGCTTCCCCTGCAGGGAGAACAAAATGGCTTTGTGGGAGGGATTCCCCCATCAACACTTACTATATTGATGGGGGAATTGGGAGATTTTCTATCCAGCAACCAGCGGTTGCAGGAAAGAGAATCGATCTGTCTATGGCCGGCTTTAGCTGTATCCTTGGATACATTAGCCAGGGAATGACAATTATGAAAGCGGAAGTAATGAAATCCTTCTCACTTCCAGGTTCATTAGTCACAGAGGAGATTGAGGAATTTTTATTTACCATTTTTATGTTTTTGGTATGTTAGAGGCGATTAAGCTCTTTCCTCTGTAATACAATGGAGCGTTCTATCGTTACATTTTATTTTATTTTTTTTTTTCTTTCTACAGCTTTTATGAAGCTCCCTTTTAGCCCTCTGCAGCCAAATACTTGGCAGTGAGGGGTTACTGCCCTGTGATACTGGACCGCACTGACCTTGCCCTGTTGGGCTGCTAGGGTATGTTTGGGGACTTGGGGTATAATCCCATCACAGTATTCTTAGGTAATTGGTTCAATGGGGGGGATTATCAGATAATCGGTACCATGCCGCTCAATCATTTATTGATATGCATCATCTTATTGTTTGTTCATTGTTCTTTCTATTATACTTATGTTTTTCTTTTTCTTTTTTATAGAGCCATACTTGTTTTCTCTTATATTCTATTACCCTGATGAAGCCAATGCCTTGGCGAAACTAGTAGGGAAGAATTGACCTGCTGTTATATTTACCACCATTCTTTTTTGGTCAACAGAATACTATAATTGTGCTCCCCTCCATATGTGGTTCAACATAATGTACTAATGCTTTTTAATTCAATGTAATAAAGTTTCTTTTTTCTATATAATTTGTGTATTGAGTTGTTGCTGGCACCGCAATAATCCCTTTTTCCTCTGCTCCCCATTGAGGAATTAATGTTTCTTGATCTCCTTTGGATCTAATTATTAAGACAGTGTACTGTAGTCTTGGCTACCCGGAGGACTGGGAGAGCCCAGGGACCACCATGGGCAGTGATGGGATGAGGGAGGATTTAATTCTCATGACATTAAAAGTGATTGGGCGGCTTTAGAGCCGCCCAATCACTTTTAATGAACAGCCAATTGCTGACTGAAAAAAATGACACCAAGTTTATGGCCGCAGCTGCAGCCAGGAGCTTGTTTCATCCACTTTCAATCCAGGGCGTTTTAAAACAGCCCAAGAAGGTGAAATGGTCCATTATGCATTAAAGAAGGTTTCCATGTTCAGGCACCTTGCACACATGTACCACCGCTGATCGACGATACTTCGATATCATTGCAGATCTACCAATGTTCTGGGCTGGCCAGCATCCTTGCGCACATGCAGCCCAGACTCAGGAACGCATTGCCGCCTGAGATGTCTGATCCAATGTTTCTGTGTGAGCAGAGCCTGTCAGGAAGACACGGATGTAGGATGACACAACGGGGCTTGAAATCCCTTCCTATAGCAGACACATGTCAAAATGTTGTGAGTGCTGCCACTGCACAGTTACAGTTATTGCACATTTAGCACATTTTTCTAAGTAGAAATATCAATGTGTCAAGAATTAATATTAACTGCTTATCATACACACACATTTTACACACCTCGTTCTTTAGAAAACTGATGCATTCCCAAACAAAAGCGGGCCATATACACTATATTGTCAAAAGTATTGGGACGCCTGCCTTTACATACACGTGAACTTTAATGGCATCCCAGTCTTATAGGGCGTGCACACGGTCGGACTTTGTTCGGACATTCCGACAACAAAATCCTAGGATTTTTTTCCGACGGATGTTGGCTCAAACTTGTCTTGCATACACACGGTCACACAAAGTTGTCGGAAAATCCGATCGTTCTAAACGCGGTGACGTAAAACACGTACGTCGGGACTATAAACGGGGCAGTGGCCAATAGCTTTCATCTCTTTATTTATTCTGAGCATGCGTGGCACTTTGTCCGTCGGATTTGTGTACACACGATCGGAATTTCCAACAACGGATTTTGTTGTCGGAAAATTTTATCTCCTGCTCACCAACTTTGTGTGTCAGAAAATCCGATGGAAAATGTCCGATGGAGCCCACACACGGTCGGAATTTCCGACAACACGCTCCGATCGGACATTTTCCATCGGAAAATCCGACCGTGTGTACGGGGCATTAGTCCGTAGGGTTCAATATTGAGTTGGCCCTCCCTTTGCAGCTATAACAGCTTCAACTCTTCTGGGTAGGTTGTCCACAAGGTTTAGGAGTGTGTCTATGGGAATGTTTGACCATTCTTCCAGAAGTGTATTTGTGAGGTCAGGCACTGATGTTGGATGAGAAGTCCTGGCTCGCATTCTCCGCTCTAATTCATCCCAAATGTGTTCTATGGGGTATAAAAATCAATTAGAGTGTTGCGCTCTAAGTAATAACTAAAATGATAATAATAGGTGAACACAGTGAAACACATACGGAATAAATCTTAAATGCTAATCACACAGTAGAGCTGCACGATTAATCGTTAAGAATTGAAATCGTGATCTTCTTCCCTTCCCGATCTTCAAAACAGCATGTCACCGATTATTTCTAACAAGTGCAGAGAGTTCTCACAGCTGGGGAAAAAAAAATAAAAATCCAGGCAGCCTGCCAAGTTTTATCACAACACTCCACTAAGTAGAAACAAAGTATCTTTTCTTCTTGTATCAAAGGAAAGAACTCCTAAGCATAAATGAAGGACGTTCAACCATTTAAAGACCAAACCGTTTCTGACATTTATTGCTTACAAGCAAAAATCATTATTTTCTGCTAGAAAATTACTTGGAACACCCAAACATGATATATATATTTTTTTTTAGCAGAGACCCTAGAGAATAAAAGGGTGGTTGTTGCAATATTTTATGTCACACCGTATTTGCGCAGCGGTTTTTCAAATGCAATTTAAAAAAAATAAAAATACACTTGAATGAATTAAAAAAAAACTAAACAGTAAAGTTAGCCCAATTTTTTTTGTATAGTGTGAAAGAAGATGTTACACCGCGAGAATCGTAAACTTTATTCTAAGCAAAAAAATTGTGATTCTCATTTTAGCCAGAATCGTGCAGCTGTATCACACAGTACTAAAAAATAACCACTAAAGATGAATAAATTCTAATATATAAAGTGCAAGTGGTGAAAGTGACAATAGTGAAATGCAATCTTCAAATAGGATAAAAATTAAAGTGCTGGTGATAAAAATGTCCAGATAAGCAACTCTTCAAATAAATATTAAAGTGCTACTAGCAGAAATAAAGTCCATTTAAAAGGTGAAGTGAAGCCGTGAAGTGCTGCTCCAGATAACAGATCAAGAAATGTATACAATGACTTGGTGATTAATTACTTTGGTGGAATTACACCTCTGTGTAAGGTGGTCCCTTACCTTACCTCTGTAAGGTAACAGCATGAGAGAATACAGAAACGACCAGGAGAATTCGGGCTCCTGCAGTAGGCAAGTAAGGGTTTCTCCTTTGAGTAACTCGGAGATAAAAATAGAAAGGGAGCTCCAGATCCAATGCAATGTATAGAGGAGAAGGAAAAAAGGGGGCCCAGATCATGAAGTATGTTGAAACTGGATAAGTTTATTAAAATAACAGTCGATACAATACTCACATTAAAAATATAAAAGCAAACACAGCACCACGAGCGGCGAGCTCGCAACCTGACGTCACTTTTGATGCCTAACTGTTCTGACGCGTAGCGTCACAATCACGTGACTTCATCTATCGGGTTGAGGTCAGGTCAGGACAGGCTGTCCACAAGGTTTAGGAGTGTGTCTATGGGAATGTTTGAGCGTTCTTCCAGGAACGCATTTGCCAGGTCAAACATTGATGTTGGGCGAGAAGGCCTGGCTCGCAGTCTCCACACTTATTCATCCCAAAGGTGTTCTATCGGGTTGAGTTCAGGACTCTGTGCAGGCCAGTCAAGTTCCTCCACCCCAAACTCGCTCAACCATGTCTTTATGCACCTTGCTTTGTGCACTGGTCCAAATCATTTGGTGGAGGGGGGGGGGATTTTGGTGTGGGGTTGTTCTTCAGGGGTTGTGCTTGGCCCCTTAGTTCCAGTGAAGGGAAATCTTAAGGCGTCAGCATATCAAGACGTTTTGGACAATTTCATGCTCCCAATTTGTGGGAACTGTTGGGGGATGGCCCCTTCCATGACTGTGCACCAGTGCACAAAGCAAACTCAATAAAGACACAGATAAGTGAGTTTGGGGTGGAGGAACTTGACTGGCCTGCACAGAGTCCTGAACTCAACCCGATAGAACACCTTTGGGATGAATTAGTGTAGAGACTGCAAGCCAGGCCTTCTCATCCAACATCAATGTCTGACCTGGCAAATGCGCTCCTGGAAGACCGGTCAAACATTCCCATAGACACACTCCTAAACCTTGTGGACGGCCTTCCCAGAAGAGTTGAAGCTGTTATAGCTGCAAAGGGTGGGCCAACTCAATATTGAACCCTACGGACTAAGACTGGGATGCCATTAAAGTTCATGTGCGTGTAAAGGCAGGTGTCCCAATACTTTTAACAATATAGTGTACGTATAGATTTCTATATGAATGAAGGAAATCTAAGAGATTCCTCCATTCATGCTAACAATGTGAATGGGCGAATCTCCCTCTGCGGTTATCAGAACAACTAAACCGTGCCTACATCTCACTGGATACAGGCGCTGTTTGGCTGATAATTTTCCATCTCTACAAAAGTTCGATGGACAATTTTATTGATCTGGGTGCTGCCAACAAGGACACCCTATGGAGGCGAATTTCCATCCATGTATGGCCAACTTAAATCGCAACTATCCGGCTCTTGGGGCATTGTTCCCTCCACTGTCAAAAACAGTGGGGCCCTATTCTTCCCACTGACACCAATGATGGGGCACTACTACTCCCACTGACACCAACCATGGGGCACTATTCCTCCCACTGACACCAATGATGGAACAGTATTCCTCCTACTGAATCCAATAATGGGGCGCTATTCCTCCCATTAACACCAATGATGGGGCGCTAGTCCTCCCATTAATACTAATAATGGGGCACTATTCCTTCAACTGATACAAATGATTGTACACTATTCCTCCCACTGATACCAATGATGGGGCACTATTCCTCCCATTGATACCAACGATGGGGCACTATTCCTTCCATTGATATCAATGATGGGGCACTATTGCTCCCTTGACACCAATTATGGGGCACTCTTCCTCCCATTGATACCAACAATGGGGCACTATTACTTCCCCTATACCAATGATTGGACACTATTCCTCCCACTGATACCAATGATGGAGCACTATTCCTCCCACTGATACCAACGATAGGGCACTATTCCTCCCATTGATACCAATTATTGGGCACTATTCCTTCCACTGATACCAATGATGGGGCACTATTTCTTCCCATTGATACCAACGATGGGGCACTATTCCTCCCATTGATACTAATGATGGGGCACTATTACTCCCCCTAATACCCATTATGGGGCAGTGTTTACTCCCACTGATGCCAGTAGATTTTCTTCGGCAGCCATAAAGTTTGAAGGACAGTAAATTGGCCCTTTGTTTATAAAGTTTGGAGACCCCTGTTCTAGAGGGATCTCACAGATATGGTATAGTCATAGTTATATTGGTCAAAGCTGGACTAATAGAACTATCTAAAAATATTGATACCTGGAATTCTTGTTTAAGTTGGCTGTACATTGGCAGGTTGTATGCCACATACAATATAAAACTGCTGCTTGTTGTTTTTAATACATAGGCTTGTGTTACATAGTTTACTTCCATCACACCCCTCCTGCAATAAAGAGCATTCCCTTTCCCCCTTTTATTTTTTTTTTATCCTATTTAGGCTATCATATCTAACATACTCCCATGATACATACAATGCAATCTTCTGAGCAGGTGCTCTGTTGTGTGTGTAAAGAGAGTTAACAATCAGTTTAATGTCATGAAGGGAATGAACAGATGGAATATTTTCAAAGATTTTCAGTAGTAGACCTATGCATACATCGCTGTTTCTTCCATTGTAATAAAATTATGAAACAAAATTTGCTAATCAGTTGTACTTAGTGATTTCAGCCGCCTTGAATTTTTAATACAAGATCTGGCCTTCTAATTACACTGAAGAACTTCTTAAAGAAAATTGCTTAAACAATTTCTAATTGTCTCTTGTTACTGACAGAGATAACGGCAGGATTTGTATTGGCCATAGAGTGATGCATTCACAAGCTTAACGTAATAGAACTTTACAAATCCCTAGGGCTAATCGCAATAGTACATCTATCTCTTTACCAGACCGGAACTGATCAGTGTAATCCTGGCTGAGTCAGTGTCTTGCAGCACGCTGGCCATGCGTCCGCTCATGTGAATATTGCCTTTCCTCCGAACAATGGAGGGTGTTAGCTGGACCAGGCTGACTGGGGACTGCCCTTGTCTAACAGCACGCCACGGCTTATTCATAATTTTTTCAGCTGCTGACTGCCCATCTCAAAGTGTTCCTTCTATTTAGGCTGCCTATAGATCAGGGGTCTCAAACTGGCGGCCCTCCAGCTGTTACGAAACTACAAGTCCCATCATGCCTCTGCATGTGGGAGTCATGCTTGTAACTGTCAGCCTTGCAATGCCTCATAGGACTTGTAGTTTTGCAGCAGCTTGAGGGCCGCCAGTTGGTCGTGCTTGTAGCTGTCAGCCTTGCAATGCCTCATAGGACTTGTAGTTTTGCAGCAGCTGGGCCGCCAGTTTGAGACCCCTGCTTTAGATGGTCAGATAGCTCACTTAGAATAACAGGTAATGAGGCATCTCAACACTGTGGCCAGGCTGCTGAGACCCAATATGGCCTTCCCTGCAGGGCAAGGGGATGAAGCCCCAAAATGGAACCAAAGTGTGGCCAGCATAGGCGCCAGTAAAGAAATATTCCATGTATGGATATTTTATACATAGTTACATTGTTCCAGCTTGGACCAATGTACTGCATATACCATAACTGTGGGATCCCAGTGCAAACTGGAAATCACCGTAGCAGACACCATTTCTCCAGTGATCTGCACTGGCTTCAGGGTCCCTTGCCAAGGCTGCCATGGTGCACTGAACACAAGAGGCTGGCCACTAGGCACAGGTGCCAGTCAGTCAGAGAATGGATGAGGTGAAGAGGCAAGGTGGTGCCTGAATTCCAGCTGTCATAAACTGAATCTGAACCTGCAACCTCTGCTGTGTCTGGCAGTATCTCTTCTTGCTAAGCTAACCTGAAATGCTGGATAGTGCCCTGCCTGCTTCCTTAGACAACCTTGCCTCATGTCTTGTTTCTCTTGAACCTTGAACCCTTTGGTCCTCCCATGAACTTCCTATTGAAGCCATGCCTTTGCACTTTCTGTTTGCTAGGTTATTGTGCTCTCTCCAGCCAATATCTTGCTCTTCACTCCTGCTGCCATCCGTATCTTTGCTACCGCTCGCTACTGACTTTTGGCTTGTTCCTCGACTACATTTCTGCTTGATCCCAATCTGCAACCACTTCTTACTGACCTTTGGCTTGTTTACCGACTACGCTATTGCTTGATCCCTACCTGCTACATCTGCTACTGGACCCCAGCTTGCTCACCTCGTGGTGGGGCGATCCTGAGGACCACAACCTGGTAATTACATGCAGCAAAACTCATCACCACCATCAGGAGCTCTGGTGAATACCGGTTAGTGCTTAGACATCACACATCAGGTGAGCCCATGTCATCCGCCAGGATGACCTGTTTGTTTACATATCCTGCTGGTCTCTACTGCTATAGCTACTGGTCTCCAAGCCTGACCCCTGACCATGACAGCAGCTAGTAAGCATGTGCAGGAAAATGAAGTGCTGTCACTGTCTTCCCTGCAGGTCAGCCGATGAGTATTAGCAAAGCATACAGGACGATACCCTTGTTTAAAGAAAGAGTGTCCCATACCAAAGCACTTATAACAGTGCTCACTATTACCCTAGGAGGACCTGCACAGTTTGATCCTTGCTTGGTCATCATTTTTAAATTATCCCAGATGATGTCTCTTTAGACGAAACGCGTCAGTACGAGCCCTGCTGATGTCATTGCGTTACCCAAAACCTTATATTTTCAAGCGCTTGATCTACTTTCCAAATATGAGTGTTTCCAACTTTTAATACATTTCTATGTTTATACAGATTCACACTATGTGGAGTATTTTCTTTTTTGGTCATGCTATTTTGAACACTGGAGAGGATTTGGTCTGACAAGGTGGCTGCTTCTGAGGACTGCTTCTTTATGATATCTCCAGACCAATTGGACCATCTTCCATCCTGATCTGGAGCCCAGATGTGGAGGTCCCATACATTGGTGTTTGCACCACATGCCTTGTTGACTCATTGAGCATATGCCCATTTGAGCCTTCTTACTCCGGTAAGCCTCCTCACTAACCGGTGGTAGTTTTATTGTCTGTGTCTTCACTTCCACACTGACGGCAAGCAGAATCTCCTTTCCAGCTAAATCGTTTTTTTCACTGTTTATCTATGGGCTGTTGTATTCACGGTTTAAAAACCTCTATATGATGGAACACGGACTTTAGTTTGGGTGTAAATTTCATATCACTTTTCACTGTTTTTATTTAATTTTGTGGTCATTTCACATTATATATTAGATTGTATATATAAACTTGTATCATTATGAATTTTTGAGCGCTGCACAAAACATTATTTTTCACATATTTCTTGGTTTACACTTGTCTTAGTGTTGTGCTGGCTGCTATTTGATATACGTTTGCATGTCAGCGCGATATACACCCAATTTTTCTATTTGTGGTTTTAGGTTTGGAGTAGAAAATAAGTTGCAGCGTTAACTTGTATTTATTTATTCTGCTACATTTCAACTGGTTTCACTTACTTACACAAGTCAATGAAAATAAACTGCAAATGTATGATGAAGGCATCGCCAAAACAATATGCTATTAACAGAAATCACCCAAAGCTCGCCTTCTTGTGGCTGCATTTGACTTTCTCCAATGTCCCTTTAAAAAAAGCAGTTTTTGTGTGGTGGCAATGTATCTGTGGAGTGTGGACGATATGTAATGCTGTACCCTACGAAAGTGAATTCAAACTGCTGCATGAATGCTCAACGCAAAGGAGCACCAAGTCTCAGGTGTACACAACCCTGAACGCGGGCGGTAGTTTAAATACGAGTGGTAAAATGCTAAAGAACTTTCATAGGTGTGAAAAGCTCAGTGAGGACATCTTCCACTGTCTGGCTGAGTAATCACTTTGTAAAACTCCTCATTCCCAAGGTTGTACATTATTAAAGAGAAGCTGTCCTGGAAAATAAACATTACCTAGCCTTCTCCAGGAAGGGGCGAGATGGTTGCAAACCTTGGGTCGAAGCTGCGCAAATGAGATTGACTGCAGGGAGAGTCAAGCAGATACTGTTTACGGTTATCCCATAGGTGTGTGTGCACAGGATTAGGGTGTGCACCCTAAAGCTCAAACACACGTGTGTGTGTGTGTGTCTACATATTGTATATATCACCCTAGCACATTGATCTCCCCGCCGACACAGTGAAAGAGAAGAGTGTAAACCCTTCTCTTATGACAGAGCCAGTAAGAGGGAGATCTTTCCCATCTTCCTGCTGGCACACAGAGCGATAATGCTAATGCGCATGGGGTGATTAGGGTGTGCCAGGGCACATCCAGCACACCCTGTGCACACACCTATGGCTTATCCACAGTTATGCTAGGACTGGAGCTGAATTCATTGTACTCCACAGCCTGGAATAAGCAGGTGACCAGCGGCGGCCGGTGGTAATTTTTTATTGGGGGGGGGGGGGGACAGTAACCACCCCCCCCAGTCGGGTCTGGAGCACTTACCACATCTATGGTGGGAAGTGCTTCTCCCGGGCTTCGGCGGCAGCTTCCCCTGCACACACACAGATGGGAGAGGAGAGAGGGCGCGATCTGCGCCTCTTCCCCCCACCCCTACCCCTCTGTGTCTGCCCACACTACAATCCCCGGTGCTGTGCCTCAGAAAAGGAAAGTTTGGGCCGGAAATTTGAATCCACCAGCCTCAGATACATCTGGATGAGAGGTGCTGACTGCCAAGGGGTGCGTGAGCTCACCATCCATCCCTGTCTGTGACTGAAGTCTCCCCCTTATCTCTACTGCCTCTGAGTGAGTACACTAAGGTATATCAGAGTTCTCAGAGCACCCCTTACATCAGATTTCCCTTTTTTTTTTTTCCAAAACAAAGTGGTGTTTTATTAGAAGAGTAGGTTGTATACAGTACATATTCAGACAGCGGTACATTAACAGATTGATCGATATACACTTAATGTCAATATACAGGAAAGAGTAGTAGGTGAGACATGTAGACACAATATGTGGTATTGAGTGAGACAATATGTTGTGCAGTAAATCTATATTACGTATTCACTATCCATTATGTCTAGTGGTGTATATTAATTTGCATATTTTGGGTATTTTATTCAGATATTGCATTACAAGTCGAGGCATTACCTATCCAGGTGTCCCAAATTTTACCATATTTTGCAGGGCAACCCCTATGAACATATATTTCTTTCTTATACGGTAAGACATTATTTATAGCTGAGATCCATTCCTGAAGTGTCGGAGATACAGGTTGTAGCCATTTCCTGGCTATCAATAGTCTGGCCATGAAGAGTGTTTCTTGAAGAAAGATCTTATGGAACTTATCTGAGTCAGGGTCTGGGAATATCCCCAGCAGACATTGTTTGGGGCATAGTGTGAGAGGGGACCCCATTTCATCGTGGATGAATTTCACTATTTGGGACCAATAATCCTGTATTATTGGACACGACCAGAGAAGGTGGAAAAACGTGCTAGAGGGGCTGTCACACCTGGGACATCGCGGGTTCTGGTTGGGTTTATATTTAGCCAGACGGAGGGGGGTCACATATGTCCTGTGCATAATGTAAAGTTGTGTAAGGCGGTCTGATAGCTTTGTGGAGACTTTTTTGCAGGTATCTAAGGCATCTTCCCATTCATCATCCTCCAACCCACCTACATCTTCAGACCAGGGGATTTTTAGCCTATATGCAATGTGCACCGCTGTAGGTCGTAGTAAAGAATTGTAAAATCCTGAAATCAGTTTACAATGATCTGAGTCTAGCATAATATAGAGTACATCTAGCTGTTCCAGTTCTGGGGGGCCATCACTGAATTGCGCTCTTAGGGCGTGTCGGAGTTGCAGGTAACGGAAATGCATATTGTTAGGGAGGTTGAATTCCTCCTTAAGTTGTTGGAATGATTTAAGTATATTGTCAACATAAACATCTGACAAAAACCCCACTCCACGGTCCAACCACAGTTCGTGATCTGGCACCTCCAGCAGTTCCCTTAAGCTCGGATTATTCCATAGAGGGGTATGAGAATGTATAGCTGGTGTTTTGAGTTTTCGTTGTACCACTTCCCATATTCTGCAATGGTGATATAGTAACCCTTTCTTGTTATCTATTTTACTGGTGCCACGGAATATAATCTGGAAGGGGTGTGTGAATCTATGTCCCAAGGGGGAGTTCATTAAGGATAAATATCGTTCCTTATCATGCTTGTCTAGATGGAAGAAATGGG
The DNA here is from genome assembly GCF_042186555.1 of Aquarana catesbeiana. Taxonomy (NCBI): domain Eukaryota; kingdom Metazoa; phylum Chordata; class Amphibia; order Anura; family Ranidae; genus Aquarana; species Aquarana catesbeiana. The sequence continues at coordinate 21,021,853 of NC_133334.1, forward strand.
ACAGTTGTGCCGCTAAATAGTACAAATTAAAGTCAGGTAATGCCAGTCCTCCCAACTCCGAGGGATTTTTCAGAACTTGCCAGGACAATTTGTGACGACCCGATCCCCAAACAAAGGAATTAAGAATAGTCTCAATGGATTTAAATATCCTTAGCGGAATATATTGCGGGGTGTGCCATAGGGCATATAGGAATTTGGGAAGGAGTACCATCTTAATTAGGTTCACACGACCCATCACCCCAAGTGGTAATTTAGCCCAACTTTGCGTTTTCGATTTCAAGGTAATTATTAAGGGTTCTATGTTAAGACGGATGAAGTCTTCCGGGGAACGGGTCACCACAATTCCCAGATATGTCATGGCGCTGACCCTGACGAGTGGGGAGCTGGCCTGTAGTTCAGTGGGGGCACTTATGTCTAATGGGAGGATTTGGGATTTATCCCAATTTATCTTTAAGCCCGAGTATCTACCAAATTTTTTAATCACTTCCAAAGCCACCTGTAGAGAAGGGCCAGCGTCCGACAAGTATAGTAACATGTCGTCCGCGTACAGACTAATTTTTTCCAGTATATTTCCTCTGCTCAATCCCTGAATGCCCGGATGGGTCCTAAGGGACGAGGCGAGGGGTTCCACCGCGAGTGCGTATAGTAGGGGGGAAAGTGGGCATCCCTGCCTCGTGCCCCTGGATAGTGGGAAAAGATTGGAGGTTTTACCATTAACCAAGACCCTGGCGCGTGGGTTCTGGTACAACAACTTGATCCATTTAATGAACCTGGGCCCAAAACCAAATTTGGCAAGGCATTCCCAAAGGTATGTCCACTCAACAGAGTCGAACGCCTTTGCGGCGTCTAAGGACACCACAACTCTGGAGCCTAGGGAGTCATGATTGGCCTGGATGTTCATATGAAGCCTACGTAGGTTATATGCCGTATTCTTAGCTGGCATGAACCCAGTTTGATCTGGGTGGATCAATGTGTGGATAACGTTATTCAGGCGGAGCGCCAGGGCCTTGGCCAAAATTTTGATGTCCAATTGAAGGAGAGAAATTGGGCGGTAGGATTCTGGGCATTCTAGGTTCTTACCCGGTTTGGGGATTAGTACAATATTTGCCTCTGACATAGAAGGGGGCAGACTCTCGGATTCAAATATGTGTTGAAATAATTCATGAAGTTTGGGAATTAGGCATTCACTATACGCTGTGTAAAATTCCAGAGGTAGCCCATCTGCACCCGGAGCCTTGGATGGACTGAGCAGAGATATCGCTTTAGTTATCTCTATTTCAGTAATGGGGGCCTCAAGTATTTCTACCTGGGCTGGGGTTAGGGTAGGTAGTTCTATATCTGACAGTAATGAGGTAATTTCCTCTATGGGGTTATTCACAGTGGATGAATATAAAGATTCGAAGAATAAACGGAATTCTCCAGATACCTGCCCAGGGTCTGTCACTAGGTTGCCATCAGTGGTCCGAAGTGAAACTACCGTAGGGGGCCTGTGATCTAAGTGTGCTAAGTACGCCAATAAGCGGCCTGCCCTTTCCCCACATTCATAGTGTCTTTGTTTGCTATAATATATTTTCCTATCAGCTTTTTCAAAGTGCAGGTTGTTTACGACCCTAGCCTGTAGCTTCATTTGATCTGCCGTGAGCGGCGAAGGGTTGTCTGTGAAGTTCTTTTCTGCTTCTATTAGGGATTGTTCAGCTTGTTGGAGGATTTGGGAAGACGCCTTGCGGTAACGTGAGATGCGGTGGGACAGGACAAGGCGAGCATGGGACTTAAAAGCGTCCCATACTGTGCCAAAGGGTGCCGTACCCCTATTTGTCTGGAAAAAAAACTCCCACTCAGTGACAACCTCCTCCAAGTCCGGAACTGCCGTCAGCCAAAAGGGATTCAGCCGCCAGTTGTATGTTGATGGGGGTGAAACAATTTTGAGTTTGATCCAGTAGGGGGCATGGTCTGATAGGATACGGGGACTGAAACCCACCTCTCCTAGTAAGGGGGAGATGGTGCGGGATATCAGGATTAGGTCTATACGAGACATGGCATTGTGCGATGCAGAAAAGCATGAGTATGCCCTAGAAAGCGGGTTGCGACATCTCCACGTGTCCACAAGTGCCAGGTCCGTAAGGGTTCTACCAAATCTAGTATCTGCTTGAGGGGGTTCAGTGTGAGATAATGTAGACACACGATCTAGTTCTTTATTCATAACGTTATTAAAGTCACCAAGCCACATGGCAGGCACAGTAGGGAATTGGGACATGAACGCTAGTCCCTCGTGTATTGCACCAAATTGAAAGGGGGGGGTATATAAAACGCCAGTATCAGTATTTCTAACCCATTCAGCTTGGCATGCAAAAATAAAAATCTACCCTGGGGGTCAGACCTAAGGGTTAGTAGTACAAACTGCATTGTTTTTGCTATCAATATTGCTATACCTCTGGAGTTGGCCGTAAAGGGAGCTTGGTATAACCATCCCACCCAGGGTTTCTTGAGTGACATCTGCAGTTGACCTGTAAGGTGAGTTTCTACTAGTACCATGAGACCTGCCGACTGTGACTTGAGGAAAGTGAGGACTGCAGTCTGTTTAGCCTTAGCTCTAATACCCCTCACATTCCAAGTGATACATTTAATCTCCGGCATATTATTTACCCCGGTAGAAGCTTGTACCAGGAATTCGCCGTCCAGAGCGTCGCGGACTGCCCCAAAATCGGGGGAGTCCGCGCCGTCTCCCAGCGACCCTCAACTGTGGGCCCTGCAGGGTGGGACAGCCAATTCCATACAGGATGACAAACTTCTAGGTTGGACATATCTCCAGCCAGCTGTAGTGCAATTGCATTCACATATAAACACCTGTTACCGTTACTCTTCAATATGTAATTCATATAATGAACACCAACCCAATCAGAACAAGCTGATTGAAACTGTAACAACGCACCAGAATGCCCGGGTAAACAATGCATCCAGTATATAACAAATGCAGTTTGTTGAAACCAGGCAGACCAGGGAAACCAACTTGCAATTATGAGAAAATAAACGTTGCATTGAAAGTGAAAAACAGCGGGTTCCATACAGATACCCGTATCTAGTGGGGCGAAACTTCGCTGTAAAACAAACAGTAGCAGCAAGGGGGGGGACTACTGGAATAGGAAACCTAGTGTCCAGAGTCCTCTTTTTTAAGTGTCACCTCGGGTTAACCCCTGCCATAAGGATTTGGATAATTAAGTTCAGTCGCTTGTTCACGCGCTGGGTATCTGATCAAATCTCTCCAAAGTGGGGGGGGGGGACATTGCACTCCTGGCGAAGGATATGTACGCACCCAGTGTTTAAATTCAAGCGCAGGTTCTGAAGTCAGGAGCGACAGTGGGACAAAAAGCAGGGGGGTCAGCGGAACTTGTGGGGAGGAGGGACAGGTGCACGGATGGCATGACAGCAAGGTAGAGATTGATATCAATATTATAGTACCTGAGTGAGGCAGTTGTTCCGAGTGCTGTTAGTATTGCAACTGGCAGATGTCCCTCTGTGCATGTGGTGGCGTGGGCAGGGGTTTGGAATAGGTCGAATAGGGTCAGGTGGGCCCGCGGTCCGGCACTGCTTTATCCTCCAGCCAGGCAAACACCGCTTCTGGTGTGTCGAAAAAATGAGCGCGATCCTCACCGACCACTCGTAGTCTCGCAGGGAAGAGCATCGCGTAGGTGTAATGGCGAAGCCGGAGTTGACGTTTGGCTTCAGTGAACAAGGCCCTCTTCTTCTGAACGTCTGCAGAGAAGTCCGGGAACACTTTGATCTCGGTGTTCTTGAAGGGAATATTGCCTTTTAGCCTGGTGAGCCTGAGGACCGCGTCCCGGTCTCTAAAGTTAAGCAGCTTGGCGATGAGTGTTCTCGGCGGTGCACCCTGGGGAGGAGGTTTCGCCGCCAGCCTGTGCGCCCGCTCCACCACGAATGATGTGGAAAACTCGGTCCTCCCAAAGGTGTTGATTAGGAGGTTTTCCAGAAAGGAAGGTGAATCGGGGCCCTCCGACCCCTCTGGTAGGCCGACGAACCGCAAGTTACACCGTCGTAAGCGGTTCTCCATGTCGTCTTGTTTGGCAAGAACCATGGTAAGCTGGTGTTGTAGACGCTCAGTGTGGATTTGTAGGGGCGGTATCTCATCCTCCATATTGCTGATTCGGGTTTCCGTCTCAGTGACCCGGTCTCTCAGTTTTTGCAAATCCTGGCGGATTAAAGAGACATCCACTTTTACCTCCTCTATTTTGCTCGTAAGCGTGCTCTTACAATCCGAGATGGCCTCGAGCACACGTGCCGTGTCTTCTGCAGCCGCATCTGTGTGAGAGGAGGATCCGGCGCCATTTTCCCCTCCCGGCTCCTTGTCCGTGTTGCGGTATTTTGCCAATTTGGCGGCGGGGTCTGTCTTCTGCTTCGGCGGCGACATGATCCCTATATGCAGGAGACTGAACGGAATCCAGCGGTAACCGAGAAAGAGGTAATTTTAAGCTAGGATGTTTAGAAGCGGATTATGGGCAAGCGGAGCTCCCGATTCTCACTCCTTACGCCATGCCAGTCCAGGCCACGCCCCCAGATTTCCCTTTTACACCAGAGGCCACAGTGTTCCCCCTTACATCAGAGTCTTCTCCGTACATCAGAGTTTTCAGTGTTCCCCCTTAAATCAGGGTTCCCAGAGGATCCCTTATATTAGAGTCCCCAGAGTTTTCCCTTACATCAGAGTCCCCCCCTTACAGTGAAAGGGAACTCTGCGAGTTTAGATGTAAAAGGGGAACTCTGTGGATTCAGATGTAAAAGGGGAACTCTGTGGACTCTGATGTAAAGGGGGACTCTTGTTATTAACTTCATATGATTAGAAATGTTATTTAATAGCAAAATATATGTATAGTTTATACTATAAAAAAAAAAAAATTGGTGTGCGCCGCTAAAGTGTTCAGGTTTGACTTGAAGAAAAGGTGGCAACCCTAGCTATACCTTGCCAATCATCTGCGGACATGTACAGATACCTATTGTATGTGGGAATGCCCCAGCCGTAGATGAATGGTCCAGTGCAGGTGACAGCTTTTTGGCAGGCTCGCTCACCTGGGTTGGACTAGTATCCGAACATGCCTGAGCTCATCACTAGCTCCTAATGCTGTAAAGACTCTAAAAACAAGGGACAGGAAACAATGTTGGCATAAAAAGGTATACAGCTACATGTATTCATTTATTTTTTCAACAAAGGTTAATAACACTTTAATGGGGAGCTGCGGGATGTCCATTATTAGTTCTGAGTCCAGAATGTTTTTTTTTTTTTTTTTTTATAGACACTCTAGTAAGAAGTTTACTTTATTCCCATTAGATTCAGAAGATACAGCCCACCTACTGTGCCGTCTGTAATTCCTAATCTGGTATTTATCTTGTCGCCACTAATTCCCTGTATCTGCCATTAACCCAATCTTCTGAGTTACCCAAATCATCCTGGAAAAAAAAAAAGTCCATGTATATTCCAGTTCTCAGTGCCAGGTCTCATTGCTCATTGCAGCTTTCCCTATAAAAACTGGGCAACAGGAGACACATTGGAGCAGCTGTAGTCCTGTCAGACAGAAGCCTGCTAGATCTGACTGCACTGCATTTAAAGATGAACTGCAGTCTGCTCACATGATTTGTAATAAAAACATCTTTGCCATTCTGAAGCTTCCCTCCAACCACTTTGCATATTATTTTATATATACTGTGATTCTGTACTTGCCAAATATGCTGCAGAAATCTCCCTCCACTGAGTCTGGCTTCAACCATTTTAACTGTGGGCAGCTGAAGCTGCTGCCTGTTCACTTCCTGGATTTACACAGACACACAGAGGCACACCTCCAGCTCTGCAGCTCTCATTGGCCCTCTTATGACTCATCCCCCCCCCCTCCCTTCCTGGCAAACTCTCACCAGAGTAAGAGAGAGAGAGCTGTGCATGATGTCATAAGCCTAGGCTAATGACCAGACAAGAAACAGGAAGTGGGCTGTATAAGGGATTTACTGGCAGAAAAAAAAAAAAACTTTTAGTCTCCAAAGTTAAAACAACAACAAGGGCAGAAGATTTAAAGTGGAGTTCCACCCAAAAGTGGAACTTCCACTCATCGGATTCCTCCCCCCCTCCGGTGTCACAGTTGGCACCTTTCAGGGGGGAGGGGGGTGCAGATACCTGTATATTACAGGTATCTGTACCCACTTCCGGCATAGATAGCCGCAAAATCTGCGGTTATTTACGCCACTTCCTGTCCCCCCCCCCCCCCGCTGTCTGCTGGGAAACACACGGGTCCCAGAGACAGCAGGGACCATCCGTATTGCGCTGCGCGACTCGCGCATGCGCAGTAGGGAAACCGGGAAGTGAAGCCGCAAGCCTTCACTTCCTGATTCCCTTACCGAAGATGGAGGCGGCAGCACCCTGAGGACCGAGAGACGGTTCTGCCTCGGGTGCCGACATCGCGGGCGCCCTGGACAGGTAAGTGTCCATGTTTTAAAAGTCAGCAGCTGCAGTATTTGTAGCTGCTGACTTTAAAAAAAAAAATAAAAAATTCGGCGGAGCTCCGCTTTAATAGATGGAAAGATGAAAAAATGACTGAAGTTCCACTTTAATAGCATTTGGAAAGAAACATGCCATTAGAGAAACATAAAGGCTGTCATTGATGAGGCCTCCTCAAAATGTTAGTAGCCTGGCTGTAATGTCAACCCTTGAAATCACAGACCTAGAACAAGCACATAAATAAGGACGTCTACACTTGTATGTCTTTCTCGATCTGCGATTTTGTATGGGGTCAGTAAGTATTAAAGCCAGGGGTAAAGCCAGGGGGTCAGCAGTGCAGCCAGGCAACTGTTTACCTTGAATTTCCCAAGTCTGTGACAGGCTTACTTTATTAATATTCAAAGCATATCCAATCCAAAGAACAAGACTTAAAATGATTGTAAACGTTCACTTTGTAAAACAACCCATTCAGTTTAAAATAGTAAGGAAAGGCAAAACATTTTTTGTAAAGATAAAAAAAAAAATATCTTTATAAAGGAAGCAATACAAAGAGAAAAGGAGACTTTCTCATACAAGTACATGGTACAGCAGCCATATATCAGGAATATGAAGTGTTGGGGTAACAAAGTATTAGTATTAATAATAATATACAAGATTTATATAGCACAAACAGTTTGCTCAGTGCTTTACAACATGAGGGCAGACAGTACAGTTCAATACAAGAAGAATCAGAGGGCCCTGCTCGTTAGGCCAGCCATGCATGGTTCATAATTCCTGCTGACCCGACCGAGATTCAAACCATTAATGGGCTGGCTGAATGTACGATTGATGTTAACCACTTGCCGACCAGCCGTCGTAGTTGTACTGCGGCAGAATGGCACAGCTTGGCAAAGCGACGTTATGTAACTTCGCTTTGCCCTGTGGCCACTGGGGTGTGCGAGGCGCACACGCTCGCGTCAGCCCCTGGAGCTGATGCGAGTGCCCGGTGGTCACGATCACCGCCGGGCTCCCGCGATCGTGGTTGACACATGGAGAACCGGAATCTGTGTGTGTAAACACATTTTCCGGTTCTCTGAGGGGAGAAGAGACAGATCGCCGGTTCATACAGAGTATGAACAGCGATCTGTCATCTCCCCTACACAGTCCCCCCCCCCCCCCCTTCAGTTAGAATCACCTCCCAGGGAACACAGTTAACCCCTTGATCGCCCCCTAGTGTTAACCCCTTCCCTGCCAGTGACATTTTTACAGTAATCAATGCATTTTTATAGCACTGATCGCTGTATAAATGCCAATGGTCCCAAAATAGTGTCAAAAGTGTCCGATGTGTCCGCCATAATGTCGAAGTCCTGAAAAAGATCGCAGATCGCCACCATTACTAGTAAAAAAAAAAAAAAATTAATAATAAAAATGCCATAAATCTATCTCCTATTTTGTAGACGCTATAACTTTTGCGCAAACCAATCAATATACGCTTATTGTGATTTTTTTTACCATGTAGAAGAATACATATTGGCCTAAACGGAGGAAAAAACATTTTTTTTAATTATTTTTTGGGGGATATTTATTATAGCACAAAAGTAAAAAATATCGCGGTTTTTTTTTTCAAAATTGACGTTCTTTTTCTGCTTATAGCGCAAAAAATAAAAACCGCAGAGGTCATCAAATACCAGCAAAAGAAATCTCTATTTGTGGGTAAAGAAAAGATGTCAATTTTGTTTGGGATGCAACGTCGCACGACCGCGCAATTGTCAGTTAAATCGACGCAGTGCCGAATCGCAAAAAGTGCTCTGGTCAGGAAGGGGGTAAAATCTTCCGGGGCTGAAGCGGTTAATGAATGTCGATCGATCAATTTGGCCAGCTTGCCAGATTCGCTTTTGCGATTTATCGCCGGTGTGGCGCTTGGACTTCAGATTTAATTATTGTCCTTGACCAGCAAAACAAAGATTTCAGATGCATAACGCATGCACATCATTGCCCAAACAGGAAAAACAAAAAAAAACAAAAAATGAACATGTATCTTTGGAGAGTGCCTCTTTTTTTTGAGTTATTACAATGATCGCTACAAACTATTAAGCACAAAAGTGAGGGGCGGAGGGCATTTGGCACGGAACACTGAGAACGCTCCCAGTAATAAGATCTATTTTAATGTTGTGCACAGCTGAGATGTCTAATAGAATGTTTCTATGTGAAGGCAGCCTGTCAAGAAGATGTGGATATAATAGCAATGAGCTGTAATGCAAAGTGACGGACTTCGCTGCTCCCGTACTTGAGGAACAAGAATTGACACTAGTGGGAAAATCGCAGTTTTGGCTCTCTGTATCAAGGTCTAAATGCGCATGTTTCCACTTCCGCTGACTGAAGAATTCTAAAAATCGCCCAGAAACTTTGGCCCCCCCCGTTCACATCTGGCAAATTTGGGATCGCTGGCAGAAATTGTGACGATTCTGCCCGAGTCCAAAATCATCAGATGTGAACGGGGGGGGCCTTACTGCTTACCAATGAATCATGACAAATCTGCTACAACCTAATCAAGGATACATTGTATTCAAATTAATTGAAGAAGGGACATTTTGCTGCAGCACAAAGATCAATAAACAACAGAACAAGGTGGTATAGAACAGAAATAACCCATACACTGGCCATATTCCAGTAGATCCAGGCTCTTGGCCCCTCCCCCTTGTTGAGTGCCCCCCATAGTAAGCCGCTTGCTATGGGGGCACTCGTGCATCGTGCTCGTGCCCGAGCCACCTCTGTGTGTCCTTTAATACACAAAGCTTGGCCCAGCTCCACCCCCGCTCCCTCCTCCTGGCTGTGACTGACAGCCAATGGCTCCCACTGCATTCTCTGAGCCAATGAGGAGGCAGAGGACCTTTGCTCTTGGGCACATTGCTGCATTAAGATCAGGCTCAGGTAAGTATTAGGGGGTTGGGGGGGGGCTTTAGGACCAATTTAACCACTTCAGGTTGTGACCATAATTTGCAAATAAATTCTTTCCAAATCCGACAATGTTGTCTGGATTTGTTTCCACGTTTTGTCTCTCATAGTTGAGGTATACCTATGATGACAATTACAGGCCTCTCTCATCTTTTTAAGTGGGAGAACTTGCACATTTGGTGGCTGACTAAATACTTTTTTGCCCCACTGTACATCAGAGGCCCCCATCACCACATAGTCCCCCCATCACAGAGTCAGTGTCCCCCCATCACATCAGAGTCCCTCCTATACATCAGGGACCCCCATCACCACATAGTCCCCCCTATCACAGAGTCAGTGTCCCCCCATCACATCAGAGTCCCTCAAACATTGGAGGCCCCACCACCACATAGTCCCCTCATCACAGAGTCAGTGTCCCCCCATCACATCAGAGTCCCTCAAACATTGGAGGCCCCCATCACCACATAGTCCCCTCATGACAGAGTCATTGTCCCCCCATCCCATCAGAGTCCCTCCTATACATCAGAGGCCCCCATCACCACATAGTCACCCCCATCACAGAGTCAGTGTCCCCTATCACATCAGAGTTCCCCCTATACATGAGAGCCTCTCCCTTCATCACAGCAGAGTCTCTCCATCACATTTTAGCCTGGTACACACTACCATTTTTTTTTTTTATTCAACCCAGTGGGCTGAACAAAAAAAAACGAAAGCCTTCTCCGATGTTAGTACAGCGATCTCCCTGCTGAGCTATTGTGTTCTGACAGGGAGACGGCTATCCCGCTAGAACACACTGGTCAGCTCTCTCAGCCATTAGCTGCCGATCGGCAGACCTATTTCAGCCATGCCCCTTCGACAGAAGTCGGGCATCCGGCCGGCTCCTGTCGGACCGGCTGCCGTACACACGGGCCAAATATCGTCCGGTTTCTATTGAACCGGCTGATACTGCCCAATATTCGGCCTGTGTGTACGGGGCTTTAGAATCCCCATCCCTGCAGATCACAGAGTCCTTTCCTCCACATCTGAACCTGGGCAAACTGGCTCCTGTGCTCACGGCAACTTGGTGGAACCCAAATGGCACCCTGGTTGAAAAATACTGATTCAAGGCATTCACACCCACTACTACTGTCTAACATTTTTTATTTTCATCTGCAATTTTTTTCCATAACACTTCTGAAGAGCAATAGACTGAGTGGAGTTGGGACAACAACTGGTACAATTATTGGAGAGGATTTGGCCTTCTGAAGTAGATGGATCATCTGAAAAGTCCTTCTGTGCCTTTTGTGGCTTTGGAGCTTATACCGCAGAGGTGAAAATCTAAAATTAATCAGGTTTTCCTGCCCACAAGATAAATCGTGCTCCCTTCTCTGCAGGCGGTGGAGATGGTCCAGGTTGCTTAGATACTGGAGCAATCATCTACTACAGGCTAGTCTAGAATCAAAGTGACTGAGTGAGTCGGTGAACTGAGGAGAGGCCAATTCATATTCTCGCAGCCTTTCTAATGATACTGCTGGAGGTCTCATTTTACAGCCCAGCTCAGGGATGCCTCCGAGAAATTGATCAATATAATCCAGAATTGCTATCAAATGATACACCGCAAGAGAAGCAGTTGAGGCTGTGCTCCTGACCTGCGAGCCTCTAAAAATTCTAAATGAGCAAAAAGGCTCCCCTAACTGGTAAAATGAATCACATCAGAGGCAAGAGCTCTGAATAAATGTGTGTAAACACAGCACACGCTCGCTGACTGCTACCATCATCAATCATTTTGGTCCAAGAGAAGAGTCGTTTTGCAGGATTCCACGTGTGTGTGTGTGTGATGGAGGTAAAATTGGGACAGCTAGGTAAATCACAAACTGGGGCATATAAAATGTGGATTAAAAGTATGAAAATGCTAATTTTACTCAACCTCTTGAGTCACAGCGCCATTTAAAAAAACGGTGCTGCTATCTAAAGCTTCTAAAGTCTTTTAAACATAAAATAATAACAACAATAATAATAATAATAATAAACAGTGGTGGCCCATCCAATCCATTAGGGGCACACGGGCGCCACCCCCCTATCCATGCGTCCAGCCCCCTAACCTACATTTGAGGCGCCGGATACATGGATTTCAATGGGGGGAGGGTGTTTGTTGTGAAACATGTGATTAGAGCCAGAGGCTCTAGGGTGGGGGTGGGCTTGGAGCACAGAGCCTGGGGGGGCAGGGTTCGGGTGGCGCAACTGAGCGGGAGCTCGGGAGGTGTTTGGTTTTTTTTTGGATTGTTTGTCGCCTGCCCCCCAAAAAAACAAAAACAAAAACAAACACCAGCCACCACTGATAATAATAATAAAGTCTTATAGAAGCATTCCAAGCTGCTATAGCAGCAGGGATTGTGTGTACTTTCATCAAGCCGACTGTTGGTCTTCAGGTGGAAGTAATTCATAGCCGCCCAATCAGAGGTGTAACTAGAACCTTCTGGACTCTTCCTTCTGGGCACGGGACCCATCCCACTGATCTGTTGAGCTTTACCCGCGGCCATCCCACCTCGTGGCCATGTTCTATGTCTATCCAGGGGGCATATAATATAATAATGCATTTTCTCAAAACCCCTTGTTATAGTCCTACAGCGGGACCCTTTCACATGTCTGCAGCGAGCCCCCTTCCTGCCGTCTTGGGGCCCCTCTGCGGTGGCAGAATGCCAGGGCCGGTTGCAAGTGCACCCTTTGCAACCCTGGTAGTTCCCCTACTGTGCCTGCTCACTTCCACAACCACAGGAACATGCCATCCTCCTGCATGACTACCCCACCATCAGTGGCGGCCCGTCCATTAGGGGCGCCCGGGCGGAGCCCCCTCTCTCACGCCACCACCCTATATGCATAATGGATAGATGCATGCTTAGCATGCATCTATCCATGGCCGCAGTGGCCACCCCCTATTCATGCGTCCGGCCCCTTTCGGGGGGCACCGGGTGCATGAACTACAGTGGGGATTTTTTTTAAGCCCCTGATTAGAGCCATAGGCTCTAATAGGCTTCAAAATAGGATGGGCTCGGGTCGCAGAGCATGCGACCTGGAGCCCACCCAGGTGTGTTACAACAGCCGCCACTGCCGCCGTGGAGAGCAGGAGAATGGGAGGCCACCAAGCAGGAGAAGCCGCCAAGTAGGAGAAGCCCCCGGTGATGGAGAGCAGGAGAACGGTAGGCTGCCGTCTCAGGGTGAAGGTGATGGGGTAAGTGCTACCGACTGACCGACGAGGGGGTTGGTAGGGTGGCATACTGTTTGCCACACCCCCCCAAACAAAAAATCCACCAGCCGCCACTGCCCACCATGTATTCCAGACTCCAGTATCCCACCTACGCACTCGAGACAGCCATGGTGGGTGCTGCTGGGTAGGGCGAAGGGAGACCCCTAATAGACCCGATGTCTCAATAAATAGAACCTGTCACAACCTAAATGCTATTACATAGGGGGCAATTGGTTGTGCGTGAGACATATATGAAGGAGGATTTGGCTGAGTCAAAGGAGGAAATGTTTTAATTTACTTTATGGGGCTCGTGCATTACATAGCAACTGGATTTTGGAACTGTTTAGACTGTGATACAGGAGACTTCAGTTGTATTTTAAATGAAAATATGTCAAAATGATCGAGTCAGCGTTAGGCTGGCCATACATGTTTTTTTTTCAACCTGATTTCCCTATCCACACATTTGATGTGGATGTGGGAATCCTCTCCACTGTGTCATTATATTCTGACTGAGAGGAAACTCCCCTGCTGTCAGAATACACAGATCAGCACTACAACCAACAGGGTGGTTGAACAGAAGTTGTATGGTAGATCGATTTCTGTTTAGCCACAGGGGCCACACATGGGTCAAAATTTGCCCAGTTCCTGCTGAACCAGCTGAATTTCGATACATGTACGGCCAGCTTTACGAACATTTGAAATTATACACAAATCTTGACTTTGTATGTAAGGGTCGAGTTAAAGCTGGCCATAGATGAGTTTTTTTCGTTTAGCCAGTGGGATGAATGAAAAAAATACTGACCAGATTCCCCCATCCACGCATTTAAGGTGGATGGTGAAATCTTACCCGCTGTGTTATTGTATTCTGACAGCAGGGAGACTTCCCCACATTAACACTCGGTTCACAAAGGGGCGACTTGTCAGGGGACTTAGCCGCCTGACAAGTCGCGTCCCGTTCTGTACTATGGAACCGTTCTAATAGGAGCAACTCAAGTCGCTCCGACTTAGAAAAAGATTCCTGTACTACTTTTGGGGCGACTTCAGGCGACTTGCATTGACTTCTATACAGAAGTCGTTTTGCAAGTCGCCACTGAAGTCGTGTGCAGGTCGCCTGAAGACTCGGCCTGCAAATCGTGTTGCCCCTGTGTGAACTGAGCCTTAAAATACTAACACTAATTAGCGCTGCAGCCTACAGCCTGTAGTGCTGATAGAGAGAAAAATTTTCAGCAGCGGGGCGGTGGTACAGAAGTCGATCGACTTCTGTATAACCACAGTGCCCATACATGGATAGAAATTCATCCGATCTCTGCTGAACTGGCTAATTTTCAATCCATTTATGGGCAGCTTTAGCTCCATATGGTTACTCCTCCTAGGGCAGGCTATAGATCAACCACCCTTGATTCCCCCCATCAGCATAGTCAGGGGGAATCAAGCGTGGTTGATCTATGGCAATCAAGCGTGGTTGATCCCACCCACTGCAGCTCCATCTATGGCCGGCTTAAGCCTCCCTACTCATTGAGGCTGCTCATCACCAGTCGCGGTCTGTCCGTAGAGGGCGCACGGGCGCCGCCTCCCCTATTAATGTGTTCGGCCCCCCTGACCTACATATCAGTGGTGCTGGACCATGGATTTCATTGCAGCGAGGTGCTTTTTTGAAGCACCTGGTTAGAGCCAGAGGCTCTAATATGCTTCAAGAAAGGGTGGCCTGGGCGCGCAGAGCATTGTGCTCCGAGCCCACCCAGTTGTGTGACCATAGCGAATAAATTTTTGCTATTATCACACTAAAGTTACTCCCCGCCAATCAGGAGGTAGGTCGAAGAGGAGACACACGGAGGAAGCTGGAGGAGCAGACACCGGAGCCGCGGTGGCTGCTGCCCACACTCCAGGACACCACAGCCCCACCAAAGGAGTGCAGGGTGGGCGTTGTTTCAGAACCGTGCCACGTGGGGGGGGGGGTTGCAGCCCCCACAAAAAGAAGAACCCACCAGCCACCACTGCTCATCACACTAAGCTCTGGTTCACTTGAAGTAGCATGATTTCAAAGTCGGAGGTCCGTGCGATTTCAGGTGTGACTTGACTGACATCTGTGCGACTTCATGCACAGGTGTTTATGCAAGTCGCACCTGAAATTCGCAAAAAAAAAACAAAAACAGTGCAGGAACCTTCTTTTAAAATTGGTGCGGCACTGCAAAGTCAGAGTCGGACGATTTGAACAGTTCCATTGGCCACAATAGGGTGCGACCTTGTCAAAGTTGCATTGGTGTGAATGGGGGCTAATGGACAAACAGGGACCGCGAGGAAGTGGGGGGGGGGCTTAAACTGATCTCAATTTTTACATGAAAAGTAGAGACAGATTTATAAATTTTGCTGTGTATATCTCTCTTTGGAGTTTTCACTGAAGACAACCTCTGTTTATGTATATCATTCACCAAATGCTCAGTTTGATCTGCCCAATTTTTGACACCTTATAAATATTTATAAATTTATATATTTGACACCTTATAAATATTTATATTTATATATTTGTATAAAGCCTATAGAAAAAATACTGCCATGTCCAACTAACAACAAACTCAAAAAGAAAAAAGGAAGCCAAGAAAAAAATATGACATTGCCTCGAAATTAGCTGATTCAGCTTTTACGCGTTTGTGCCTTTGAAAAACAAAAAGCGATAAAATAAATAAAATATTGATCCATAAGGTTGCGCTCATGAAATAATTGCCTAGGTTGCGTTAATGCTAATGAAAACATCACAATAAAAAAAAAAAGCAAAACTACATCTAAAGATCCTTAATAGGCAAATCTTTTCTCTATGCCGACCCCAGCTACTAAAATCTGCCCTACAACCTGCTGAGGTTGCAGTGTCTCTGAGACAAGGCCTAATCAGGCCAGTCGAGCAGAAAAGGACAATGGAGGGACAAGGACATGAAGGTGCCCAGCAAGACATGCAGCAGATGGTCAGTGTGGCCTCCTTGGGTGCAGCAAGACATTTGCATGACAAGGGCTATACGGGCTGAATCTTGGCGAAGAGGTTCTGCAGAGGGAGATAAAGTGATCCCCCGCAGACACCACAATTGGAAAATTAAACTCAAGTCCCGCTGTGTCTGGTGATCAAGATATTACATGACCTGACAGGGTCAGCTGTATAGAAGCATCAACACAATAGAATGATCGGGGGCACTGACAACCAGCAATGCAAAATTTGAGGCTGAACCTGGTAAGGCATGACTGTGATATCAATCTGCCAAAGATATAAGATGGTAATTGGCAGATTTTTTTTTGGAAGATTTCAAGTGCCCGGTGAACCATTGTTATGCCTTCAGGAAAAGAGGAAGCCTAAGTACTGGTCATCATTAGGGACCAGCCAAAGAGGCTGGACTTTTCTGAGATGATCCATAGGCTATAACACCTTGCTTAATGTTTAAAGGAGAACCGCAATGAAGATAAAAGGTAGAAGAAAGTAGGCCAGTCATAGATGGAATAATGACTGAGAGGATCACACGGATCACACTACTATGCTGGCATGCTAACACCAGTAAGGAGCTACAAGTAATAGGAGTGCTTCCTTTGGACTTTGAGCTTTGGATTTTTTGACGCAGTATCAGGAACCATGAATCAGACCGAGACAGAAGTATAGTTAAATCACACTTGTTTAATAATAGTAATAAAAATAAGGTAAACAGAGTTAAGCGTAGTCAAAACAAGCCAGAGTTCAGTAACCGGATCGGGTAGTCAGTCAAGCAAATGTCAGAGAGCCAGAGATAAACGTAGTAGTACAGCAAGCAGGATCAGGAGCCAGAAGGAACGTCAGCCGAGCAAGTCTTCAACAGGAACGCAGGAGAAAGTCTCTGTGATGTTGACAAAGGCGAAGGCAGTGATCAAGTGAGCTGGACGACTTTAAGTGCCGGTTCACACAGGGGCGACTTGTCAGGCGACTTAGCCTCCTGACAAGTCGCGTCCCGTTCTGTACTACGGAACCGTTCTAATAGGAGCGACGTATATCGCTCCGACTTAGAAAAAGGTTCCTGTAGTATTTTTGGGGCGACTTCAGGCGACTTGCATTGACTTCTATACAGAAGTCGTTTTGCAAGTCGCCGCTGATGTCGTGTGCAGGTCGCCTCGGTGAGTCGACCTACAAGTCGTACCGCTCCTGTGTGAACCGGCACTAAGGAGGCAGGACTGACGAGTAGAATCAACAACAGCAGGGTAACTGTGGAGAGAGATGGGAGCTGGCAATTAGCCGACAGCTGAGCGGCCGGCTCAGAGAAGGAAGGGCTGAGCCCAGCCCTGACACGCAGTGGGCTGCAATTCTAATTCTAACCACATAGTTTATGCCCTCTGACACCCATTAGGGCTGGTTGATAGTTGAGTGGATGATTGGAACGAGGGTTGCTCCCACACCTGGACAAATGTGTGATCCCCAAGTTGGCTGGCGAGTCAAAGACACAAACCTATAGAACATAACCCCTACTGTTCCCCTGAGGATGCCCTCTTTGGGCGTAACGCGTTAGATTGGCTTTGCACACCGGTTATGCATTTTATGGTTATTTGTAAGAATTTGAGGGATTATGTTTTATGATTATAGAACTCGGTTTGACAAACTTTACGCTTTTTAATGTAGGGATGTAGGTATTCTAGTTTTATGTGTTTATTAAATAAAGCTGTTGACTTTATTCATGTGTTTTTATGTATTGTTTTGAGAGACCAACCACCTTAAAGGATATGTAAAGCTTTGTTAAAAAAACAAAAAACAAACATGTCATACTTACCTCCTCTGTCCAGTTGGTTTTGCACAGAGTGGCCCTGATCCTCCTCTTCTGGGGTCCCTCAGCGGCACTCCTGGCTCCTCCTCTTCTCGATTTCCCCCGTTGGAGAGCCGCTCTCCCGCGGGGCACTCGTGCGGGGGCTCGCTCCCATGTCCTGCTGCTGCGTCCATTGACACAGACAGCAGGACCCACCGCATCATTGGATTTGATTGACAGCAGCAGTAGCCAATGGCTGTGCTGCAATCAATCTATCCAATCAGGACCCGAGACACCGGCTGGAGCTGGTGTGCTTGTCCCCGTCGCTGGAAAGACCGGGTTCAGGTAAGTAAAAGGGGGGCTCTGGGGGGGCTGCTGCATCACCTCAATGCATAGAATGTATTAAGGTGAAAAACCTTGAGGGTTTATAACCCCTGTAAAGTCCTGTTCTGCCTTTTTGTCCAGGTTTAACTTGGAAATTGGTATACACAGTATTGGAGGATGTGGTGACACACCCGATTATTGTCCTAAGTAAATTATGACTAAGGATGTTAACTAACTAAGGATCATTATTCCATATATATGGATAGCCTACGTCATCTCTAAGACTGAGCACTATTGGGTGAAAGAAGTTAGAGGGGCCGATCCCTGGGCGGGGAGTGTCACTGCAATGCTCATAGTTGTTTTATTACAAGAAAAGTGGATTCCAGTGACCTTATCGCTGTGCTTCTTCCTTCATTAAAGCGGATTAATCCTTATACTGCTAGCATTAGTTAATTGATATGAAAGTATATCATGTTTACTTATTTTAAACTTGCGTTTACATTTCTTCAGTTACTTCCTGGTTCCCAGGCCTAGGCAAATGATGACATACATCCCAGTCTTCAAGAGGGGATGAGGGGTTTTCTCAGCTAAGCACTCCTGCCTGCATGCCTGAGCTAAGGGCAGGTGGATTCCAGGACGTAAATGCTATATGAATCTTCTGCCCTTATTCAAGATGGCTACAGACAGAAATGCTAGGGGGGAGTGTTTTTCAAAGTGATTTACAAGGCAAAGTAAAGCATGGAGATATGGATTGATGGGTGAGATTGCCTCCACTGGTCTACCCTCACACTGGGCTATAATTGTTCCAAGGCAAACTTACATCATCTCCTCTGCCAACCAGACCACAATGATCCCTGCATCTGTGTTCGGCTATCTATGGAGCCTTCTGTGCTCAGGGAACACTTTGGAGCACTCACACTGCCCAAATGGACTGGACCAAGGGGATCAACTGTGCCAGTCCTGGTGCGGACTTAATATAGTTATCTATTCAGTAATCTGCCTACAAATCCCATAATCCACTTCTCTCGTCCCCATGTCTTTGGCGCATGCGCAAGGGGAGCGTGGTCCAGCTCGCTGCACCGCCTATTGTATTCGTGGCTCTTCCTTCTAATTATATGCAGTACCGGGTCTGCACACGAGCGCAGCAAGCGAGGCTTCGATCAGCCCACTTCCTACAATGCCCATAATTCCCCCTTCTCTTTAGGCCAGCTGACGCGATCGCGTAACATGACGCTTTCTCAGCGATTAGCTGAGATACCATTTACCAGTATAAATAGCCCTTACGTATTTGAACCTTGGTCGTGTCCTGAAGAAGCCTAACGGCGAAACACGTAGACACACAAGGGCTCACTGCACAAATTACACAGATGCATACATATTATGGTTTTTACTCTTTCTGAAGATTATGTCTGTATTTTGTATTTTTTTAATAAATATGTTTGTGGAGACCAACATGGTTGTATCTTTGATCTTAAAAACTACGGGATAATGGTGTTGTGGTAGCTTGCCCTAAAAAAAAAAACAAAAATGCATAATATTATTCCTGATATCACTAAAAAATAAAAGCCTTTTTAAAATACATTTGGCAGAACTCCATCAGTATCATCAGCAACGCACCTTCATTATTATCCCATTAAAGAAGAAGAGAATTGTGTGCTGCATTTCGAGATTTCATAATCTGCCGCATCGCGAATGTTAATTCTCCATTACGAACGCAAGTTTACAAGACCAACCGCTTCTGGCTCGTCCTTGCTTCCGAGCATGCGTGTTTGTACTTTGGACTTTTGTCCGACGGACTTGTGTACACACGATCGGAAAATCCGACAACAGACATTTGTCCGTGGAAAATTTAAAAGCCTGCCATCCAACATTTGTCCGCAGAAAACCCAACAACAATTGTCCGATAGAGCGTACAAACGGTCGGATTTTCCGCCAACAGTCTGTCATCACACATTTCCCGGCAGGAAAATCCGATCGTGTGTACGAGGCTTTACTAATGCCTTTGAACATGGTGAGAATGACCACTACTCAAAAAAAGAGGGTGGGCGAGGCTTCAGTTTTGGATTAAAGTGTAACACGCCACGTGTTCTCCACAAGCAGGACATTCTCAGGCTTCATCAGTTGCAACATGCTAATGTTTTTGTGGAACGTTTCTTTTCTTACCAAATCAGAGTATTAACAAGTAAAACTTATGTTCATTGCTGAATTTTGCTGAATGTGCTTGAAGGAAACTAAAAAAAAAAAAAAAGAAATTGATTGTTGATGTGGACGAGACCTGAGAAAGCTGAGAATTTCCAAAGGTGGAAGCTAAAATCAATGAATAGTGATGAAAAATAATAACATTGTGCCGGAGGACAGAAAATAAAATACTTAATCAAAAAGTATCTAAAGCTCCACCTGTATAGATTTAATTCTGTATTCCCTAAGGGGCGATGTATACATTTCTTCTACATGTAGGTGACCCAGCATATTTACAATTGATATGTAAAACAGAACTAAACATTTTATACTCCTGCATCTGTTTAAGGAGACATTAAAGATTGCACAGACAGCCACAGCCATGCGAAAAATAGTTTAGAGCACAAATACGCACATCTTATCTTCAGTTATGTGCTGAGGACTGCTCTTGCGGGAAATAAACTGCATCTGTCCCGAAGGTATTTGGATTCTTTATGAAAGCATTAGACGTTAAGTTACTGATGTTGCTGTGAGACTGCAAGAGCCAGAATTGTGATCTCATGGGAAATGAAAAGTAGCACACTGGCTCAGTGGTTAGCATTTCTGCCTTGCAGCACTGGGGGGCTGTGGTTTGAGTCCCAGTCATGATACTATGCATGGAGTTTGCATGTTCTCCCTGGGCCTGCGTGGGTTTCCCGTAGGTTACTCTGTCTCCCCCCCCCCCACACTCCAAAGACATGCCGGTAGGTTAATTGGGCCCTAGTGCGATATTACACAGTGTGTGTCCATGATGGCTGCTCCAACAGCAGATAAACAGTGTGCTTTGAGACATTGGCTCCCTCTGCTGTCAATCACAACCTGTAAGGGGTGGGGCTGAGCCACGCTGTGTGTGTGTGTGTCAATGGACACACACGAAGCGTGGCTCAGGCTCGAGTTTGCATGAGTAGTGCCCACATAGCAAGCAGCTTGATATAGGGGCATTCACAGGAGGGGAGGTGTCAGGAGCGCTGGCAGGGGACCCAAGGAGAGGGAATGGCTCTTGCTAGTGCCTCTGTGTCCTGTGAGGAAAGGTACACAAAGTATCTTCTCGGGTCCCCCGTCAGTGTTCCTGGCACCTTGACCAGTGCCCCCCAATTGCAATTTGCTTGCTATAGGGGTGCTGGTGCTTCCGAGCCTTGCTCTATGCATCCATAAGACAAATAGAGCTACAGCTTAGCCCCGCCCCCCCCTTTCTCCTTACTGGTTGCGATTGACAGCAGTGGAAGCCAATGGCTCCTATTGCTGTCTCAGCCAATAAGGAGAGGGAGTCTCGGGGAAAGCCGAGGCTCTCATGCACATCGCTAGATCGAGAGGGGAGCTCAGGTGAGTATTAGGGGGGCTGTGGGGTGAGCAGTACACTTAAAGCGGAGTTCCACCCAAAAATGGAACTTTTGCTTTTCTGGTCCCTCCTCCCCTCCGGCGTCACATTTGCCACCTTTCAGGGGGGGAGGGGGGAGCAGATACCTGTCTGATACAGGTATTTTTCTCCCACTTCCGGGCATAGATACCCGAGCCACACAGGTGTATCTATGCCTCTCTCCCCCTCCCCTCCCCCGCTGTATTATGGGAGACACACAGGTCCCAGAAAACAGCAGGGACCAGTGGGATAGCGCAGCGCAAGTCGAGCATGTGCAGGAAGTGGAGCCGCAAGGCTTCACTTCCTGATTCCCTTACAGAGGATGGCAGCGGCAGCACCTGACAGCCGAGGGATAGATCGGCTTCAGGTGCCGACATCGCGGGCGCCCTGGACAGGTAAGTGTCCTTATTTTAAAAGTCAGCAGCTGCAGTATTTGTAGCTGCTGACAAAAAAAAAAAAAAAATAGGTGGAACTCCGCTTTAAGTTTTTTTTTCCCTTCATGCATAGAATTCACCTTCAGCCTTTACAACCACTTTAATGCAGGAAAAGACTATGGGGTTGATTTTCTAAAGGCAAATCCACTCTGCACTACAAGCGCACCGCAAGTGCACTTGAAAGTGCAGACGCTGTAGATCTGAGGGGGAAGCTCTGAAATGAGGGGAAGCTCTGCTGATTTTATCATCCAATCATGTGCAAGCAAAAATGCTGTTTTTTTAATTTTCCTTGCGTGTTCCCCTCGGATCTACAGCGACTGCCCTTCCAAAGTGCACTTGTAAAGCGGATTTGCCTTTAGTAAATAACCCCCCATTGTGACTTTGAGGGCTACTGAGATTGTCTCTTGTTTATGAAAACCTAACTAAAATAAAGTTTGGGTAAACTTTATAATAATAACTGAAATCTGTATTCACTGAACATATTCAGTTATAATAATTTCCCTCTGAAGCAGTGCGCACGGCTGAATAAAAATGGATGGAAGGTAATGAGCTCTATCTTCAGCATTGGAAAGCCTGGGATCTCATCTAATATAATTAGCTGGCAGGGCAGAGTTACTCATACCGGAGACAAATCCTGGTGGACAGCGGGCTCGGGTCTCTGGAGGTCCCCACCAGTAAGATGATATCTATTTTACTGATACTTGACACTTTAGCTAGGATA
Source organism: Aquarana catesbeiana (assembly GCF_042186555.1). NCBI lineage: Eukaryota > Metazoa > Chordata > Amphibia > Anura > Ranidae > Aquarana > Aquarana catesbeiana. The sequence continues at coordinate 21,044,295 of NC_133334.1, forward strand.
TAATTGGAGATAATGCCTGTATTCATGGCCTCAAATGGCAGGAAAATAATAATAGAAGAAAATCAGTTGTAAGCCAGCAGTGATACAATTATACGAGCCATCTGTTTGTATTTCCGATCTACCTGTCAATGCAAGGCAGGGGGAATATCCTCGATCGTTTCCTTTAGGAAAATCCTTTTATGAATTAATTCTAAAAGCTGGGATAGGCGACACAGGTGAATGAACTGATCTGGAAAAAATATGTCAACAGACTTGCAGGTTGAAGTATGTGGTTACCAGACACTAGGAGGAATTCAATAAGGCATTTGCGCCATTTTTCTAGAGGCATCGCCCTTTGAAAGTTTCCAGTAATTAACAACGTCCTGGCTCCAGGTAGCAAACCCAGGTATGGTATTGGATAGAAAAATCTGGATGCCGCACACCGGATGAAGTAGAAAACTTGTCTTTATTGTAGAAATGGGACCATCAAAAGTACAAGACAATCATGCAAAATGTACAGGATCAGCTGACGCGTTTCACACTCGGAACTGAGTGCTTACTCATAGCTATGAGTAAGCACTCAGTTCCGAGTGTGAAACGCGTCAGCTGATCCTGTACATCTTGCATGATTGTCTTGTACGTTTGATGGTCCCATTTCTACAATAAAGACAAGTTTTCTACTTCATCCAGTGTGGGGCATCCAGATTTTTCTATTCAATACCTTGCTCTATTCAGCATTTAGCCAGCAGCACCTGGGACTCTTCAACTCTGAAGGCTTCACATTAACTTTACACCTGGGTTTGGATCCACCTGAGCGGTGAAACACTCTCCTAGCAAACCCAGGTATCTCTTAACCACTTGACCTCCGGAAGATTTAACCCCCCTCATGACCAGGCCATTTTTTGCGATATGGCACTGCGTTACTTTAACTGACAATTGTGCGGTCGTGCGATGCTGTGCCCAAATAAAATGTTTGTCATTTTTTTCCCACAAATTTTCTTTTGGTGGTATTTGATCACCTCTGTGCTTTTTTATTTTTTGCACTATAAACAAAAAAAATACAGCCAATTTTGAAAAAAAAATAATAATTTAAATTTCTGCTATAAATTATAAAAATGTCTTCATCGATTTAGGCCAATATGTATTCTTCTACATATTTTTGGTAAAAAAAAAAAAAAAAATCCAAGTAAGTGTATATTGATTGGTTTGTGCAAAACTTACAGCGTCTACAAATTGTGGGATATATTTATGTAATTTTTATACATTTATTTATTTTTACTAGTAATGGCAGCGATCAGGGACTTATAGCGGGGCTACGACATTGCGGCGGACAAATCGGACACCAACTGACACTTTTTTGGGAACCAGTGACACCAATACAGTTATCAGTGCTAAAAAACTGCACTGTCACTGTACTAATGGCCCTGGCTGGGAAGGGGTTAACATCAGCGGTGATCAAAAGGTTAACTGTGTGCCTAGCCAGTGTTTGTATACAGTGTGGGAAGGTGCTTTTACTAGGGGAAGGCATGGATCCATGTCCCTGCTTTGCAGCAACACAGAGTCCATGCCTTCCCTCCTGACAGAACAGTAATCTGCCTTGTTTACATAGACAGACTGCCATTGTGCCTGTGTACCGAATGATATGGCGGGTGCCGGCAGACATCGAGTCTGCGGTACCCCGCTGATTGGCTCTTGCTGTGTATAATCACAGCGGGAGCGAGCCTCCGGCATTTGCACCCGCTACCCGGAAGTGCCGGATCACGTATATATATATATATATATATATATCTATATCTATATATAGATATAGATATATCTATATCTATATATAGATATAGATATATCTATATATAGATATAGATATATCTATATCTATATATAGATATATCTATATCTATATATACGTGATCCGGCGCACAGCTGCTATAAGGCAGGCAAAAAGTGTAGTGACACTTTTACAAAGTGGTGTCCAAAGTGGGATCTTGCGCATACGCAGGTGATGTGCAGATACACTGCGGAGGTCCCATAGACCTGGCAAAGATCCCTGTGGCACGTCTGCACATGCGGCGGATCTCAATTCAAGATGGCAGCACAGGAAGAGAGCAGTGTCGGGAGAACTTTCCCTTCAGGCGCAACCCGATCGCAGGCAGTATTCCACCGCTGAGCCCCAAATGATAATAATGGGACTTTCTGTACAGGGATTCACAGGACACCTATGTATCCCCGTGTGGTGCAAACAAGGCCCTCGCACAGGCATAGGTTATAGTACGCCTGTGTGAAGAAGGCCTATCAGTTCTCATTGCCCTGTATATTCTGCTTCTAGAGGAAGACAACTAAATGTTGTTGTTGACACTCTCAGCTAGTACCCCTTCCTGGGGAGGGAGTTCAACATTGTAACTGCTCTAACAGTAAATATCCCTTTCCGCAATCTAAGGTTTAAAGGGGTAGTGAACTCTCATGTTCCTATGCATTAAGGTGAAAAAACAACTGGCAGTAACCGGCCCCCCAGCCCCCTCCCCCCATTTTACTTACCTGAGCCCCTGTCAGGGCTGGGCTCAGCCCTTCCTTCTCTGAGCTGGTTGCTCAGCTGTCGGCTAATTGTCAGCTCTCTTCTCTCTCTACAGGTAACCAGCTGTTGTAAATCTGCTCGTCAGTCCCACCTATTTAAAGATCTCCAGCTCACTTAATTCCTGCCTTCGCCTTGGTCACATCACAAGAAACCATCTCCTGTGTTCCTGTTTGAAGACTGGCTTTGCTGACATCCCTTCTGGCTCCAAATCCTGCTTGCTGTTCCTCTACTTGGATCCCTGACTTCTGGCCTGGCTGATTTCCCGATCTGGTTACTGAACTCTGGCTTGGCTGATTACCCGACCTGGTTACTGAACTTTGGCTTGGCTGATTACCCGATCTGGTTACTGAACTCTGGCTATGCTTTGACTACGCTTACTCTTTTTACCTTTTTATTTTTATTAATAAACAAGTGTGATTTTACTGTACTACTGTCTCGGTCTGGTTCATGGTTTCTGACAGCCCTGTATTTCACTTGGCGGACATGCGCTGTCCCTCTCTCCACGGAGTCCCAGCTCTTGACTGGATAGATTGATAGCAGCGCAGCCATTGGCCACTCTGTGCAAAACAAGCTGCACAGTGGAGGTAAGTATGATATGTTTGTTATTTAAAAAAAATAAAAAACAAGCCTTTACAATCACTTTAACCTCTTTTCTTCTAACCCCAAATCCTAGACATGTGTCTTCTTCAGGGTCCTTATGGACATGTGTCTTCTTCAGGGTCCTTAGATTAAACATTTTATCAAAGCCTTAGGGGCTCATTCACATGGTCAATCAGGGAGTAGAAAAAAAAGCAGGCGGTGAGCCATGGTTTTACCACCCACCTAAACAAGGGCATGCAGTTGTTCGGGTGGGGTTACTGTCACACAACATGACCTATTCAAGTGAATGGGGTTGTGCCACCACCGTCCTTGTGTCGATTTTGAATGTTGGTGTCACACTCTTTCTATTGTGCCAGGCTGTGCCAATTACTTGGGAAAAATTAAAATGAACACATTTATCTGTTTTACTGGAGTTCCACTCTCAGTTACTTTTGTATTATATCAAAGCCTGGTAATAATGTATGTGAAATATCAGTTTCGGATATCAGACAGTTCTGCTGCCCTTCAAATTATCTTGGTGCGCGGAGCTACTCGGAGAGTTCATAGCCTCTGGAACAGGACCATGGCCAGACGATGCCTCATTAGTAGCCTGCTAACGATTCTCATGTTTAATTACATATTAGCTATGTGATGAGAAGAGGATATAAAGACAGATTATTTGCAGCTGTACCAGCAGGGGATACATCAAGCTGGTGTCCTGCAGCAATATGGCTGCACAGCGGCTCCAGCTTCTAATATAACCGCTACACTGCAAGCTGACCGACAATTTGCTGAATTTGTTTATTTCTAAAGTGAAACTCCATCCAGAGAACAATAAGTTAATATCAGAGCAAAATAATACCAAAATAATAATAATATTGAAAAAAATAAAACATATTTCATGATATACCGTATATACTCGAGTATAAGTCGACCCGAATATAAGCCGAGGCACCTAATTTTACCACAAAAAACTGGGAAAACTTATTGACTCGAGCATAAGCCTAGGGTGAGAAATGCACAGCTACTGTATGTGGAAAAGAGGGTCAACAATGCCCATTTGCAGCCTCACTGTGCCCATTTGCAGCCATAGGTCCCCCAAACTTCAAACTCAATAGTTAAGGGTTCCTAGATGCCCCCTAGCTGCAGCCAAAATTTGGGGTCTCTGGACCCAAAGGGTCCTGAAATGACTTTGCTGCAGGTGGACACAGTTGACCGAATTTGGGGCCCCATATCTCGGGGCCACTTGGTACTAGGAACCCCAAATTTGGTGTGCAAACCCAGTGGAAATAGCACTACAACATATCCAAAGCTGTGGTTCCTAGCCCCAAGATACTGGGCCCCAAATTTGGTTCGGAAAATGTCAAGCACTTTTCTGCAGAAGAGAATGACATTTTCTGAACCGACTTTGGGGCCCCGTATCTCAGGGCCACTTGGTGCTAGGAACCCCAGCTTTGGATATGTTGTAGTGCTAGTTCCCCTGGGTTTCCTAGCACCAAGTGGCCCCCAGATTCGGGACCCCAAATTCGGTTCGGAAAATGTCATTTTCTGCTGCAGAAAAGTGCTTGACTCGAGTATAAGCCGAGGGGGGCACTTTCAGCACAAAAAAAGTGCTGAAAAACTCGGCTTATACTCGAGTATATACGGTAGGTACATTTCCCCAAGTTTTATCACTTTAAAAAAGCGGCATGTACAGTGAAAACCAGTGAGCTCCTGATTGGGCGGACAACACAGATCCAATGCTGAACTGAAATCCCAAGTGGTGTTATCAAGTACATTTTCCATTGCCATAGGTTCTGCAAGTGGCGCAGCACGGTGGGCGAATGTGATGTATACGCTGGATAGATTCCGCCTCTGGGTACCCGTGGCAGAACTGAGAGTAAAGAAGCGTTTTTCTCAGGAACTGAGACTTTAACATAAAAACATTTGATTTTTGTACTCAAAGTGAAATCCTTTTCTCTGCATTCATTGAAGGATAAAGCTGGATCTTTAGATTGTGACCAATAGGTTATTGTGCCACCTGCAGGAGTAGGACGCTAGATGATACACAACCTAGTGGAGGGCTCCTACCGGTGGCCAAACCCCTCATCCTCTCTGGGAAGACTACCAGGACCCATAGTATATGTAGTTAACCGTTAAAGGATAAGTTCACCTTCGGGAACATGTTACATGTCCCACCTGTAAGATTTGTTAGTTTAAAAAAAATGGCTTCCAACTTTTTTAGCTGGCTCCTAGATTCAAAGCAAATTTGTCAAGCCCTGGGTCACTCACAATTTAAAAATGTGACTGTGTCCTTCAATAAACAGAAGAGAAATAGTCACATTTATTATTATTATTATTATTACAGTACCTATGTAATGGAAGTTATTGTGTAAATTAACTTGTCTCTCTGAGATTAGCCTTAACCATCTTTTCAGAACATTCCCATTGACTCTTTTTCTTCGATTCCATCAGCAGCTCTTAAAGCGGAACTTCAGTAATTTTTTTCATCTTTCCATCTATTAAATCTTCTGCCCTTGTTGTGGTTGTTTTAACTTTAGATAGTAAAACATTTTTTTTTCTGCCAGTAAATCCCTTATACAGCCCACTTCCTGTTTCTTGTCTGGTCATTAGCCTAGGCTTATGATATCATGCACAGCTCCCTCTCTCACTCTCGTGAGAGTTTGCCAGCAAGGAAGGGAGGATGAGTCATAAGAGGGCCAATGAGAGCTGCAGAGCTGGAGGTGTGTGTCTGCGTAAATCCAGGAAGTGAACAGGCAGCAGCTTCAGCTGCCCACAGTTAGAATGGTTGTAGCCAGACTCAGTGGAGGGAGATTTCTGCAGCATATTTGGCAAGTACAGAATCACAGTATATATAAAATAATATGCAAAGTGGTTGGAGGGAAGCTTCGGAATGGCAAAGATGTTTTTACGACAAATTATGTGAGCAGACTGCAGTTCCTCTTTAAATACAGATTCCTTTGTTATTTCTAGTACAGACAGAAAGGTACAATAAAGTTATTTAAAATTCTTACAACAATAAGACTGTTTTTTTTTTTTTTTTTGTTTGTTTTTTGTTTTTTACTGAAGATGTTTTACTTGAATGCACATATGGATATACAATGCTTCTTCTGGTCAGTACAGCAGAGGGAGGAAGATGCTCAGCTGTGCTGCAGTGTGAACGTGGTGGGTCTGAATACAATTAGTGCGCTATAAAAAAAACAAAAACAAAAAAAAAAAACACAAAGTGACGACAGCATTACAGAGTGAAACAGTGGTCAGGGTGAATCTGCCTTCACTGAAGCATCACCAGTAATCTATCTGCTGGGACCATCTCCAAACTGCACCATCTGCTCCATCCGCCTCTGTGCTACCAGAGAGGCACCTGCCCACACTCCAAACTTAACCCCATCACTGCTACGTCCCTGATTCCCATCACCACACCCTACCCTGGCCTTCCCAGAAAATAGCAGCCTGTGTACATACCAGCGCTCAATAAATTCCAGGAGCCATGCAGCCAAGAAAAAGGAAATAAGAGACTGGGTCCAAATGTTGGCACCCGTTGGCTTCCTTCACCAGCTACTTAAGAAAACCACGGCTAATACATCCTGTGGTTAGTGGATGGAATTGGGGAAACTGATGTCCCACTTCTGCACTACATCATGATATCAATGGCATATGCTTCATTCCTTATATTGTACATTAAACAGCAACCACCAGGAAAGGATAGGATATGGTTAATATACTGTAATCTATGCTGGGGTCTCCAAACTTTTCAGTACAAGAGTCACATCATTTTTTTATAAATATTAGTGGGCTGAAAAGAAAAAACTGTTTTATAAATTAACAAATCTAATTTAAATGAATTAATAAGCTAAACACTTGGAGTTTTTTTTTTTTGTAATCAGCCTGATGTGATTTAAAACAATAATGAAAAATCCAAATAAACTCGAATCCCCCTTAAATCGGTGTCCCAATCAGAGCCCTCCCACAGTCCCCATGAAAGTTCCTCTTACATCAGAGTCCTCCATACATTGAAGTTACCCCTACATGGGAGCCCCCGTCTGAGCCCACCCTTACATATGAGTCACCATGAGAGTCTACCCCTTACATAAGGGTCCTCATCAGAGCCTCTCCTTATATCAGAGGGCCAGATAAAAGCTTTTGGGGGGCCATATTTGGCCACGGCCAAAATGTGGAGACTCCCTGATCTTTGCCAACCAAAGCTCCTTTAAAAAGTCTCTTTCTGACAGCTGAATTCAGAGCTGGATCCACCACCTTGCGGCTCTCTCCGAACTGTGAAATCCTTAAGCTAATGTTACCCAGAAGCATCTGCAGCTGTTCTAAAGGAAAAGCATTCACTCAATATGGGTGACACCCCCCCTTATTTTCATGATTTAATGCTTGTTTAGTCAAGAGGGTGAATTACAGAGGAATACTTACCTTATTATATATAAGAGAGAGGAGCTGGCAACTCCTTGATGCAAAAATGTATTGGCTACATATGAGCATTAAAGGGGTGGTAGACCTTCGCCGGGGAAGAGCCGTCTCTCTGCCCGGGGTTCTCGGCTCTTGATTGGATAGATTGATAGCAGCGCAGCCATTGGCTCCCGCTGCTGTCAATCAAATCCAATGACGTGGGTGCCGGGGGGCGGGGCTGAGTCATACATTCGGCGGCTATGGACGCCGAATGCTGGACTCGGCAGCGCACCTGCAAGGTAACCCCCTCGGGAGAGCGCTTCTCCTAGGGGGTTATCTGGTGTGGGGAGGAGCCGCAACAGCTGACGGGGGACCCCAGAAATCGAGGATCGAGGCCACTCTGTGCAAAACGAGCTGCACAGTGGAGGTAAGTATATGTTTATTTATTTATTTATTTTTTTTTAAACAAACCCTTACAATCACTTTAAAAATCAAACTACTGACGCGTTTCGCCGTGAGCCTTAGTCATAGCAAGTTTACAATGAAATAAAATACATGTTGTAGAAAAACCATATTTACCTTATTCCTAAGTCCTCCACTTTCTTGTTATCACTGTAAAATGTGTGCAGGTCCTCGATGTCATCACATACAGTGCGGGACCAACAATAGCCACTGGTCGTGCACTGTACATAATGATGTCGGCCACACCACTGGAAAAGAAGAGCAGCCTTATGCGACCACTTGTCCATAGCAAAGCTGGTATGGAGGAAGCCTGTGGCACCTTTGTGTAAATCTCAGGACAGGAGGACGGGGTAACACAGACAAATGAGTGCTGCAGACAGGACACCCCTATATCCCTTTGGAACATTTGGATTAATATATATATATATATATGTATATATATATATATATATATATATATATATATATATATAGTATACTGTACATGATCAACCACACTGGACAACTGATATTTCCTGTGCAGTACTGATTGAAATTAGATGGAAGCTATAATTGCATGCCTTTCAGGGAAGACCTTTAAGGCCTTGATCACACGAGCGGCCAGGAGGCAGTAAAACCATGAGGTTAAAGTCGTTGTTAACCCACTGTAAAAACTTTACATAATCCTGTATATTTCCTAACGATAGGTGCTCCTGTGTCTGTGTTTTATTAAAAAAAATGCTGATTATACCTAATTTCAGAGTGCCGCTTGTGGCTGGTTCTCTCCCCTCACCGTCTGACAGATGCAGCGGGCAGGGCCGAGATTCCCCCACTGATATCAGTCGGGAGGAGAGAGCCGGCCGAGCAGCGCTATGAAATAAGGTATAATCTGCATTTTTTTTTTTTTTTTAAATAAAACACAGACACAGAGGCACCTATCGTTAGGAAACAAACAGGATTATATAGGACATTACATTTTATTTCAGCAGCAGGAGGGGAGAGGGTGGGCCCTGACACAGGAGCCGACAGGCAGGGAGGGAGGGGGGGAGAGGACAGGAGACACAGCGGATGACGGAGGCACATAAACTGACCACGGTGTCAGGGCTCAACAGTCATGTTACACCGTGGTCAGTTTACAAAGGGGAGGGCAGAAACAGGCAGAATCAGCCAGGTATTTCAGGTGATACACGGGGCCAAATGCTGTATAACATGCTTTAAGGGAACAGGATCCATTTTCTTTTTTTTTTAGGTTAACAAACACTCTAAGACACCTGAATACTGACATGTAGCCACTCAAGGTTGTACATATGGCTGTGATGCCGTTCTTTGTGGCCATTGCAAAAATTCAACAGCATGGCACATTTAGCAGGCGTTACTACCCCTAAACGTGACCCTTGCCTTTACAGGTTTAAATCAAAGTCTTTTTTGAAGAGTGATTTCTGCACATGTAAATGAGCCCTGTGCTTTTTAATTGTTCTTCATCAAAACTGTTTTACTTTTATATGACAACTTTTTTTTTCTTTTTTTACACTGATCATAATATAGGATAGCTCAGCACTATTTGTAACTGTGTTTTTTAATGTCTGATAAATTTATATATCTATGTGTACGGTATCTTTTTTTTTTTTTAATGGATTTATATAAAATAATACGAATAATAAGAGTTATATTTATGATTTAACAAGTAATGTTATGTATGTGAAAACAGATAATCCCAACTTTTTGGGGATATTTGTGATTATAATTGTCAGGTATGGATGGACAGAACTAAAGGTAAAAATGCACTCACATATGTATTTTATTATATTGTATGTATTGTATTTTAAAAGTGCACTCACATATGTATTTTATCTGTATGTTTAGCTATTTGCCTGGAGTTCAGCTTTAAACACTAGTAAACTATAATATAAATGTGTAATTATAAAAGTGCAACATAAAATGTCTCCAGTTACCACCTTCACACATGAAACAAACCTCCCTCAATTTACAAAGTCTTGGGTTTCTGCTCCTATAATAACTTCAACGACGACAAAATAAACTTCACTAAAACATAATAAACATGAAAGTGAATCCTTCACCACACAAATAGATCTGTTACCAGGAACAGAGGAACAATTTGTAGATTGTTTTCGCTTGATATCACATTTGAGACCGTTTGGGCCACCTGATTTGCCCTCTGGCCTTGGAGAATAGACAGGATCAATTTTCCGAGTGTAAAAGAGATGTCAGCAGCCCTGACCCAACAAAACCAGGGCAGCTGAAATCACAGATCTTATATCCACTCACAGGGAAGGTCTGGAGAGCCAGGTCGATGGTATTTATCCTAGTCCAAAGGAATGTCCTATAAAGTAATATAAACGAGGGGCCAATTTGTAAAGGTGCAGATGGCGAGTTTGGCTCTCATTTATTTAAAGTAGCCCTCAATCAGTAGTTCTCAATCAGGGTTCTTTGGAACCCTAGTGTACACTGGCGAATGGTGCTCCATTTTGGGGAGGGGGGCAGAAAAAAAAATTTGCTCATTTGTCTGCCCCACCAGCCCCGCACTTACCCCTGTGGTAAGGGGTGATCAGTGCCCTGATTACATGTCTTAATGTCCCCTGTGAGGAGATGCCACTGATTGGCTCTCCTTGCCACACTCTCTGTCAGTCTGAGGCGATGAGAGCCGATTACAGGAACTTCCGTGTTTACATGTGACCGGCTGTGATTGGACACAGCCGATCACATGGTTAAAGAGCCGCGGCTCTTTACAGAGATCAGGGTCACGCCGTGTCCTAGCAACGCAGCGCGGCCGCGATTGCCGCGCTGACCGCCCCTGCGATCGCGCAAGAGCAGCTGTTCTGAGACGACATTGTCCCAGAACAAGAACAGCACCGCCCCTCTGTCACTTGACAGTGGACGGGCTGCAAGCAGTTAATGACACGGAAGGGATAAAAACACTTACAAGATGGAAGTGAAAAACAGGCATATCAATGAATCCATAACGTTCAGCAGAATGCCGCCTGGGAGTAAAGACAGCTGCAGGTAAAAGTTCCAGCCAACCAGCAGTGGGGAAACGCTGTGTCTCTGATCCAAGATGGAGAGCTGTGCTGTCAGGACCAGCATGGAATACAGGAAACTGGAAGTGATGTCAGAGTGGGCGGGACATGTTTCGGAGCATGCCCAGTCACTCCTTCTTCAAACCAATGGTTGGTTGCTGGTCAGGTGGACCTTCCACCTGCAGCTTTTTTTACTCTCAGGAGGCATCCCGCTGGACGTTATGGATTTTGTTTTTAACCCTTCCTTGTCATTAATGTGTTTTATTACTACACTTAGAAGCGCCTGCCTTCTTCTCTGCTTTTGGTGCTGCTGTGGTGCATTAATCACATTTCAAGAGCCAGTCATGTACTGTTTGTTGAAAGTGGTTGTAAACCCTTTTTGGAGACTTTTACCTATAGGTAAGCCTAGAATAAGGCTTACCTATAGGTAGTGGCAATATCTCCTAAACGTGCGCCGTTTAGGAGATATTTCACTTGTAGTGCGCCAATGTCGTCATCAGCACATGCGCTGTGAAGAAACGGACCACCATGCCGTTTCTTCCCCCAGCGTGTGCCGTGACTGATGGCTCCTGTGCGGGAGTGACGTCACGCATCTCTGGACAGTCACAGAGCCGGAGTCCATGGCCCCGGAAGGAAGAGGGGGTAAGATGGACGCGGCCTGCTCAGGGGACAGTGCGGGCTTCGTTTGCAGGTAAGTGTCATATATTGGGTTAGTATGCGATGCATACTAGCCCATTATGCTTTTCATTTGAAGGCCTTGCGGGGAGCAAAAGAGGAAGTAAAACCCATCGGGGTTTATTTCCTCTTGAAGTCTCCTTGTTAAAGTCTCCTTGTTATCCTATTCTCCACACTCCTTGACTTTAACTTCTTAAGTGTATACAAATGTTACTACTGAGGTGTAGCCATTTCCAGATCACGGCTCTGTTCTGAGAATAGGTAAGTATACACATTATTTAAACACAGCATAGTCAGCATAGATGTTAGGAGGGGGGAGGAGGGACACTTTTAAGGCTAGTTTGGTTGAGGTTGAAATTCTACTTTAAACTCCTTTAAAACTGGAACAACTTATATAAAAGTTTTTAACACCTAAAAAAGACTTATTGCTGTGAGAATGAGTCTATTAACAATTCTCTTACTGGACATAAATCGCACGCAGCACAATAATACAGAAAGAGCACTTACAATATGCACTTTCCAAGGGGAGCAGTAAGGAAATACAATCCAGTCAACTGCTACATGTTCATCCGTGCTTCATTTTTGTTACCTTTCAAATCTAAGAAAATTGTTTCCCATATACACGAACGGCGAGCTCTGTTGTCTTCTCTTTCTGCTTCATAAACAACAATATTGATTATTTCCCTCTGTCCCCCTTTATGATCAATAGTGTGCTAGACTTGAGAACAAGGCCGGGAATTAAACATTGGTCTGCCAAAAGAATGGCCAGCCTCAGATGATTGTGGAATGGGTGATCGTTATTTTTTTGTACAATTATTTCTGTAAAACAATGGAATGCTTGCATTAACAAAAATAAATACGTCTATCCAGAACGTTATTTCAGTTTTACGTAGATGCTGGAGAATGAAATCATCTAACGTTTCCTATATCTCTCGGGGATCCCTCGTGGTGAGATGAATTTTCAATTTCCAGGTCTGCACATCTGCCGAGGGATGAAGGAACCTTGTGCCTTGCTGGGATTTCCACCACAGCTAGAGAATTCCAAGGATAGGGTATTTTTACATTACATTGGTCCAGCTTGGATGTAGCTATGTACTGTATATATTATACCTGTAGGATACCCCAAAAGATGGAAATCGCTGTAGTAGGCACCCCTACCCCAGCTATCTCCCGAGTCTCATGCCAAACCCCACTGCATTGTGAAAACAGGAGGTCGGCTGCTCAATATGGCCATCAAGCAGAGATCGCCTGGTATTTTCTCAATGGATGCAAAGCATACTCTATTTGGACGAGGTGGAACGGGGGGTGGGGGGGTGACGTCACACTCTCCACCTCATCCAATCAGAGAATGCTTTGCATGCATTGAGAAAATACAAAGCATTCTTGGAATTGCGCCCATGCCCAGCGGCAGACCTCCTGTGTTCACAATCCAGCAGGGAAGCTGCTCGACACAGGACCTGGAAACTAGTGGGGATCACTGAAGTAGGGGTGCCTTCAACAGCGATTTCCAGCATCTAGAGCAAAGAGGTTTTCTAAGTCATGGACCCCTTTAAGAATTTGATGAAAGTATTGGACCCCTCCCCAGAAATATTCACATAAACACAACTTTGTATACAATGTATATACTATGTACTTTATTGAAATTTGATTGCCTCATACATATAGTGTATGACATACACAACATTTGAATAAAGTAAAAAAAAAAAAAAAAAAATATTCATGGAATAGAATGGATAAATGAGAGAGAGAGGGAGATTACCCCTCCCCCCCTTTTTTTTCCTCTTTTAAATAATGGTCTTATATATATTGGATGTAAATAGAATGTATTTATGTTAAGATATACTCTGTGATACGCATGCAACTAAAATGTGTTTGTCTATATGAATAAAAAATTGTTGAAAAAAAATATAGAATTAAAAAAAAAAAAATCTTTAAGTGGTTCTAAAGCCTAAAGTTTTTTACCTCTTAATGCATTCTATGCATTAAGGTAAAAAAGCATCTGTGTACCAGTTTCCCCCCCTGCACCCCCCCTCCTCTTATACATACTTGAAGCCAATTCACGACCCAGCGCTGTACGTGAGAGCCAAATGCTCTGCTGGTTCTGTCCCTCCTCTCTGGGCAGATTGATAGCGGCAGGATCAATTGGCTCCCGCTACTGTCAATCAAATGCTGTGATGAGGAATGGGGGGGTGGGGCTGAGGTGCCCCTTCTGTGTCAATGGATGCAGAAAATGCTGCCTGGAAAAAAGCCCGCACGAGTGCCCCCATAGGAAGCCGCTTACTATGGGGGTGCTCGCCAACGAGGAGGAGCCAGGAGCGCCGGTGGGGGATCACAGAAGAAGAGCATCAGGGCTGCTGTGTGCAAAACCATTACGCAGAGCAGGTAAGTGTGACATGTTTATTTTTATTTTATTTTTTGTTGTTGTTTTAAAGTAACCTTTAATATCGCTTTAACAAAAAACTTACTCTTTTTCATGTAAAAAGTAATATAAAAAAATATAAACAAATAGATAGATGGATAGATAGATAGATAGATAGATAGATAGATAGATAGATAGATAGATAGATAGATAGATAGATAGATAGATAGATAATAGATAGATAATAGATAGATAGATAGATAGATAGATAGATAGATAGATAGATAGATAGATAGATAGATAGATAGGGGCTTAGGGACGCAGCCCCCCTAATCATGTACCCGGCCCCTAATCTACATGCAGAGCTCCGGACGCATGGATTCCAATGTTTTTTTTTTGTTTTTTGTTTTTAGAAGCACGTGATTAGAGCCAGATGCTCTAATTGGCTTAAAAAAAGGGTGGGCTCAGGACGCAAAGCACTGCGCCCCGAGCCCACCTAGTTGTGTGACAATAGCAAATTATTATTCGCTATTGCCTTTCTGATTCTCCTCCCGGGCCAATCAGGAAGCGGGTCCTGAGACCCGACTGGCTGAGAGGAGAAGCAATCGTATTGGCCGCCAAGGACGAGAAGGAGTCGCAGGGGAAGCTGCCCTGAAGCCAAGGAGGAGGAGACGCAGGGTGAAGCCACTGAGGAGGAGTTGCTGCCCGTGACCTAGATGGGGCTGGTGGGCTGACGATCGAGCGATGGGGGGGATTAGGGGTGCGACCGACCTACTGACCGGGTGGGGGAAGGTGTTGGGCAGTTTTGCCCCCCCCCCAAAAAAAAAAAAAAATGGAGCACCAGCCACACCACTGGATAGATAGATAGATAGATAGATAGATAGATAGATAGATAGATAGATAGATAGATAGATAGATAGATAGATAGATAGATAGATAAAACAGGTAGGTAGGTACTTCCGATGAGGTAGTGAGTTGTTTACTACCCAAATTACTAAAACTGCATGTATATACCTATAGAAGAAAGAATCGAGTGACCGTGAGATTCAAACGGACTCTTCCTAAAATATTGATATATATACTGCATATATACATTATATATTCCTTTAAAAAAAAAAGGGAGGCCTCAATATTTCAACATATCCATGTGCCTAGAGGTGACAGAATTTGCTCTCTGCATAAAGAGAATACCGCATCTCTGATCTCTTTCTGCTAATGTCATTTTCAACGTTCATTTTGAAAAGACGCTGTGGTGGTATTTGGGTGGAATAAGTAAGAGAAGCTGATAAAAGAATTTACAAGTCATTGTGATAAAATTAATGTGCTTAGAGCCCATTAGAAGAAAGTTAATTAAAAATTGAATGGCGCAAGAGATAGGAGGAAAAAAAGAATGCGTGTGTCTAATTAGTCCAGCAGAACAGCTTGTACAGTGAGTGTGGCTGGCATTCATCTGCAGTCTGACTGGTAGCAGTCCTATTAGTGGAGACAATGAGCCATCTCTCCATAGCCTGCTATTGTGTTTATCTAGACTGAAAATGATGAGCCTCAGAGATAGTGTGTTTGTCATCTTCTCGTCATTTATACTGTCACCTGCAGGCCAGAGGTGAGCTAATTAATGCACAACGCAAACCGCACAATGGATCTCGTTTGTAAAAAGCAAAGTAAATGTCTGTCTTGCCAGATGCCCGCTCTTGTGTGTGAACCTAATCTAGAAAAATGACAGCTAGAATTTCCCTTGTCTGCTATATCAACACAGACAAAGCCCACTTGCTTTCATTAAATAAGATCCATTAGGCCAACTTCAACCAAAAGTAATATTTTAGTTCTGGATGGATATTGATTGCCAAGATTGAATTAATCCGACTCCAGTGAAAATATATTTTTGAGCAGCAGCTTCTACCGCCCACCAAACCATAATAAGATGTCATTTTCTTCTCTTGTATTTCCCGATTGTGTGTTTATTCTACATTATGGGGAATTCGTCAAGGAGGCGTGACAACGTCTTCTGGTTTTGCAATGTGCCTGATAAACTGGGAGGCTACTGGTGAGGATATCCCATCAATGGAGTTCAGCGATTGAAAACCATGTGAAACTGAATTATCAACTGATTGTAAATGTGCAATGTTTTGCTTTTTAAGGCCTCTTACACATTGCTGCTTGAAAAAGCTCAGTACAGCTTCTTTTTTTTTTTTTTTAATGAGCTAAAATACAGACCATTAATTGTAATGTGCCTATACACACATGTGCGTAAACAAGCGCCGCACATTCTTCAGTCCAAAAAAAAATAATTGAAAAATCAGCTTTTTTGGTCATTAATTTACGTCTCATGCGCGCAAATATGCGTGAATGCACACAAATGCAAGCAAATTTACATATTTTGCAGAACGAGAACACGAGAATAAGTTTGTGCGCATTTGCGTGAAAATGCGTGAGTGCGCGAGAAAATGTGCGTAAATACATACCAAGAAAAAAAACGGCTGAAAAAGTATACGCTCAAACAGGAGTATCATGTGCAAGAGGCCTAAATAACAAACACGTTATACTGTGTAATGGTTTTGCACAGAGCAGCCCAATCCTCCTCTTCTCAGGTTTCCCGCTGGCGCTCCTGGCTCCCCCAGCCTTTCGAGTGCCCCCATAGCAAGCCACTTGCTATGGGGGCATTTGTGCAGGCTCGATCCTGAGCCTCACTGTGTAAGTCTATAGACACCCCCCCTCCCCCCCCACTCTCTCCTCCTCCTCTGATGGCTCTCGCTGCTGCATCTGAGTCCTGTGAGGATGGAGAGAGAGAGCAGTGCTGCTGCTTTTGGGCACAGCGCTCGATCGTGATCATGGCTCAGGTAAGTGGTAAGAGGGGATCTGGCCACAGCTAAAAAAAAACCTTCTGCATTTAGAATCACTTTAATTTCTGCCTCTACTTTGTGTATGCTATAGTCCGTCTGAGAACTATAAGTTATGCCATTACACAAATATTCAAAAATAATTCCAGGTATGGCATTTTTACCTGATTACATTTGTCCAGCTTGGATCAATGTAACTATGAATATACCATACCTATGGGATCCCTGTCTAGAAGCTGAAATTCACTGTACAGGCAGTCCCCGAGTTATGAACGGGTTAGGGACTGCCTGTTTGTTCTTAAGTCGAATTTGTTCGTAAGTCGGAAGCACATGCGCAGAACGGCAGAGACGTGGTTTTCCGATGTTCTCCAATGTTTTCCGACGTTTTCTGCTGTTTTCCGATGTGCCCGCCGACGCCGCATCCCGTTCGTAAGTAGGAGTCATTCGCAAGTCGGAGGTTCGTAACTCGGGGACCTCCTGTAGTAGTAAACACTGCTACTACAGTGATCTCCACTAGACTCCAGGTCCTATGCCAAGCGGCTGACCCACTGATACTCACTTCTCCCTATTATCCCTTTTACTATCACAGCTGGCATCAATACCCAGTGACCTCTTCCAATGCTGCAGTGCTTGGACCTAATGGCCGATCATTAGATCCATATACTGTCACATGATGGAGGAGGTGTGATCATCACTCTGATGGCAGGAGGTATGGGGTATTTTAGTTGCAGCTGTGATGGAGGAGGGAGCAATGGGGAAGTGCTGGGTAGGAGAGCATCAGTTAGTTGGAGGGCTTTACACCAACATTTTCACATTGCCATGAATGAGCAAAAATAAGTGTTTCTTTAAAGTGAACCCGTGTCCAGGCTATGCACAGTAAAGAATTTACATATTCTCAAGGAGCATGTTAAAGTGGTAGAAAACTTAGTAATTCTTAGTGCTAGTTCACACCAGATTAAATGGAAAATGTTTTTTTATTCTTAAATAAATGTGAGTTGAATATTAGCTGGGTTGGTGAGGTTCTGTTTTAAATCCCCTTGGTAGGGCACTGTCGGAAGCATTTCTGTTTTTATATGTCGCTGTGGAACTACCGGCAAAAACTGAGGAGCCTAAGTTTGAACCAGCTCACTGGGAGGTCGTTCTATTTGCTGTGGGGCTTTAGGACCAAAAGGAACTACCCAGGACCACTGTGGAGCATTCCCCATAGGTAAGTTGCACTGTGTGCAAAATTGTGTTTGACCCCCTGCCGGGTCTTGCAGTGAGGAGCATTGCACGCGGTGGTGGGAGCACTGTTGTTGGTAGAGCAGTGAAGCACGTGGAAACAGCCTTTTTTTTTTCTTGTATTTCGTTTTACTAGCTTTTTAGCAGAAGAATTGTCACACATATTTGGACGTTTTTCATTGAGCACTATTCACCTGTATTCATATATGAACGTTTTTTCATTGATTATTATTTTTCCTATGTTGATTTTTATTATTTGAGCTTACTATATATGCAGCGCTGTCACATTCACTTTATTAAGTTCACACCAGATGCAGTTCTGTGCGCTATTTTTCTGCACTAAAAATGCATGCACAGTGTTTTCTATGTATTCCAATGGCTCTAATTCACATCAGTGCAGTCAGTTCTAGTCAGTTTCCGGTGCAGAAAAAAAAGTAGAGCATGCTGCATTTCTTCTGCACAGGACTGTACTGGAACATAGCAAATTGTATCAAAAACGCAACTGCGTGTGGTGTGAACTGTAAGCAAAAACTGATCTGGAGCGTATCCAGAGTGGATTTTTGTGATGTAAACTGGCTGTAAAAAATGCATGCACAGTGTTTTCCGTGTATTTCAATGGCTCTAGTTCACACCAGTGCAGTCAGTTCCAGTCAGTTTCCGGAAACCGGAAACTGACCTGGAACTGACTGCATTGGTGTGAACTAGAGCCATTGGAATACATGGAAAACACTGTGCATGCTTTTTTAGTGCAGAAAAAAAAGCGCACGGAACTGCATCTGGTGTGAACTGGCCCTTATGCTTTTTTTAGCTCTGACATTTCATGTATATTAGTATTATTATTATACACGATTTATATAGCGCCAACAGTTTATGCAGCGCTTTACAATGTAGAGGGAGGACAGCACAATTACAGTTCAGTTCAATACAGAAGGGACAGGAGGGCCCTGCTCGTAGAGCTTACATTCTAAAGGGAGGGGGTGGTGGTACAAAAGGTAATAGATGCGGGGAATGATTTGATGGGGGGTGGCTCGGGGACAGTTGTTAGGTGTGTGTGGGATAGGCTTCCCTGAATAAGGCTGGATTCACACCTATGGCATTTTTAGTGCTTTTTGCATTTTGCAGAGTTGCACTACAGAACGTGTTCCATAGGAAACAATGTTAAATGGACTGTAGTGCAAATATGCAAACTGCAAAAAGCACTAAAACTGCATAGGTGTGAATCCAGCCTTAAGTGAGTTTTCAGGGATCTCCTAAAGGTGGACAGGTTAGAGGCTGATCGGATATACTGGGGCAGGGAGTTCCAGAGGATGGGAGAGGCTCTGGAGAAGTCCTGAAGGCGAGCATGGGAGGAGGTAACAAGGGAGCTAGAGAGCAGGAGGTCCTGGGAGGAGCGGAGGGGACGATTTGGGCGATATCTGCAGACGAGGTTGGTGATGTAGCTGGGGGCGATGTTGTGTGGATGGCCTTGTATGTTGTGGTTAGCATTTTGAATTTTATACGGTGGGGTAGGGGAAGCCGGTGAAGGGATTGGCAGAGAGGAGCAGCAGTCACGGATCGATTAGTGAGGTGTATTAGTCTAGCAGCAGCATTCATAATAGACTGAAGAGGGGATATGTACATACGATCAGAAAATTGTACACTGATTGTAACACACATATGCTGTATTGGAATAAGGAAAGAATGTGAAAGAAAGGAAGGAAAAGAAGAAGAGAAAGGATAGACAAGGGAAGTAAAGAAAAGGAGGGGGAAAAAAAGGAAGTAATATGTGCAATGTTTAAATACAAATATCCTGGAAATTCCTTGTTCAACTGTGAATCCTTTGGCAAACCGCCGGTGATCATCACACAAACTGTTCTCCGATTTTCTCAATGCAGCATTACGGTATCCTCAGTAGGCCTGCCATAAGCCCTAAGCCCATCACAGCTCATCTTGAAATTAATATTGAGATGATCAAGGAGGCAGCATTGTGTTTTCAGTGTCTTTTTTTTTATATCCTTGTTAAAAGCTTAATTGGTGTCAGTTTGGCTCAGAATGGCAGTTTACCAGCACTTTCACTGAGTAAATGAGCAGACGACCCCTAGCTCTCGCACACATTAGGAAGGGCCTAGTGAGCAGATACACTTACTGATGCATATTAATGCTGCATGCTCCCTAGGCTCTTGCATGACTGAAACTGGTGCAAGGGTCATGGTTGGGCCAAGGGGTATGAAAAGTGCAATTTCCAAAACAAAGCATTTACTGTGTTTTTTTGCTTTCCTCTGGATCAACTGTGGTATAGGATTCTGTATATGGTGGTATTCTATTTATTCAAATTTTTTTTTCTATTAGTTGAGCTAGATGTAACTATGTAATCATTTGTATATAAAATAAACAAACTTCAGGCAGTGCTTACACTATTTACAAATTGAATAACGTATCAAATAAAACTCTTGTCATAAACAATTTAGCTTATGTTGGCAACAATGATGCACCATTGTGAAGAGAAATAAAAGCAATAACCCACACAGCTCAACCAGGTTTAAATGAGCCTAGAGCCTCTTGGGATTTGTACTTCCACAACAGCTGGAGTGCTGAGGTTGCCTACCTCTGTTGTAGAGAGTCCCCCCCCCCCCCGGTGGGGGAGGGTGGTAGATGTATACCGGAATGCTGCAAAGAGGGAACAAGAGCGCTAGATCACCATCAGGGTCCCGGCTGTGAACACAAGTACCACCAGAGGAACAAAATTAAAAAAAAAAAAGAGTGCTTTGGCTATACTGGTGATGTCACCTATGGCCTAATCTGACACATTTCAATTGGTGGAAACTGGGCCAGGACAAGGGGTGGACAGGAGGGGCGGCTGCCCTGGGCATTGTGGTATCATGTGAGGTGGGGGTATTTTTGTTGAAGGGGGGTGTAAGGGGGTAAGTATTGTTCTAGGAGGGGAAGGAAATTTAAGAGGGGTGTGCTGAGAGTGGTGATTTAGGGAGCTTTGTATTGGGAGGGGGGATGGGGGGGGGGCAGAAGACTTGTGCTAAGAGGGAAGTATTGTTCTAGGAGGGGAAGGAAATTTAAGAGGGGCAGAAGATTTGTGCTAAGAGGGGGGATTTGCGCTGGGAGGGGGGAATTTGAAGTGGGGCGAGGGAGCATTTGAGCTGGGGGGATTTGGGGGATGTGTGGGGGGATTTCAGCAGGGGGACAGATTTCTACTTGGAGGAGGGGGAATTTATGCTTAGGAGTAAGCATGCAGATAAGTGCTCAGTTTTTTTGGGGGAGGGGGGATTTTTGCTGCCACATTGCCACATAATGCTCATACATCTTGGGGGGGGGGTGCACTTTGGCATGTTCGCCTTGGGCTCTAGATGACTTTGCCCCGGCACTGGGTGTAAGCTAAACTTTATCATTGAAAGACTGATTACTTGCAACTGCCTGTCACATTAGGACGAGTCGTTGTGTCTATGCAGCCGCTGTGTCCTAATAGACCTCAATAGGTTGCCTATCTGTAGCACCTGGAGGTTACCACTTGCCGACCAGCTCACGCAGATATACTGCGGCAGGTCGGCTCTCCTCCGCGAACCGACGTACCTGTACGTCGCTCCATGCAAAGAGGATAGCGGGCGCGCGCCCACCGCGCACGGTGGGAGCGTGCCCGCGGGTGCCGCAGACTCGATGTCCGTGATCGCGGTGTGGAGAGGCAGAACAGGGAACTGCCTATGTAAACAAGGCTATTCCCTGTTCTGCCAGATGACATGACAGGAATCTGTTCCCAGTGATAGGGAAGAGTGATCTCAGTCATGATCCAGTAAGCCCATCCCCCCCCACCCCTACAGTTAGAACACGCTGAGGGAACACACTTGACTCCTTGATCACCTCCTGGTGTTAACCATTTCCTTGCCAGTGTAATTTTTACACTGATCAGTGCATTTTTATAGAACTGATCAATGTAATAATGTCACTGGTCCCCGAAAAGTGGGGTCAGATATGTCTGCCGCAATGTGGCAGTCCAGCTAAAAAAATCGCAGATCGCCGCCATTACCAGTAAAAACAATAAAAAGATAAATTAAAGTCCCTAAATCTATCCTGTAGTTTGTAGACAGGATAACTTTTGCGCAAACCAATCAATATACGCCTATTGCGATTATTTTTTAACCAAAAATATGTAGAAGAATATATATCAGCCTAAATTGATGAGTACATTTTATTTTATACTTTTTTTTTTTTTTGGATATGTATATATTATAGCAGAAAATAAATTTTTTTTTGAATTGTTGGTCTATTTTTGTATATAGAGCAAAAAATAAAAACCGCAGAGGTGATCAAATACCATCATAAGAAAGCTCTACTTGTGGGTAAAAAAAAGGACGTCAATTTTGTTTGGGTACAGCGTCGCACGACCGCGCAATTGTCAGTTAAAGCGACGCAGTGCCGTATCGCAAAAAATGGCCTGGTCATTAAAGGGACAAATCCTTCCGGGGCTGAAGTGGTTAAAGACGCCAGAAAAAAACACTGTACTGCCCTCTTTTGCCCATGTGAACGAGGCCTTACATTCACTGAACATTACGTGCAGCCCTTTGGTTATGTCAGGGGCTGCACTTAAAGCGAACCTTCAGTCATTTTTTTCAACTTTCCATCTAAGAAATCTTCTGCCCTTGTTGTTGTTTTAACTTTGGGTTATCTTTTTTTTTTTCTACCAGTAAATACCTTATACAGCCAACTTCATCTTTCTTGTCTTGTCATTAGCCTAGGGTTGACATCATTCACAGCTCTCTCTCTCTTCCCAGGAAGGGAGGACTGATAAGTCATAAGAGGGCCAATGAAAGCTGCAGAGCTGGAGGTGTGTCTGTGTAAATCCAGGAAGTGAACAGGCAGCAGCTTCAGCTGCCCACAGTTAAAATGGCTGCAGCCAGACTCAGTGGATGGAGATTTCTGCAGCATATTTTGGCAAGCACAGAATCACAGTATATATAAAAATAATATGCAAAGTGGTTGGAGGGAAGCTTCAGAATGGCAAAGATGTTTGAATTACAAATTATGTGAGCAGTTCCTCTTTAAGCTCCTCCAAATTAGGTAAGTTTCCCACCCTTGCACTAACCTTCCCCGGCTTTATCCACAAAGAAATAAAAAGGCAGAGAAGGGGAAAAAGAAAAATTGCAGTCATCTTATGTACTATCCCGTACTGTGACTAAACATTTTCTGTGCTTGCAGCACGCTGCCAAGGTGTCACTTGTATTAGAGAAGTAGCAGCATTCTGTCTCCAGCTGCTTCAGTTTAGATCAGCATCTAATGGATTTAGGAAGCAATCAATAGCTTTGAGGACACAGGAGTTATACACATAAATTATTTATTGCTGGGAAAGGGGTCAGATGAGGATGGTACCATAAGCATTCCATACAGATGAGTCTCTATATTATATGTATTGTGAATAGCATATAACTCATACCTCATGTGATGCTGATAATTGTGATATTTGGAGAATATTTGTCTAGGACAATGTTTCTCAACCTTTTTTTTTTTCAGACAAGGCACCCTTTAAATTTCAGCCCAATCTCGAGGCACCCTATTCTAAAATGTAAAAAAAACTAAAGTAATAGTTTTACATAATGCGGCAGCATTCACACATGTAGGACACCCATCGTTATTTATTCTTCCAAAGCAAATACACCTTTGCACACTGGTATTCCAATGTTTCTCATTTCCCTCAGTTTCTCTCCCTCGCTCAGCTAATGTGACCCCAGTGCTGACAGGCAGGGTAGGGGCAAACAAGTATGCTGTGCAGTCACCCAACGTCTCGCTTATGGATGATGGTGTCATTGGTTGATAAGGGGGACATTGGGTGCCCGCACAGGGTTTTTAGAAGGCTGACGGCTGGAAGGTTGTATTGTTGCCAGTGGCGGCCGGTGGAAAGTTTAGGCATGTTTGTTATTTTTATAATTAAAAAAAATCAAAGGTTTAGCCCTGGTTCACACTGGAGGGTTTTGACATGCGATTTGACGTGTCAAATCGGCGGCATTTGCCATCAATGACATTGTCCTAATCGGTGAGACGCCGCATCTGCGGCGCTGCACCGATTTCAAAAAGTAGTTTCTGTACTACTTTTTGCAATTTCGGGCTGCGATTTACATTGACATCTGTGCAGAAACCCGCACAGATGTCTGTGAAATCGGGGCCGAAATCGGGACTGACATGCGGGAGTGAAATTGTGCGAGTTCAGCTAAGCTCGTACGACTTCGTTCCCGCAGCTCAGTGTGAACCTGGGCTGAGTATCACTTTAAGAGTGCTTTCACACTGCCGGCGCCCGGGCTAAAAATAGCGCCGCTTTACCGTCGTTTTAGCAGCACTATTAAAACCGCCCACTAGCAGCCGAAAAAGGGTTAAATCCAACCCAAAACGTCGCTGCAGCAGCGCTTTGCCGGCGGATCGGTGGCGCTGCCCATTGCTTTCAATGGGCAGGGGTGCTTTAGGAGCGGTGTATTCACCGCTCCTACAGCACTGCAAAGAAGCTGCTTGTAGGACTTTTTGTGATGCCCTGCCAGCACAGTGCCCCAGTGTGAAAGCACTTGGTCTTTCACACTGGGATTGCAGCTGAGGCTTTTTTCAGGTGCTATTTTTAGCGCTAAATCACCTGAAAAAACACCTCCAGTGTGAAAGGGGTCTAATTGAACAAGTTGAAGTTAGAGGCTGATTGGCTACCATGCACAGATGTACCAGATTGTGCACTCTCCAAGTTTAGTAAATCAACCCCCGTGTGTCCACAGGCATTCAATTTTCTTCTGATTCGCCCACTATAATCCAGACCGGGCAATAGTCATCTCATCTCAAGTCTACAGATATCATTAGAGTTGGGGATAATAAAACTATCACTCTATAACCACACTGCTAAAAGCAAATAATAAAAATAAATAATGTGCAGTTTTAGAATGCCCCCCCCCCCCTCCTCTTCGCCACCACCATCACCAACCATCTTATATTAGAACTTAGAAGCATTTTATGTCAGTCTGCAGAGAAAATGCCATGAAGCCCTGCATATTACAATAAAGTTATTACCAGTAATTTTTTTTTTTTATGGGGAAAATGTAATTATTCTCCTGAAGGAAACATTACAGTATAAGTACTTCCTGCAATAAGCCCACAACAAGTAAATATTTCATTTCTTCCTTTGTTTCCTGCTTTAATGCAATCCAGAAATGCAGCCTGTCTGTCATAAAGCTACTGTTTCACGGCTGACCTTGAAGGCAAAGCGCAGGGCATTCAGCCACGTTCTGAGACGCCTGGCTCACGTATATGTGAACAGAAACTGAGAATAATGAGAGAAGAAATAACGCTGATGACGAATCACCTAACTAACTTGTTAACAGAGATCATTACTAGTTTGAGAGGTGATGCCTCAGTTAACAGCTGTGTTAGAATAATGTCACACCTTTCTGTGCACTAATAGTATCAGGCTGGAGCTTCCACAGACACGACAAATAAAGGAGCAAAATTTAGGTAAAAGCAGCATTGCCTCTGCAGTGCCTGGCTGTGGCTCATCTCGCTGTGCCACCTGAGATGCTGGACAGCACTCTGTTTGATCTCTTAGGATGGAGTGTCAAACTAATTTTCATCACAGACTACATCACCAGTATGGTTGCCCTCAATGGGCCAGTTGTATCGGGGGTTTGCTACGTACAGAGTGCAGGGTTCAGGATTATGCTACATACAGAGTGCAGAGTTCAGGCGTGCATTACGTACAGAGTGCAGTGTTTAGGATTACACTATGTACAGGGTGAAGAGATTAGGACTGCTCTGCCTACAGAGTCCAGAGAATAAGGCGTGTGCTATGTACAGGGTGCAGAGTTCAAACGTGTGCCACATACAGGGTGTAGAGTTCAAGAGTGTGCTACGTACAGGGTGTAGAGTTCAGGACTGCGCTGCGTACCGGGTGCAGAGTTCAAGGATGTGCTATGCACAGGGTGCAGAGTTCAGGCATGCATTGCGTACAGAGTGCAGACTTTAGGATTACGCTGCGTACAGAGTGCAGAGTTCAAGGGTGTGCAGGGTTCAAGAGATCATTACCTACAGAGTGCAGACTTCAGGAGTATACTACATATGGGGTACAGAATCCAGAGAATAAAGTGTGTGCTATGTACAGGGTGCAGAGTTCAAACGTGTGCCACATACAGGGTGAAGAGTTCAGGACTGCTCTGCCTACAGAGTCCAGAGAATAAAGAGTGTGCTATGTACAGGGTGCAGAGTTCAAACGTGTGCCACATACAGGGTGTAGAGTTCAAGAGTGTGCTACGTACAGGGTGTAGAGTTCAGGACTGCGCTGCGTACCGGGTGCAGAGTTCAAGGATGTGCTATGCACAGGGTGCAGAGTTCAGGCATGCATTGCGTACAGAGTGCAGACTTTAGGATTACGCTGCGTACAGAGTGCAGAGTTCAAGGGTGTGCAGGGTTCAAGAGATCATTACCTACAGAGTGCAGACTTCAGGAGTATACTACATATGGGGTACAGAATCCAGAGAATAAAGTGTGTGCTATGTACAGGGTGCAGAGTTCAAACGTGTGCCACATACAGGGTGAAGAGTTCAGGACTGCTCTGCCTACAGAGTCCAGAGAATAAAGAGTGTGCTATGTACAGGGTGCAGAGTTCAAACGTGTGCCACATACAGGGTGTAGAGTTCAAGAGTGTGCTACGTACAGGGTGTAGAGTTCAGGACTGCGCTGCGTACCGGGTGCACAGTTCAAGGGTGTGCTACGTACAGGGTGCAGAGTACAGGACTGCGCTGCGTACCGGGTGCAGAGTTCAAGGATGTGCTACGTACAGGGTGCAGAGTTCAGGCATGCATTGCGTACAGAGTGCAGACTTTAGGATTACGCAGAGTGCAGAGTTCAAGGGTGTGCAGGGTTCAGACTTCAGGAGTATACTACATACAGGGTACAGAATACAGCGGTGCACTGTATACAGAGTGCAGGCTTTACGGGATATTGACCTTGATGAAGGTTAAGTGGTGTTGCCATCAAAATGTGTTGGATGTTTTTATACGTTTTTTTTTTTTATTAACAATTAAAATTATCTTGGACTCTCTCATCTGGTTCTGGTCTGGCGATCCTTTCTGTATTTCCAATGTTTGAGATACTGTTGGCTGCTCATCAAGGGAAACCTTGCTGTGTTGGAGCCGCATCACCAGGGATGTTGCGCTTGTAAGAAGTTTTCCTTCATCTGACTACATATGCATGTCTAAAAGTTCCCAGCACCTCTTGGGTATGTTGTTTTACAGCAGGGGTCTCAGCAAGAATAATGATAGTGAGGGAGAACTCACAAATCTGTTAATATTAGACGAACATAATATTGAGCTTAAAGCTGTATGGGTCCTTGTGTAAGTTCTAGGTCAGGACATCTTATTAACATCTGCATTCATCAATAGAGGAAGCATTCTTTCCACTGACCACCAGTCTAATGTACTGAGAGCTGCAGATATAGTAATTTTTCTCGGGAGGGGGTAGGAGTTACATGAGACCTGAAGGTTATTGCAAGGGTTCCTTCATGATAAAAAGGTTCAGAAAGGCTGGGCCAGTTGTCTGTCCTTTAGACTTTAGGAGAGCTGGGTTGTGGCCATTGGGCATAGAAGAGGTCCCAATGTCAGTGGGACGAACCAGTGCCCCATCTTTGGTGTCAATGGGAGAAATTGTGCCCCGTCCTTGGTGCTATTGGAAGGAATTATGTCTCATCATTAGTGTCATTGGGAGAAATTGTATCCTATCACTGATGTAATTTAGAGAAATTGAGCCCCATCATTAGTGTCATTGGAAGGAATTGTGTATCTGGTTAAGTCATCTTCCTTCCATTGGCAGCCTTGGACAAAAATGTATCATTTAAATTTTTTATTTTATGCTCACTAATAGTGCTTATAAATTTCAATATGCCTTGTAGCAAGCAAAATATTAACGCAGATTAAAAACTTGCAAAAATCAAGTCAAAGCTTTGACACTGAGAAAAAAAAAACTGAACAAAATAGCACATTAAAAATTAGGACAAATCAAGAAGGACTTATAGAGATAAGATAATATTTCTGCCAGGCGTAGATTTAAAGCTCATTTCATTTCACAGAACACAAAATAAATAGAAGTATTACTGCTGGAAGGCCATGGGAACGTGACTTCACATTAGATGAACAGACATCATTTTTCAAACACAGAAAACTGGTCTGCAGGCCAAGTCTGCCTGATGTTACCGACGGGGAGATTAGGAGGAACGCTGAAGCCTTACACCAGCAGAAAAGGTGAAATGTGGACCAAGCTTTCGGCAATTTCACATCTCAGTTCCAGTTTAAATGAAGAAGCCGTGAGCCTATAAATCTAATGAACCAGAATGACTTAGGGCTGTTGCTGAAATCAATGTTTTGATCTTCTGCTCGGTATATAATATACAGTAGACACAAGATAAATAATCTCTTACATTCCAGGGGAACGTTCAAAGGGTGGCCAGAGGTGACATAATAACACCCAATGGAAAGGCTTGATGCAATATTCAGACCACTTAGGGCGACCCTACAGGACAATAACAAACATCCCTCTATGAACTAGATTATATACATTGTACCAGTTTTTCATCACTCCTTTGTATTTTTTTTTTATTTTTACATTCTTTTGTCCTCGGCGTGGATATCCAACAACAAAATCCTTCTCATCTGCGTTGATGCCTGTGCATCTTTAGCCAGTGTCCACACTGCCACTTCCGCGCGACTTTGAAGTCGTGACCCGCATCGCGACTTTGACGCGACTTACATGCGACTTCTTTAACAGAAGTCAATGCAAGTCGTACCAAGAATAGTGCAGGAACCTTTTTCTAAGTCGAAGCGGGGTCAGACTTTCCCATGGAATTGAGACTGATTTTCTTCCTGGGGATTTATTATCCTTTTTCTGCTTCCTTTCAGCCCACAGCACCCCTTTTTCAATGCCCCCAGGCAATGCGCTTTTGGAATTTCTGGATATGAACTCTCCCATCTACTCTGGGTAGGCCTTTAATGGCCATGATAGGACATCCATATTTTTCTGGAGGAATGCCTCTGCTAATTATGCACATTTTTTTGTAAGTGTATGTTCAAATATCAATTTGACGCATATTGTTAGGTATGAATTTGTATTAATGTTTTACTAATATAAAGCTGTTTTTTCAGAAGTGGTATTATTCTCTGAAGAAGATTTTTTAACAATAATTTTGAAACGCGTTGGATATCCCTCTCTGCAGCTTTCCTTGCTAGAAACCATGATTAAAGGGAACAGCAAGTAGATTGGGATTGCCACTTCATGGTTCAAACAGCTTAATGTGCAATGTTTGCAAGTTTTATTCATACAATGTGCAATGTTGACAATGCTATTCTTATGATGCTTTGTATTATCACCATGAGATTTTTTGATAAAAATTTTCTACATTAACCCCTTCCCGCCGACCATACGCAGATGTGCAGCCTTGGCTTTCGGGGGTTATACCGGGATGATGTCAGCAGCTGCAGGCATCATCCCGGTACCATTTTTTAGAGCCGGCGATCGGCTTTCCAGGGATAACAACCGATGCGGCTAAAAGCCGCTCGCCTGTTGTTATACCGGAGGAGCAGGAGGGGACGCCCCCCGCCGCCTCCCGCCGGTCTCAACGGGCCTCCCGATCCACCGGGAGACCCGATCAACAATCCACCTCCTCCGGCGGCTAGCCACAGACTGGAACAAAGCTGGAAACGGTTTTGTTGCAGTCTCCTGAATGTAAACACAGAAGCGACGTCATGACATCACTTCCCGTTTACTCGGCTGCCAATGGCGCCGGATTTAAAAAATATATACAGTATTCAGAATCGCCGAAAATGGCGAACTGAATACTTTGAAGTGCAAAGGAGGGATCGGGGGTCTTTTAGACCCCCGATCCCTCCATAAAGAGTACCTGTCACCACCTATTACTGTCACAAGGGATGTTTACATTCCTTGTGACAGCAATAAAAGTGATCTTTTTCTTTTTTAACACAATTTATTAATATAAAAATAAATAAAATAAATAAGAAAAAACATTTTTTAAAGCACCCCCGTCCCTGCGAGCTAGCGCAGCAAAGTAAAAACGCATACGGAAGTCGCGCCCACATATGTAAACGGTGTTCAAATCACACAGGTATCACCGCGATCGTCAGAGTGAGAGCAATAATTCTAGCACTACACCTCCTCTGTAACTCTAACCTGGTAACCGTAAAAAAAAAATTTAAAGCGTCGCCTATGGAGATTTTTAGGTACCGTAGTTTGTCGCCATTCCACGAGTGCGTGCAATTATAAAGCGTGACATGTTTGGTATCTATTTACTCGGCGTAACATCATCTTTCACATTATACAAAAAAATTGGGATAACTTTACTGTTTCATTTTTTTAAAATTCATGAAAGTGTCCCTTTTCCCAAAAAGTTGTGTTTAAAACACCACTGCATAAATACCGTGTGACATAAAATATTGTAACAATCGCCATTTTATTCATATATATATATATATATATATATATATATATATATATATATATATATATATATATATATATATAATGTTTGGGGTTTCTAAGTAATTTTCTAGCAAAAAATACGGATTTTTACTTGTAAACACCAAATGTCAAAAATAGGCTTAGTCATGAAAGGGATAAATTACATTTTCTATAGGTGAAGTTTTCTATATATATTTTTTATTGCCCATAAAATCCCACTTTTTGAGGTTATTTCATGCATTGCCAAGGGATGGTGGCAATCTACATATGTGTTCTTGTGGATCACTTAAATTACTAAACTACTGCACAGGGCAGGTAAGTATAACATGTTTGTTATTTTAATAGAAAAAAAACAAAAAACAAGACTTTACAATCACTTTAAAGTGGTTGTACACCCTGTACAACCACTTTCACCTACAGGTAAGCCTAGATTAAGTCTTATGCAGCGTACACACGAGCGGACTTTTTGGCCGGACTGGTACGACAGACTGAGTCCGGCGGACAATCCGATCGTGTGTGGGCTTCATCGGACCTTCAGAGGACTTTTCCAGTCGAAAATCTGACAGACTTTAAATTTGAAACATGCTTCAAATCTTTCCGACGGACTCGAGTCCGGTCAAAAATCCGCTCGTCTGTATGCTAGTCCGACGGACGAAAATCCACGCTAGGGCAGCTATTGGCTACTGGCTATCAACTTCCTTATTTTAGTTCCGGTCGTACGTCATCACGTACGAATCCGTCGGATTTTAGTGTGATCGTGTGTAGGCAAGTCCGTTCGTTCAAAAGTCCGTCAGAAGTCCGTCAAAAGTCTGACGAAAGTCCGCCGGAATGGCCGTCTGACTTTTGTTGCCGAAAAGTCCGCTCGTGTGTATGCGGCCTTACCTGTAGGTGCTGGTAATATCTCCTAAACCTACACAGTTTAGGAGATATTTACAATTTCCTGTACGATGAGTTCTTCTGCGCATACGGCGATGTATTTGGCGCATGCGCACTGCAGATCGGGCATGCTGTGCCGTTTCTAGCTGGGGTCATGCCGTGACTGGCGGCTCCTGCGCGCATGCGTGGGAGTGATGTCACACGACTCCGGCTAGTCACAGAGGACGCTTCCAGCCAGCTGGGACAATGCCGACATCGCAGGCTTCAGTTTCAGGTAAGTGACACATAATGGGCTACTATGCGATGCATTTATGCTTTACCTTTGCAGGGAAACAAAGAGGAAGTAAAACCCATCAGGGTTCCCATTTCCCATTTAAGGGAAATTAAAATTTGTAGAGACTGAAAAAATCGGCATGAACAATGTCACAAAAACATTTAGGCCTCATGCACACAGGCTGTTAAAATAACGTTATGAAAATGCCAGTATCTTTGCAGTGATTTTTTTTTTACTTTTTTAAGCTTTTTACAACATTTTTGCAATAGCTTTTTTGAGCGTTTTTCCGCGTTAGCGTTTTTTAGCGTTTTTTTTTTTCAAATTTTTTTTTTTTTTTCAATGGATCAAAAACGTTAAAAAACATTGGTGAATTACGTTTTTGATCGTTTTTGAGCTTTTTTGAGCATTTATCAGTGTTAGAGCATTTTTACAGCTGAAAAACGTCTCTCAGAACCCACTGGTCCTGGGTTTTTTTTACAGCTTAAAAACGCCTATGCCATTTGCAGCTCAAAAACGCCTAGGTGGGCATGAAGCCATAGACTAACATAGACAGGCCTTTTTAAGCTGAAAAAAAAGCTCAAAAAAGCAGCTGTAAAAACGTCCGTGTGCATGAGGCCTTATAAAGAAAAAATATAAAATTTACAATAGAGACCACAGTAGAAGTAGATCAAATTCACTTACAACCCTCCATGATCACCCAATCATGCAGCTGTTAAAACCAGAATCACAACCAGGGGTGGCCCATCCATAAGGGGCGCACGGGCGCCGCACCCCCTATCCATGCGTCCGCCCCCCTAATCTACATGCAGGGCGATAGGATGCATGGATTCCAATGGGGGGGGGGGGTGTTTTTTTTTAAAGCACGTGATTAGAGCCAGAGGTTCTAATAGGTTTCAAAAAAAGGGTGGGCTTCAAAAAAGCCCACCCAGATGTGTGACAATAGCATGTGAATATTCTCTAATGTAACACTGATTCTGCCTCCCAGCCAATTTGGAAGTGGGTCCTGAGTCCATGTTTCCCGATTGGACTGAAAAGGAAAAGCTACCCTATTGGCCGAGGGAGGAGGATGGAGGAGACACAGGGCGTGGACACTGCTGTGGTGCCGAGGAGGAGACACATGGCGAGGACACTGCCGTGATGCCAAGAAGGAAACACAGGGGAAGCCGGCCGCCCGTCACCGGAGGGAAGCGCTGGCTAGGGTAAGTGACCGACCCTAACTGGGGGGTGGGGGGGGGTGGGGGGCTAGTGGGGGTGACTGGCCGTGCACCGCTTGCCCCCCCCCCCCCCCCAAGAAAATATACCACTGGCCACCACTGATCACAACACAGTCTACCTCCAAAAGAGAAACCAGGGAAGACAACATTTAAGCAAATTAAACTTCAGCTTTAACTTTAATTTGACCTTCGTATGCATCCCTGTGAAGTGGCCACTACAATACCTTGCTATTCTGTAAAAATTGTTTTTGTGGTTCATTATGGTCTGTTTATGTTTAATGTCTAAACTACAATTATGGATATGCTCCGCTAAGAAAAGAGAACAGTAATGCGTAACAATTCTGCAAAGGTTTCTCGGCGCAGATACAGACTGATAAGGCTCTTTGATTTTTTTTTTGTAAAGTAATTGATAACTCGATTCCAAGACAGACAAGAGTCACTACTCATCCTTTCATCACACCAGCTGAAAATGACCGCTTGAAGTGCTGTGAAAATGGAAAGGACGCCATTATCCGGGGGAATTTACAGGAAAGGTCGTGACATGGACTGGCTATGTACCCCCGCTAACAAAATCACTTGGGGGAATTCAATTAGTGTCACGAGTTATGAATAGCTGTTGGTGAGGAAAAAGTTCAGATGCCGAACATCTAATGCAATAACACACAGCTTGCATGCAACGTAAGGGGCCTTTAATACATTGTTGTGACAGAATGACAAGTGAAGCTTCGCACCCCAAATTAAACCGAGCTTAAAAGGCATTTAAGGAAACTCGCGGTGCTCTATAAAAGAGAACAAATGAAAAAAAAAAAAAGATCAAAGTCAGAGCAAGGCTGATAAGCCGGCCATCGATGGATCGAATCTCCCCGCTGAACCGACCGTGATTCGAATCATGTATGGGCCGGCTGGTTGTACCCAAGTCGATCCATTGATCAACTTGGGTACAACTAGCCTGTCAGGTTTTTTTTTACATGGGATTACTGGCAGCGGCTATAGCCTCTAGCAGTAATCATTGTGTTCTGGCAGCCACAAAGGCTCCCTTGCACCCCCCGTCGGCAGAACACAGTAGTGCTGTGGGAGACATTTCCCCATCAACGCTGACTATGTTGAGTTGGGAATCGAGCGCTTATCTTTCCTTCCCCCTGTGGCAGACAGAAAGTAATCGCTCAATTTGTTCCTTTAACACAGTCACTGTTGATGAGGGAATGCCTCCCAGAGTACTTTTTTATTCAGCCAGTAGGGGGGAGGGTGTGGGGAGCCTTCCTGGCCAGTAGTAATTGCATGTAAAAAAAACCTGACAGGCTGGTTGTACCCAAGTTGAGCGATGGATCGAGTTGGGTACAATCAGCCTGCCCACACATGGCTGAACCTGCCGAATTTCGATCCATTTATGGACAGCTTTAGTCTAGCTCAGTGGTCTCTCAAACTGTGGCCCAGGGGCCAGTTGTGGCCCTTTGCATGCCTTGATCAGGCCCTTGGGACACTATTTCTCCTGCTGACACAAGGGCACTATTCCTTCTACACCAACAATGGTGC
Organism: Aquarana catesbeiana; assembly: GCF_042186555.1. Classification (NCBI taxonomy): domain Eukaryota; kingdom Metazoa; phylum Chordata; class Amphibia; order Anura; family Ranidae; genus Aquarana; species Aquarana catesbeiana. Next base: position 21,078,750 of record NC_133334.1, read on the forward strand.
ATAATTGTCACTGATACCAACAATAGGACACTGATCCTCCCACTGACACCAATGATGGGCTATTATTTCTTTACCTAATACCAACAATGGGACAATATTCCTCCCAGGCTCCTACTAATATTATGATATGGGGGCATTTGTTACTCCCTTTGACACCAGGGCATTTTCTACACCCATTGGGCAGTCCATTAAAGTCTGAAGGACAGTAAAATGCACCACCCCCCCCCAGAAAAATTACTGTATCTACAGCTCTCAGTACATTAGACTAGTGGTCAGAGGAAAGAACGCTTCCTCCATTATTGAATGCAGGGGTTAATATGGTGTCCTGACCTAGAATTTACACAAGAACCCATACAGCTTCAGGCTCTATATTATTACGTTTGTCTAATATAAACAGATTTGTGAGTTCTCCCTCACTATCATTATTCTTGCTGAGCAATTTCTGAGATTTAATCAAATTGGTGGCAGACATTGTATTGTTTTCTATTGACCTGAGCAGACGCAGAAACATACATTGGGGAAGGAACTCAGTAAAGGAAAAAAATAAAGCACAAGCACTGCTTAGGGGATTACAGGGTAAGTATAGTAGCCCCCAAGAACACAAATGTATAATGGAAATACATTATTTGAAAACATTAAATGGATTGGACTGTCTGCCTTTCGTACAGTAAAGCCTGGTTCAAACTAGTGTAATTTCAGATGTGACTTGAGTCGCACAGAATCACATGACAGGGGAAATGACATTGTTTTCAATGGAGTCCGTTCACATCAATGCGACTCAGCCCTGAGTGATTTTGGAAAAGGTTCCTGTATTACTTTTGTGAGATTCCAGTGCGATTGTGGCCCCATAGAATATACAAACCTTTTTTTAAATTGCATCCAAGTAGCACTACATAATCGCACTGAAAGTCGGATCAAAATTGTATGGCAGTGGTGTGAACCCGAGCCTTAAAGGAGAAGTACAGTCAAAGCTCGTTTGGCTGTACTTCTCCTGTGGATCACAGGAATGCAGTTCATTCTGCACACCTGTGACCCGTTTTCAGCACACAGCGGGCTGATGTCACAGAGCCGGTCCAGGCTCGGGCAAGATCGCGACAATGAAGTCCGGATCCACCCACATGCCTGGACTGGCACCCAGCTCAGCCTCTCAGCGAGCCGCCGAGCGCCTGAGCCGGTATTCTGACAAAATGTCCAACCTGCCAGAATGAGCGACCCGTGTCACTTGCATTTTCTTTCAACAATCATGAATTGCAGATTTTGACGAATTTCTGTTTATTTTCACAAATTGCTGTTTGGACACAACACCGGCAACCGAATAGAATCCGGTGCATGATATTATGAGCAAGGATTGTTACTCCTCTCCGAAACTATCCAAGAAAATGGCCGCCTCCGTATCTTCCTGTACCGGACTGTATTTGGTAGCCGGTGTTGTGTCCAAACACCAATTCATCTAAATCAGCAATTATTGATGGTTTAAAGAAAGCGGAAGTGACATGGTTCGATTTTATGCCGAGTTGCCTATTTTGTCAGGACACCGGCCGCTCCCGTCCCCTCCACAGCCCAGCACTCCAGTGAGCGAGGGGGGGGGGGGGATCCAGAGCAGAGAGCTGATGACTGACAGTCACCGGCTCTCTGCTCAGGGAGCTGTGAGCACCGAGCAATCGACGGTGTTAGATCGCTCAGTTCTCAGTGTTAGAGCCGGCGGAGAACAGATGCAGCATCCACCTAGGTAACTATGATTCCTAAAAAAAAAAAAAAAAAAAATTCAACTATTTTAAATTAGGTCTTTCTTCTAGCCCAGAGCTTTTCTTTTGTTTTTTTTGTTTTTTTTCTTTTTTGAGCTAAAGAAGCATTATGAAGAGAAGAAGTGGGGAGTGCTCCCCGTTACTATAAAACCTAGGAGCCGTCTGTCAGCACTGGAAGGACACAGCTGGCAGAGAACTGGGGATTTAGGTGTAAGCTTCACCGGGCTTTATCTACTGACTAATATCGCACAATTCTGTAAGATGAACCCAGTTACGGAACTGTTCTTTCTATATAACCCAATTAAATGCAGATCTCCAACAAGAAATGTAATTTAATAGCTTAGAGAACATGCTGTGCGAGCCCTGGACCCAATCCAAGGACTTATAAAGAAAAACAGAAGTTTATAGACATACTAGATGTGTTAATACATGTTACACAATGGAAACAACGTCTGAAAGTTCTGACAAATGATACAAATACATTTATTTCTCAGAGTAATAATCAAATTCTACACATTCCAAGCTTGCTGTGTGACAACCCCTTGGGATATTAACTTTAATTTAGAATATATATATATATATATATATATATATATATATATATATATATATATATATATATATATATATATATATATATATATAGTGGTTTTGCATGTACACTCAATCCAAGGGCATAAAGAAATACTTTGCCTGGATCAGTTCACTAAAGCGAGGAATAAGCCCCAGCACGGTGTCACACCTCATCTTTGCAGTATCATAATCTGGAAATTGCCCTTGTAGTAACCATTAGAAAAAGTCTGATTTGAGCACAGAAAATGAGATCTGTCAGCTAAATCCAGAGAACATGGGAAGTAAAGCCTTTTCTGTCTAAAATCCACACACAGCTCCTGCTGCTGTGCCGTATACTCATCGACCTTAACTAAGTCACCCACTGGGAATCCAGCCTGCCTTTTGGCTGCAGGTAATCTATCAGTTGGATTCATAAGACGTATTATAGCGTCAGCCAAAAACCATTCCACCTGAGGGAGAGAAAAGAAGCCTATAGTCAGGGAAAAAAAATGAAAAGCCAAAGTAATGAGTCATTCGGAGCTCCCTGACTTCTTATTCTTTGAACCACCTGCCCACTTTTTATACAGGTCACAGTTCAGATAGAGTATCAAAGTGAAGGAACGATGGGTCATCTGGGTATTTCAAAGGACAGTTGCACTTTAACATAAAAGTACACTTAACTATTTTACCCCTCTGCACCCTGATCTAATGTAACCCACCCACCCCCTCCACAGATGCATACTTACCTCAATCCAAAGTATTTGTTTACATCCAGCGCTGCAAGTCTCAATGTCCTGTGCTAAATAGACTTTTAGGTCACATGCACACTGCTGCCTAAAAACCGTATTAAAGTGATAATAAACCTTTTTTTTTTTTCTAAATAACAAACATGTCATACTTACCTCTTCTGTGCGAGGGTTTTGCCCCAATCCTCGTCTTCTGGGGCCCCCCAGCGGAGCTCCTGGCTCCTCCTCTTCTCGAGTGCCCACAGGGATGGCAACTCTCCCTGGGGGCACTCGTGCGGGCGCGCTCCCGAGTCTTGCTGCCACAGACAGCAGGACTCGGACCTGCCCCTCTGGCTCCCATGTCACTAGATTTGATTAACTGCAGCGGGAGCCAATGGCTCCCGCTGCTATCAATCTATCCAATGAGGACCCAAGACAGCGGCTGGAGCTGCCGGGCTTGTCCCCATCGCTGGAAAGATCGGGTTTAGGTGAGTAAAAGGGGGGTTTGAGGGGCTGCTAAATTACAGAAAACCTCGACACTTTACAACCCCTTTAAGGTAAAAAATGTTTAGGCTTTAGAACCACTTTAAGCTCTATTGACCTCTGCATGATAATAGGCGGTGAATTGTGGTGAATTGCCTCACACTGCAATGTGGTGCTGTGAACCATACAGGTAGGGGACAGGGTGGGACCAGGGGCAAAATTACAGGAGTTGCAGGGGTAACAATTGCAACCCGGCCCCATGCCCCAGGGGACCCGTGCAGCTCCCCTGTACATCTAGGTATGAGGGGCAGCAGGAAGGCATATAGAGGAACCTGATCTCCTATATTTTCCTCCTGCAGCTGCTGAAAATGGAGGGGATGGGTTCCTCTACATGCTGCCCCTGCGAACCCTCCTATCCAGGTCCTGCTACCCCCAGACCCCTGTGTGCTCCCCTGCCCCCAGTACCCCCCCAGAGAGCTCCCCAACCTCTTGCTTGCTGCTACGGGGGATGTGTCAGGATGGAGAGCAGGGAAGGGGCCAGTAAATATGTAATTCAACAGTCCCTTCCTTTTCTGTATGGACAAAGTCAGTGATTGGTACCGATCACTGACTCTGTTCATTCACAACTGAAGCATAATAAACTGTGTTTATTATGCTTTAGTTTGTGAATGAACAGGAAGCCTCTGTACAGAGCTTTTCCTCTCCATTCATTCTGTGCTGCTGAGGCTGCAGAGATGGAGATTGAGGCTGGGTTCACACTAGAGATCGCAGCGGCTCACAGCAGAAGTCCAGGGCGTCTCCATTTACCGTTTCAGGTCTGATTTCAGCCCAAATGTTGGGCTGAATTCGGACCAGAAATGGACCAAAAGACGCACAGGACCCCCTGTGCAATTTGCACCGGAGCCGCTGCGGAGATGTGTGAACCGGCTCCATAGAGAGCCAATCACAATCTCCTGTTATGCAAATTGGATGCGGCAAAAAAAACACATCCGATTGGCGATAGTGTGAACCCAGCCTGAGGGTTGTGTCCTCAATCTCCTTTCTCTGTCTCAAAAGGTGAAACATCAGAGGTTTCTTTAGACCCCTGAGGTCTTACCAAAGACCCCCAACAGGGCTTCTAAAAATTGCAAAATATAATAAAAAATAAAATTGTAAGAAAAAAAAATGGTAAAAAATAATAACAAAATAAAATAACAAAAATAAAAAGAACTACTGACATTGGTGGTGGAACTACTGGGGTTGCAAAGGTCGCATTTGCAAGACAGCAGGAAGGCCCCCCCTGCTGCAGTACATGTGAAAGGGTCCCGCTGTGGGACCATAATAAAGGGGCCCCGCAATGAGAGTAAAGGGCCCCTGGGATTAGTGGGAAGGGTCCCGGGCCCAGCGGGAGGGCCTCCGGCTGGGGTTTGAGGGGGGCTTTCATGGTTTCTTTCACCAGAGCCCTGAAGGTTCTATGCCTCTGGGTGGGACTGTGCTTGACTAGCTGCCCAACGCAGTCCTACTGCACCATGTGTGAACGTACTCTCAAAGACCTGGGAGGCACAACTAAAATCTGGGGGAGCACAACCCACACCAGCCTAGATCCAGGATGTTTTGCCCTCAAAGCGGAGCAAGAAATAAGCATTTCTAGATGGCACTCCTTATTCTGGTAAAACTGGCTCTGTGCCACACTTATAGAGGCAGCACAATAAACAGGGCACAAATTTGAAGGAGCAATAGATGCTTGAGTCAATTTTGCAGTCACAGAAGATTTGGCTTTATTGATACATTTTCTCTAAAATATGTTACCCCAGAGTGTTTCTGCCAATGAGCCTGCCTTAATAGGGAATCCGAATGTATTTTTTAATAATTAGTCTTGTTTTAGGCTGCTGAGGGGAACATCTGAGGAGTCATTAAAATCAAACTTACACATATCATTATAAATGGGATGATCTCTGTGACAGCCTGAGTTAAAGTAAAGAATAATGGCAGCAAAGCATAACCAATTCATGCGAGCTCAGCTGCCGGGGCCCCCTAAAGCCCCCCTTATTCTGCATTCATTGGGTGCCCCGTTCCTGCAGCAGATGGGATGCTGCTCCTATTGTGCCCACCTCCATAGAAATAATTATGTTTTATTTCGGCTATCTGAGCAATTAAAAAAAAAACGTAGCAAGGTTCAAAATAGTTTGATCACAAAAAACTTGTATGTTTCAAACCTTTCTTTACAGCCTAGCCCTAAACTCTTGCCACAGCTTGTATTGATTGATCCCTGCTCCAGAGGCCTTCTATGGAAGAATGGGAGGCAGGATGAGCTGACAGCTTTACAGTCAATAAATCAAACTCCGTGCATTAAAATCCATTTAAGACTCCCCCCAGTTTTCCAAATATTGTGGACCGGGGCCCTGGGAACCAGCTGTAACAGATCACTATTTGCAGGCATTTAAATTCTTATCTTTTTTTTTTTTTTCTAAAGAGACGCTGCTGCCAATTTAATTTATACCTTATTGGTTCATACTTGTATTTTACTACGGATGTATATATTTCCATCTAAAAGAAATACATATTTATACTTTTTTTAGGCATTTTTATTCATATGGTAACTGAACCAATTGATTATTTGCTACGAGGAAAAGCCAACTGTTTTATCGGTCATATACTTCATAACTGAGGATGTTATCACATTTCTTCTGTATGTTATAGTAAATGAACTGCTTGTGGTTACCCATGGTGTGCTGTAAGATCTCACTGATTTATCAGTAAGAAAACCAATGTGAAGAGACAGTCTGCTCTCAAAGCACAGCAAAGGGGGGGGGGGGGGTGTAAGCATGAATCTAGTAAGTACTATAGAAGTTATTTAGCATCTAGAACAGGGCCCTTCAAACTTTTCAGCACAAGGGCCATATTGTAAATTGTAATCAATATGATATGATTCAGAGAAAATAAGAAAGGACTTTTCTAACAGTGCCCACCAAAGTCCCCTCTTACATCAGGGTCACCATCTGAATCCCCCTTATATCAGAATCCCAATTAGAGTCCCTTCTTACATCAGGGTCCCCATCTGCCCATCAGAGTCTCCCCTACATTAGGGTCTCCATCAGAGTCCTACCTTACTTCAGGGTCCCTTTTAGAGTCCCCCTTTACTTCGGAACCCCCCATTACATCAGGGTTCCCATCAGAGTCCCCCCATTACATCAGGGTTCCCATCAGAGTCCCCCCATTACATCAGGGTTCCCATCAGAGTCCCCCCATTACATCAGGGTTCCCATCAGAGTCCCCCCATTACATCAGGGTTCCCATCAGAGTCCCCCCATTACATCAGGGTTCCCATCAGAGTCCCCCCATTACATCAGGGTTCCCATCAGAGTCCCCCCATTACATCAGGGTTCCCATCAGAGTCCCCCATTACATCAGGGTTCCCATCAGAGTCCCCCATTACAACAGGGTTCCCATCAGAGTCCCCCATTACATCAGGGTTCCCATCAGAGTCCCCCATTACAACAGGGTTCCCATCAGAGTCCCCCATTACATTAGGGTCCCTACCAGAGAGTCCCCCCCCCCCCCCCTTACATCACAGTCCCTATCAGATTTCTACCTTATAAAATAGTCATTACGTCCGATGAGTGGTGGAACGCAGGTGAGGTTGTGAGAGAATCTAGCTGCTTCCTGGAATGAGCAGGACTATACTTTGATGTTACATCCTTTCATTTTTACTATGGAACATTGCAAGCAAGACTTCTACTGAACAAACTAAGACGTACTATGTGGGCTCTCTCTCCTTTTGTCCGAGTTTGATCTACCACAGGAAGAACCGTATCTTGGAGTTGGCATCCAAACACCCTGCTCACCAGTCTAAGCCTGTTTGACCCACACACAATACTGCCTGAGGGGTCCACCTGATCGGGTGAGTCTAACCACTTGGGGGGGGGGGGTGGAGCATGAATCACCTGTGTGGTCATAAAGCATTACAGCACTTTGGGCATTGTGAGCACAGCAGCACCTGTGAAGAAATTTTGCATTTGGAACTTTCATTTATGTACACATTTAAACGTTCACTGGCTACATGCTTGTTCAAGTTTTTCTATTATTTTTGGTCATCCTTATTGCCTATGTTATTGATGCACAGCACTAGTACTTCCATTGTTTTGTTTTTTTTTTTGTATTTGGATTTGTTTTGCGCTGTGGTATATATACTTTTTTAGATTTCTACCTTACATCAGGGTCCTTATCAGATTCCTATTTTACATCAGGGTCCCTATCAGAGGCTTCCCTATACATTAGAGTCCCAATCAGAGTCCTACCTTACTTCAGTGTCCCCACTCAGATAGCAGGCAATTGAGCTGCAAGTTTGAAAATGACTTGCTAAGCTTCACAAGTTTGTTGCGCAATTGCAGTAATGCCGCGTACACACGAGCGGACTTTCTATCCTACTTGGTCCGGCACACTTTCCGACGGACTTTGTCCGCCAGGTGCGCCGGACTTTAAAACGAACGGACTTGCCCACACACGCCGGGATTTTCCGGCGGGCTAAGTCCGCCCGTCTTTCCGACGGACTTTCGCCGGAGTTCCGGCGGACTTTCAGAATGAACGGACTTGCCCACACACGGACAAGTCCGTTCATTTTGAACGTGACTCAGGTGCGACGGGACTAGAAAAGGATGTCAATCTTGCCGCTTTTATCGGCTAGATTGACACCTTGCGAGCCCCGTCGCGGGGCATACCAGGCCCTTAGGTCTGGTATGGATTATAAAGGGGAACCCCGCTACGCCGAAAAAACGGCGTGGGGTCCCCCCTAAAATCCATACCAGACCCCGATCCGAGCACGCAGCCTGGCCGGTCAGGAAAGGGGGTGGGGACGAGCGAGCGCCCCCCCCCCCTCCTGAACCGTACCAGGCCGCATGCCCTCAACATGGGGGGTGGGTGCTTTGGGGGAGGGGGGCGCCCTGCGCCCCCCCCCCCCAAAGCACCTTGTCCCCATGTTGATGAGGACAAGGGCCTCTTCCCGACAACCCTGGCCGTTGGTTGTCGGGGTCTGCGGGCGGGGGCTTATCGGAATCTGGGAGCCCCCTTTAATAAGGGGGCCCCCAGATCCCGGCCCCCCACCCTATGTAAATGAGTATGGGGTACATGGTACCCCTACCCATTTACCTAGGAAAAAAGTGTAAGTAATAAAACACACCACACAGGTTTTTAAAATATTTTATTAAACAGCTCCGGGGGGGGGGTCTTCTTCCGGCTTCGGGGGTCCCTCCGCTTCATCTTCTCCCGGCGTCCGGTTGGTTCTTCTCCGCTCTCCGGCCTCTTCTCCCGGTGTCGCAGGTCTTCGGCCGGCCCCTCCGCTCTCTTCATGTAGCTCTATTGCGAGCGGAGGTCCGGACTTCTGGGCTTCTTGGCTTCTTGGCTTCTTGGCTTCTCTTCTCTTCTCTTCCCCCAGATGTTGACACGACGCTCTCTCCGGCTGGACTGGTCTCTGAGGGCTGCGTTGTGACTTATATAGGCGGAGACCCCGCCCCCATATGATGTCACAGTCCCTGGGCATGCTGGGACTGTGACGGTTTAGGGGGCGTGGTCGGGGGGCGTGGTCGACCACGCCCCCTAAAACGTCACAGTCCCAGCATGCCCAGGGACTGTGACATCATATGGGGGCGGGGTCTCCGCCTATATAAGTCACAACGCAGCCCTCAGAGACCAGTCCAGCCGGAGAGAGCGTCGTGTCAACATCTGGGGGAAGAGAAGAGAAGAGAAGCCAAGAAGCCAAGAAGCCAAGAAGCCCAGAAGTCCGGACCTCCGCTCGCAATAGAGCTACATGAAGAGAGCGGAGGGGCCGGCCGAAGACCTGCGACACCGGGAGAAGAGGCCGGAGAGCGGAGAAGAACCAACCGGACGCCGGGAGAAGATGAAGCGGAGGGACCCCCGAAGCCGGAAGAAGACCCCCGAAGCCGGAGGAAGATCCCCCCCCGGAGCTGTTTAATAAAATATTTTAAAAACCTGTGTAGTGTGTTTTATTACTTACACTTTTTTCCTAGGTAAATGGGTAGGGGTACCATGTACCCCATACTCATTTACATAGGGTGGGGGGCCGGGATCTGGGGGCCCCCTTATTAAAGGGGGCTCCCAGATTCCGATAAGCCCCCGCCCGCAGACCCCGACAACCAACGGCCAGGGTTGTCGGGAAGAGGCCCTTGTCCTCATCAACATGGGGACAAGGTGCTTTGGGGGGGGGGGCGCAGGGCGCCCCCCTCCCCCAAAGCACCCACCCCCCATGTTGAGGGCATGCGGCCTGGTACGGTTCAGGAGGGGGGGGGGGGCGCTCGCTCGTCCCCACCCCCTTTCCTGACCGGCCAGGCTGCGTGCTCGGATCGGGGTCTGGTATGGATTTTAGGGGGACCCCACGCCGTTTTTTCGGCGTAGCGGGGTTCCCCTTTATAATCCATACCAGACCTAAGGGCCTGGTATGCCCCGCGCTCGCCGCAATAGGAAGATTTGTTTTTCCTATTGCAGCGAGCGCGAGATGCAATACCATCCCCTCGTGTCGTATTTGGTCTGTCGGACCAGCCTACACACGAGCGGGCTTTCCGTCGGACCAGCACACACACGAGCGGACTTTCCGCCCGAAACTGAGTCCGACGGAAAGATTTCAAACATGTTTGAAATCTAGGTCCGGCGGGCTTTTGGGAAGAAGTCCGCCGGAAAAGTCCGCCGCCGCCCACACACGGGCGGATTGTCCGGCACACTCTGGTCCGCCGGACCAAGTATGCCGGAAAGTCCGACCGTGTGTACGCGGCATAAGTTTGCATTGCATGACTCCAGATCAACTTACTTTGCAAACATTCTGCAAGTCTGCTGCAAGTTCTGGTTCAGTTATGCTGTGCAATAGTCATCCCACCACAGGGGTCACTGTGGCTGAATTTTCATGCTGTGGACTCGCCATGCTCTTGCTGTAGACTCATCAATGCAACTTTGTTCTAACTAGAGATTTGCCACTTAAATTTGCTACAAATTGGAAAAGTGTCAACTAGAACTTGTGCTTCATGTGCTCTGCAAGTGTACAACTTGCCAGTGAAAATGTGCAGCAAGTTAACAGACTTACAATTCAACACTGCCACAAATTTGTGGCAAGTTATACTTGCTATCTAGGTATTAGAGTCCCCCTTTACATCGGTGTGTCCATCAGAGTCCCCCATTACCTCAGGTTTCATATCAGAGTCCCTCCTTGCTTTAAGGTCCCTCTTAGGTTCCCCCCTCTTATATTAGCATCACTATCAGAGTCCCCCCTTACATCACAGTCCCTATCAGATTCCTACCTTACATGAGGGTCCCTATCAGATTCTTATTTTACATCAGGGTCCCCATCAGAGCCCCCTCTCAATCAGAATCCCCCCTTATATTAGTTTCCCCTTCAGAATCCCCCTTACCGCTATAAGGCTTGAAGCGCGGCTGTAGCAGCCAGGCAGGAGGCGGGAGATAGAGAAGGTAGATAGAGAACAGTTGATAGCTGCAAAGGGTGGGCCAACTCAATATTGAACCCTACAGACTAAGACCGGGATGCCATTAAAGTTCATGTGCGTGTAAAGGCAGGTGTCCCAATACTTTTGGTAATATTGTGTAGTTTGGAGACCCCTGACCCAGAGGGTAATGTCAGTTATTGGAGTTGTTTAAAAGTCTCTTTACTATTTTCAATGTCTTTATTAATTTTCAAACAAAGTAGCAACATTGACAGACGACAAAATCAATAGCTCTGACATTTTCGGGTAATCAATTTACAGTCAGACTCAGCGGAGAGGAATGAGGAACTGACATTTTAACTGACAAAGAGCGGCTTGGGTGGGAATAGTCTCCTGTGTTGTTACATTATAAGGCCAAGAAGATGTGGATTCTCCTCCAAATGATTTTCAGTGAAGGGTACTGTTACAGTGACTAAATAATATTCTTATTCTCCAAAAATAATTTATACACATTCACTACTTAAACTATTTTTCATGTAATTGTTTCTTGCTGCATTTTTCTGCCTACTTGTAATGTCCTCCAAGAGGTCCTGAACCTCTCCTTTTACCCCCTCACTTCCCTTTCTTTGTAATGAACAGTGCACATAAGTTGCAGTCGTTTGCATGGCTTCATGCACACAAATCTCAAAGTCCCAGAGAGAGGGTGGCTATGTTTGTACATACAGTGAAATCATTAAAGCGGAGCTGCACCCAAAAGGGGAAGCTCTGTTTGTTTGCCCCCCCAAAGCACGGTACCCCCCCCTACATTTTGCTTTTTTTGGGGGGGGGGGAGTGGGTACCGGGCTTTGACAGGTACCCGCTCCCACTTCCGGGTAGGGTCGCCATGGCGATCTACGAGCATTTCCGGCACACAGGTCCCAAAAGACAGTGGGACCATTCAGAAAGCGCAGTGTGACTCGAGCGTGCATAGTAGGAGACCGGCTGTAAAGCCTTCACTGCCACTGTCCCTTACTTGCATTGCCAGTCCCTGAACCATAAGCCGATTGACAAATCAGCTTGGGGGGCCAGCATCGCGAAATCCTGGTGCTCATGCATGCGATCGCGCATGGCTGGTGGCGATCTCACCCGTCGGCCACGCGCATCGGGTCCCCCACCATGCAGCGGCCGCGCGCGCCCTCTGGCGGCTGTAAAAGGGAAGGAGGTACCCATACTGGGTTTCGCCCAGTAGAGCCGTTGTGCCGTAGTATATCTGGGTGAGCCAGTTAAAATATTGTTTGCACTATTATAAGTAAAACGCATGTTTGCTTGTTAAATACTGAGGTTAAAAGGTCAGCCCTGTATATTTAGGGGGAAGGATACTGAATTGTCCCTAAATTTAGGGATTGACATACAGCTGCTTTACCTGACATTTATCCCAGCAATGGTATCACTTATATCTTTAAAAAAAAAAAATTGCTCGCAAATTGTATAAATCCCTGAATCAACTACTGTATCTGCAATGGCTTTTTGTACAACTTCAAGCCACTTTTTAAAACATTCTATGATTTCTGCTAGAACCAACCTCTGTGGAAAACTATGCCATGTTTTAGTGACGATGTTTGAGGCTCGGTTCACACTACCGCGACTTGGGATCCGACTTGTAAGCCCTCAAGTCGCCCCAAGTCGCCCCAGAAAGAGATTCACATTACAGTGCATGGGAGCGTCTTAATAGACACTACTGAAGTCGCTCCGACTTCAGAGCGTACTCCCTGTACTACTTGGATCCGACTTTGATCCGACTTCAGCCTATTGACTATCATTGAAGTCGGATCGCCGTCTCGCATGATCCGACTTCGGCATGCGACTTGTGCTCAAATGATCTTGAGGGGAACTCCGCGCCAAATTTTAAATAAAAATCCGGCATGGGTTCCCCCTCCAAGAGCATACCAGGCCCTTGGGTCTGGTATGGACCTTGAGGAGAACCCCCTACGCCGAAAAAACGGCGTGGGGGGTCCCCCCCAATCCATACCAGACCCTTATCCGAGCACGCAGCCCGGCCGGACAGGAATGGGGGTGGGGACGAGCGAGCGCCCCCCCCCCCTCCTGAACCGTACCAGGCCGCATGCCCTCAACATGGGGGGTTTGGTGCCTTGGGGGAGGGGGGCGCGCTGCGGCCCCCCCCACCCCAAAGCACCTTGTCCCCATGTTGATGAGGACAAGGGCCTCTTCCCGACAACCCTGGCCGTTGGTTGTCGGGGTCTGCGGGCGGGGGGCTTATCGGAATCTGGGAGCCCCCTTTAATAAGGGGGCCCCCAGATCCCGGCCCCCCACCCTATGTGAATAGGTATGGGGTACATGGTACCCCTACCCATTCACCTAGGGAAAAAAGCGTCAATAAAAAACACAGTACACAGGTATTTAAAATAATTTATTAGGCAGCTCCGGGATCTTCTTCCGACTCCGGGGGTCTCTCCGGCGTCTTCTCCCGGTGTCCGCATCTTCTGCCAGCTCCACCGCTATCTTCTGGCGCTCTTTTGCCAGCGGTGGTCCGGACCTCTGGATCATCTTCTTCCCTCTTCTCTTCCAGAGATGTTGACACGACGCTCTCCCCAGCCAGAATGGTTTCTGTGCGCTCTGCAAGGGACTTATATAGGCCGTGACCCCGCCCCCTTATGCCGTCACAGTCCCTGGGCATGCTGGGTCTGTGACGTTTTAGGAGGCGTGGTCACCGGGTGATGACCACGCCCCCTTATGACGGCACAGCCCCAGCATGCCCTGGGACAGTGACCTCATAAGGGGGCGGGGTCACCGCCTATATAAGTCCGTTGCGGAGCGTTCAGAGACCATTCCAGCTGGAGAGAGCGTCGTGTCAACATCTTTGGAAGAAAAGAAGAAGGCAGAAGTCCGGACCACCGCTAGCAATTGAGCTGCAGAAGATAGCGGAGGAGCCGGCAGAAGATGCGGACACCGGGAGGAGACGGCGGAGAGACCCCCGAAGTCGGAAGAGGACCCCCGAAGTCGGAAGAAGATCCCGGAGCTGCCTAATAAATTATTTTAAAAAACCTGTGTACTGTTTGTTTTATTGACGCTTTTTTCCCCTAGGTGAATGGGTAGGGGTACCATGTACCCCATACTCATTCACATAGGGTGGGGGGCCGGGATCTGGGGGCCCCCTTATTAAAGGGGGCTCCCAGATTCCGATAAGCCCCCCGCCCGCAGACCCCGACAACCAACGGCCAGGGTTGTCGGGAAGAGGCCCTTGTCCTCATCAACATGGGGACAAGGTGCTTTGGGGTGGGGGGGGCCGCAGCGCGCCCCCCTCCCCCAAGGCACCAACCCCCCCATGTTGAGGGCATGCGGCCTGGTACGGCTCAGGAGGGGGGGGGGCGCTCGCTCGTCCCCACTCCCATTCCTGTCCGGCCGGGCTGCGTGCTCGGATAAGGGTCTGGTATGGATTGGGGGGACCCCCCACGCCGTCCTTTCGGCGTAGGGGGGTTCCCCTCAAGATCCATACCGGACCCAAGGGCCTGGTATGCCCCTGGGGGGGGGAACCCATGCCGGATTTTTATTTAAAATTTGGCGCGGAGTTCCCCCTAAAGATTCATACCAAACACAGTGGCGGGGATCCAAGTCGGATCCCCGTTCATTGAAAGTCGGATCCACAAGTCGTGTTGAAGTCGGGTTAAAGTCGCGTTGCAAAGTCGCGTTGAAGTCGTGTTGCCCCTGTGTGAATCGAGCCTTAGTGTTTTTTGAAGCTGGAGATCAAACTGCTTTTGTGTGTTTTGTAATGATACTGATGCTAAAATCAGGGTGGATAAAAATCAATGATTTTTTTTTAAATCTAAAAAACTATTTTTTTTTTTTATTTCAATCAGATTTTTTTGATTTAAATCGATTTTTTTCATGTTTATCAAATTTATTTTAATAAAATGCTTTTGGAGTAAAAATCTAAAGACAGTTTTCTATTTAAGATACATTAATAAATTAGTTTATTCAGCATGAAATGAAACTTAGTTATGTAGCACGAGGCTCTATATTCTGCAATAGTTACATTTTTAGTCAATTCAATCCAAGCTCTGCAAGCTGAGATAACATGCACTGCATTGATGCATTCACACAATGTCACAGGAACCATGAGATAAACAAAAGTTCAGGAAAATTCCTTTATCCCATTGTTGTGCAAATCTATGTACACTACAAACTGTATGATTGGATCAGTTCTGATATCGCTGTTTTACTAACCTGACAGCTTATTATTCTAAATAGGAAACCTTCATTTTGTTTGCAAATATTAAAGATTCTAACTACCAGCAGGAATAAGTCCTTACAGTTAAAGAGCACCTGTCATTTCAGATGCATCATGGCAGCGCCTGTTAGCGGGCATCCACTCACCTGCTGCCGCCACGTCCCTCGCCTTGTTGTGTCACTGCCGCATCACCAGCACCATCACGCATCACCATTAAAGTGAATGACACTGCCGGTGAGCCAACAGCGGGTCAGAGGAGGAGCTGCTGCGGGACAGAGGAGGAGCCAACAGCGGGTCAGAGGAGGAGCCGCTGTGGGACAGAGATGACAGTTGCTCTTTAAAAATTATGATTTAAATCAAGCATTTTTACTAGTGATTTTAATCATGGTGTAGCCACCCTGGCGGTATGATTATATCAGATTTTTGAAGCTAAAAGCGGCACATTGTTTTGCATAGAAATATGGCGTTTTATATTGTAGGCCTGTAATTCTTAGGAATAACTCTCTTAAATCTGTCCAAACAAGAGTCTAGTAGACATCCCGGGTATGATAAAGTTTGACACGAAAATCATTAATTATAATATAATAAATAACTATAAATAAATATAAAAAAATAATAATATAATAATAATAATAATAAAATGAATTTCCCCACGAATCACTATCGCTCAATTCTGCAAGTGTTCTAATTTACTATCGCTGTCTAAACCACTTTTGTCGTAAAGGCTGGCCATACATGGTTGAATTTCGAAAGAATTTTCTTTTGAAAATCAGAAAATTTGTGCGTTTTGTGATCCGATGGCGCCACCATTGATTTCAAAACTCGGCCAACCAAGCCTTCAATTTCACCTCCTGTTGCTACAGAAAAGAATTTTCGTTGCCCGGAATATTCTTTTCTTTCTGGGAATTTTCTTTTCTTGCACACATGCGCATTTCTTTTTCAATTGCATTTCTCGCACGATTCTCCCATCATTGATTAGAAAATCATCCGTGTTTCAAAACATTTCCAACACATCCGATTACTCAAATTTGATGGCCGCACGAAAACCGGCTGTTGCTGCAACCCACTAAGGCCTCATGCACACTGGACGTTAAAATAATGGTAGAAAAACGCCAGTAGCCTTGCAGTGAGTTTTTCAATTACTTTAGCGTTTTTCCGTCTTTTTTTTTTTTCAATGGATCAAAAACGTTAAAAACCGCTGGTGAGCGACGTTTATCAGCGTTTATCAGCGTTAGAGCGTTTTTACAGCTGAAAAACGTCTCTCAAGACCCCACTAGTTTTGGGGGTTTTTTTTACTGCTCAAAAACGCCACTGCCCAAAACTGCTGATAACAGCCTATGTTTGCATGGACACATAGAATAACATGATGGAGAGTATAACGACTGTAGAAAAAAACGTCTGCAGCCAAAAACAGCTGCTGTAAAAACGTCAAAAAACATCCAGTGTGCATGAGGCCTAATGGTGAGAAATACGAAGATTTTTTCAAAATTCGAATCCATGTATGGCCTGCCAAAGAGACACTTTTTGGTTGCCATGGACAATCACTAGTTTCCAGGCAGAAATATATATATATATATATATATATATATATATATATATATATATATATATATATATATATATACTGTTGTATTATAAAACTGCATGCAGGGCACTGGACAAAGCACTGGGACCAAAGGGGAGGTGAAATGATTTGATACAGTAATGTAATCTGTCAGATTACAGTGTACATACGTGTTATGTTCTGTGTACTTTTTGAATTTGCCGCCGGGCTCCGCCCCCACCATACGTCGCGACGCTCGCAGGGAACAGAGCCCGATGCTCTTTCAAAATCTCCAACCCGTCAAAAAAAATCCAACCGCTTAAAGAGGAGTTCTTCTTCAAATACTGCAGCTGCTGACTTTTAATAATCGGACACTTACCTGTCCCACGGTCCAGCGATACGGGGGATAGAAGACCCGCTCGACTCCCCCTCCGTTCGGCGGCGCCGGCATTGCAACTGTGGGTGCTCAGCCGGGCACCCACTGCGCATGCGCGAGCGGCGCCGCGCGCCGTGATTGGCCGCTCAATCGTCTGGGACCTGTAATGTGTCCCAAATGATTGACAAGAGGGAGGGGGCAGAGCTGAGCCCTTCCTGCGCCAAGGGTAAGTGATGTCACCAGCCCAGGAAATGAAGGAGGCAGACTACGAGGGACCCCCCTAGCAACAGCCATTTAGAGGTTCGTAAAAAAAAAATTTTTTTACAAATGTTTTTGTTTTGCACATTCATGCATTTATTTATTTTTTTGGGTGGAACACCACTCCGGTTTCTGGGGGAAAAAAAATGGAGCAAGTTTCATTTTTTTTAACAAAAAAAAGCACAAAAATAAAAACAACCGTTCGGCGATGAGCATGACCATTTAAAAACAAAATGTACAGTTCTGAGCTAGCTTATGGTATGTTACCCAGTCTGTTGGCACACAGATAGGAATACTAAAAAGACACAGCACGGGGAAATGTCATGTCTTTGTTCAGATGCACTGAGGAATCATTACGTAGGGCGCTGTGCCCTGACTTCATTAACATCTATAGTGTGAGAGCCGCACAACAGATGCCTCACAGATCATAAACTTTGACCTACTGTCTAGAGTCAGATGAGAAAATGATATTCTGTTTCACAGACAAGCCGCATCTCTGATCAATACGACGGCCTACAAACTGATAACAGCTACTGTTAATTACCGCTAATCCCATTCATCTCTCGTCATGCAATGCCAAGTGACACTGCCAGCCTCTCTATTTTTTTTTTACTGAATGGGAACAAATCCAATAAAGTCATTTACATTTTATTGCCCATACGCCGAGCTGAACAATGCAATATTCTTAGCCAATGTCTTCATTCTACACAGTCACTTTATAAAGTGCACAGACTGCCTTCACATGGGAGGACGTCTGTCAAACAGTGCAAACCGTTTTGGCCGCTTTTGTTCAACAACTACACAGATTATGTTCTTAAAGTGATTATTAAAGTGGAATTAAAGGTGTTGTATAAGTAAATTCTATAAGTATCTCTGGAGACTGCTAAAAGGCTAACATCATGGCCACAGACGTGTGTTTCACTCATTAGTGCCTCTGTTTACATTGTTACTGAGCAATCCAAACCTGTCAGTCATAACCTTCAAGTTTAGTCAGCAGCATTGATTCAAAGTAAATTCTGAACCACATTTGGCAATTTTAACCGCTTCAGCCCCCCGAAATTTTTACCCCCTTCCTGACCAGAGCACTTTCGCACTTTTTGCGATTCGGCGTCGATTTAACTGACAATTGCGCAGTCGTGCGATGTTGCACCCAAACAAAATTAATGTCTTTTTTTTCCCCACAAATAGAGCTTTCTTTCGGTGGTATTTGATCACCTCTGTGTTTTGTTTTTTTTTTGCTAGCGCGGTCTTTTTGGATTATCTGTATATTATGTATTTGTGCACGCCTCACATTTAGGACTGCAGCTTTAATTTTATTTTTTTATTTTTCAATTATTGTTTTGAGAAGCGCGGTAATTTTTGCTGTATATTTGGTCTTTTTTTTTTTTTTGCGCTATAAACAAAAAAAGAGTGACAATTTTGAAAAAAAAAACCACAATATTTAGTATTTTTTGCTATAATAAATATCCCCATTTTTTTTTTTTAAAAAAGCTACATTTTATGTATGTGATATGTATTCTTCTACATATTTTTGGTAATAAAAAAATCGCAATAAGCGTATACTGATTGGTTTGCGCAAAAGTTATAGCGCCTATAAAATAGGGGACAGATTTATAGCATTTTTATTTTTTTTTACTAGTAATGGCGGCGATGTGCGATTTTTATCAAGACTGCGACATTATGGCGGACACATCGGACAATTTTGACACATTTTTGGAACCATTGGCATTATTACAGGGATCAATGCTATAAAAATGCACTGATTACAGGCAGTCCCCGAGTTACGAACGGGTTAGGGGCCGCCCGTTTGTTCTTAAGTCGGATTTGTTCGTAAGTCGGAAGCGCATGCGCAGCACGGCAGAGACGTCGTTTTCCGATGTTTCTGATGTTCTGTCAAGTAGCCGCACATGCGCAGACGTCGTTTTCCAATGTTTTTCAACGTTTTCCGCTTTTTTCCCGATGTGCCCGCCGTCGAATAGTGCCCGCGCATGCGCAGAAGGTCACGCCGCCTCCCGTTGGTAAGTAGTAGTCGTTCGCAAGTCGGAGGTTCGTAACTCGGAGGGCCTCCTGTACTGTAAAAATGTCACTGGCACTGAAGGGGTTAACACTAGGGGGCGCTCAAGGGGTTAATTGTGTTCCCTGGATGTGTTCTAACTGAAGGGGGGAGGGGACTGACTAGGGGAGATGACAGATCGCTGTTCATACTTTGTATGAACAGGCGATCTGTCATTTCTCCCCTCAGAGAACCAGGATCAACCAAGATCTCTGTGTTTACACACAAAGATCCCGGTTCTCGCCATGTTATGAGCGATCGCAGTAGCCCGGCGGTCTCACTCGCATCGGCTCCAGGGGCGAGCTACGGGGGCGCGCCCCTAGTGGCCGCCTTAAGGAGCGACGTAACATGACGGCGATTCGCCTGCCCGTGCCATTCTGCCGCAGTGCAACTGCGGCGGCTGGTCGGAAAGCGGTTAAGGAAGAATTCCAGGTATGGATATTTTTACATAGCTACATTGATCCAGACTGAACCAATGTAACTATGCACATACCATACCTGTGCACACCTCCCAACATTTTGAGATGGGAATGAGGGACACCTATTAGCAAATGTATTTAGGCATAGGATACGCCCCCCTGCCACACCCCCTTAAAGGAGAATTAACCCCCCAAAAAAAGGTTAATTAAATCCACAAGGGTTTTTTTTTTTACCACTACTATTCCTTTATATTGGCTTTTAAAATTTACAAATGCCGCTATTTAGAACTTGGATGAAAGGTTTAGCGCTGGGAAACACTTTTTGCAAGATAAAAATTGCATTTTATATACAACTATATAGAGCAGACCAAAATGAGGGACAAATGAGGAGGAAAGAGGGACAGAGGGACATTGTTCCAAATCAGTGACAGTTGGAAGCTATGCCTGTGGGGTCCCTCTGTAGGCTGAAAGACACCTCTACTCCAGCGATCTCCATTAGCTCTATATCTTGCACTGCCGCTGCCCTGCTGCATCATGAACACAGGAGGTCAGCCACTCTGCATGGGTGCCGTTCAGAGATTGCTTTGCATTTTCTCAATGAATGTAAAGCATTCTCTGATTGGACAAGGCGGAGAGCATGATGTCAGCGCCCCACCTAGTCCAATCAGAGAACGCTTTGCAATTGCAAGGAAATGCGAAGCAATCTCTGAATGGCGGGTGTGCTAACCAGCAGACCTCCTGGAACACTGGAGCTGCAGTGATTTCCAGGGTCTGGAGCAGTGGTTCTCAACCCTGTCCTCAAGTATCCCCCAACAGGCCATGTTTGCAGGTTTTCCTTTATCTTGCACAGGTGCTTTAAATCAGAGTCAATGGCTTGGTATTTTGGACAGCTATTTTATCTAAGAGAAATTCCCAAAACATGGCCTGTTGGGGGTACTTGAAGACAGGGTTGAGAACCACTAGTCTAGAGCACATGTGTCAAACACAAGGCCCTCGACTCCAGCCCTCCAGGCCATTTCATGTTGTCCTCAAACCTCTCCTGCGGCTGCGGCACCCCCTTCATTTCAGCCCCAACCTTGTCCCAACAGTCGGCAGCAGACAGGGGGACAGAACTCCTTCGCCAGATCCTGCGTTTTTCTGTGTAGCAACGGAGAGGGTCCTCTCTGCCCCAGTCTCAGCAGTTGGCAGAAGAACGGAGAACAGAGCTCCTCCTACAGATCCTGTGCCTCTCTGTGCAGCCACAGCACCCCCTCGTCTCCGCCTCCCCTGGTCTCAGCATTCAGCAGACTCAGGCAGCTGACTCCCGCCCCTCCTCTAGTCCTCCTCCAGACCCTGCACTTTCTGCTTCCCAGCTCCCACCCCAGCTTCTTCCAGGCAGCAGGTAAGTGAGGTGCAATGTGATGTAAGGGAGATTTGGGGACTTCTGATGGTGGGGGGGTTTTGGCATCTGATGTAAGGGGGATTGGGGTGCTCTGGACATCTAGATACAACCGCCCCTTTGAGGACAACCATAACGCTGATGCGGCCAGCAGTGAAATTGAGTTTGGCACTCCTGTTCTAGAGGGTTTCCACAGGTACAGTACATTAATAATTACATTGGTCAAAGCTGGCCTAATGTATCTGTATGTAAAATGTCCATACCTGGAATTCTTTAAAGTGATTATTACAGTGGAATTAAAGGTATCATACAAGCAAAATCTATAAGCACTCTCTGGAGACGGCTAAAGGTTAACATCATGGCCAGAGATGTGTGCTTCACTCATTAGTGCCTCTGTTTACACATTACAAAGCACTTCAAACCTGTCAGCCATACCCTTCAAGTCTTGCCAGCAGCATTGACATAATGTAAATTCCGAGCCACATGGGTGATTTTAGGACAACCTACACAAGCAAAAATGTCCCAAAGCATTTCCATAATCAATCGCTCCAGACTGCAAACTGCTGACTCCTGTATTGGCAGCGTATTGCCAAAGTCACCTGCCAGTGTCGGGTGGTACGACTGCAAAGAAAGGCATAAAAGAAAGGCATCCTTGCAAAAAAATAAACATAGAATACACCTTTTCGCCAATCTCAGCTGCAGTGAGGTGATACCGGTTCCTACAGAATCCCAGAGACTCCTATAGAATCCCAAACTTATCAAAGTGTTGGATCCTGTAGTATGATCCTAACATTTAACCCGCACCCTCAACCAAAAAAACTTACCATAACCTTTCAAATGAACCTTTATTTGGACATTAATTTCTCTTTACTACTGCAGAGATTGGCAGAAAAGACAAGTAAGGTGAGTATATAAAGGTATAGAATATATGTAGGACTTTATATCTACCTCCACAGACATGAACAAACTGTTTATATATAAAAAAAAAAACTATAAAATTTTATTAGGAATATCACAAATATTAAAATAGATTAAAAAAAAAAAAACATCTACATAAGTTAGCCATCCAATGTAATACGTTTTCTGGCCTTGGGAACCTTAGGTTAGGCCAACGCGTTTTGCATACAGTCCCGCTTCATCAGGGCCTCATATTCTATCATAGAGTACTGTAACAATATACATAGGTATAAACAAGCAGTCATTAAGCGGCATATTACATAAATATCAACGTTGCATATATCACCATCACCAAACAATTCATATAAACGTTCACAGGTCTTCTCTTCTCTACAGCCGTTTAAGGTGCAGAATTTACATAGGATCTCTCAGCTCTGAAAAGCAGGTGGGGGGGCGGAGAGCTCTGAGAGCTGATTGGAGGGAAGGGACACTCCCCCATTCACAGCTATGGCTCTCAATCTGCTGAAGCTCCCTCCCCTGTCACTTTTTATCTCTTTGGGGTCAGGAAAACTCATCAGAAGTGACTGATACTTATAGCAGAGGAAGGAGGCAGACAGAAATGACACTTAGTGCTCTGGATTGGGACAAGTACACACTATAGAGGGGTATGCTTTGTTCATATTTCATGGCTGAGGTTTACAACCACTTTAATTGTAAGGTTTCACTTTACCAACAGTCACTTTAAAAAAAAATTTAAAAATTTACCTGAACATAATACATTCTACATTCTAACCACAACCTATACCCTACGCTCAACTTAGCCCTTAACCCTAATAAACTGAATTCTGATGATCCAAACTTTAGGAGGTCCCTATTCCAATTCCTTGTTCTTCAAGGGGAAACCATAACCCTAACCCCTAACCCTAAGTATTGGGCCTTCCCATAATGACTCCCTTGCTCTGCCCCCATCTGCTGGGTGGATATTGGCCAACCCAGGATAACCGTTTTTTTGACAAATAACTCTTGCATTTTTAACTGATGGTTATCGATCATTTTTAAACCTAGAATGTTGGCTTGATGCTACCATTAGAGACAAATCAACAGAATCACTAGAGAGGGTGTCTGTCTGTCCCTGTGGAATCACTCCCTCTGTAGCCAAATGCAGCAAGATGTCGCTATCCAGAACACTGCTGAATCTCAATCGCTGGTGATGGGAGCAACAGCTCGCTGCCTCTGCTACAAGAGGTGGCCATTCCATAGGGACAGTCAGGCAACCTCCTATCGATTCTGTCAAAATCGCCAGCGAGCGCATCATCCATCTGACTATAGGCGTGCGCAAGGGGTGTGCCAGGTGTGCCTGGGCACACCTCAACTGCCCTATGCAGCGCAGATTCCCCCTGCTGATATTTTCACCAAAACCCCACAATGGGGCTCCTAAAACATTGTAAAAAAATAATACGAACCGTCAGGATAAGCCAACTAGGTTTGAAAAAGTGTGGAACCCCTGGATCGCTTATCTCCAGGCTCCTCGAGGGCGTGACAGGTTTGTGGGGGGAGACCCAGAGGGAAGGGACCCACCCAACTCTACTCTTTCCTGATTCTTCCCCCACCCCCCTTTTTTAAACCTTAACCCCTCCCCCTTTTTTCTTTTTTTTTTCTTCTTTCCTTCTCTTTTTTTTTTTTTCAATTTTCTTGTTTTCACCTCTGTATTGCCATGTGGCAAAATTTTGGTAGGATGCCACGAGGAGACAGTAAAATCTCCCCAACTACGCTATATCCTTGATTGCTATATTTCAGGGATGTTTACTGAGTCAGGAACACTGATTTTGCATCCTCGTTGTGACTATTGTATGGCGATTATTTGAACGTGAACATCTGTATGTTGATTTAAACTTGTAATAAAAACCATTGAAACAGAAAAAAAATAATAATAATACGAAAATAAAATTAATAAAAATAAAACACTACTAACATGTCCACTGCCCTACTAACACCGTCTATGTTTGAATACTTTTTAAAATGTTTTTTTGCATTCATTTATAAGAGTGTGCATATATTATGCATACATACATACATACAACATACACAAACGCACACGCGTGTTTGAACTTTGGGGTGCACACCCTAATGCAATAGGCTGCGCACACCTATATATCTGACATCAGCCTTGGACACTGAAAAACCTATTTCCTATTAGTATTTTCCATTTGAAGTGCTGCAAATGAAACTCACACATCATAATCAATTCTCAACAGAGCAAAAAATTTGTTGAATTTTTAAATGTATTTACTAATTTTCAGAAACAGTGATATTAACAATATCTCCAGATCAGATCTGATACAAAAACAAAAAAAAAAAAAAAAAGAGTACATCACACTGCAAAAAATGTAACTCATGCCTGAAAAGTAACAAAGAAAACTGCCATAGCAACGAAAAGACCCCCAACTGTTCTCCTACACACACATTCATACAAAAAGTAGAACTGTGTCCAGGAAAAATACATACATTTTTTTCATGTATTCTTAACAAGCAAGTAACTCATCCCTAACGTTTGTAGATGCAGGCACTGGATAATCAAAGTTTGCAGTCAAAGCTTCTCATTTTTACTTTTTACTTTATTTCTGTAGTTCAGTTGCCCCTCCCAGCAGTGACTTGGCAGCCTGTCAACTGACTTTGTGAAGCTATACCCCACCCCCACAACCCAAAAAAACGCAGGTAAAGGGAGTAGCAATAGTCAACAACAGTATGGCCAGTGGTCTTCCGGCGACTGATCTTTTACTATTCCAATTACTGACTTACTATTTTTTCATTGTGTCTATGGGGTTGATTTACTAAAGGCATATAAACTGTGCACTCAGTCCCCTGAAAACCTACCTTTTGTATGGAATTCCACATGAAAACTAGCAGTGTACTTCCTGGTATGTTGTGTTTGTGCCTAGGCACTCCTGTGCCTTCAGTTTCATAGCTGTATATCTACTGTGTGAGATCCAAAGTGTCTCTGACCACTAGTCTCAGGAGATTTGGAGTCAGATTTAATGATATCACTGCTTTCCTTCTCACAGTAATAGGCCAATTCCAATCTTTACTTAGATGGCCACCTCCGCTCTATGGGGCTGATTTACTAAAGGCAAATAGACTGTGCACTCTGCAAGGGCAGTTGCTCCAGAGCTTAGTAAATGAGGAGAAGCTCTGCTGATCTGATCATCATCCAATCATGTGCAAGCAAAAATGCTGATTTTTTTATTTATTTTCCTTGCATGTGATTGGGTATTCTCTGCAAAGTGAAGCTTTACCTCATTTCAGGGGGGATATTTTCTTGGCACACTTTAGACCCCTTAGTACCAATTGATCATGGTTTAATCACCACGGCCTACCTGAGTATTGTTGGTGACCATGTCCATCCCTTTATGACTACAGTGTCCCCATCTTCTGATGGCTCCTTCCAGCAGGATAATGCACCATGTCACAAAGCTCCAATCATCTCACCACTGGACAATGAGGTCCCTGTACTCCAATGTCCTCCACACTCACCACATCTCATCAAATAGAGAACCTTTGGGATGCGGTGGAACCGGAGATTGGCATCACGGATGTGCAGCTGACAAATCTGCAGCAACTGCATGATGCTATCATGTCACTATGGAGCAAAATCTCTGAGGAACGTTTCCAACACCTTGTTGAATCTGTGCCACCAAGAATGAAGGCAGTTCTGAAGGCCAAAGGGGGTCCAACCCGCTACTAGCAAGGTGTACCTAATAAAGTGGAACATCAGTTCCAGACATCAAGGAGAGTAAAATCTAAGGTCCCTAACTCACATTCACATACTAGGGCCATTTAGAGAAGCGCCAATTAGTCTACCAGCATGTCTTTGGAGCGTGGTAAGTAAACCAGAGTACCCAGAGGAAACCCACGCAGGCACATGGAGAACATACAAATTCTGTGCAGGTAGTGCCATGGTTGTGATTTGAACCAATGACTAGTGATGCTAGGCAGAAGGGCTAACCACTTAGCCGCTGTGCTGACCCAGGTCCACTTTGATGTAAGCACAAAGCAGCTGTATAAGAAGAGGGGGGGGGGGAGCGCTGAGACCAGTCTGGAAATTACTTCAATGCCTCTATTGCAGGGATATGCAATTAGCGGACCTCCAGCTGTTGCAGAACTACAAGTCCCATGAGGCATAGCAAGACTCTGACAGCCACAAGCATGACACCCAGAGGCAGAGGCATGATGGGACTTGTAGTTTTGCAACAGCTGGAGGTCCGCTAATTGCATATACCTGCTCTATTGTGAACTTTGAGGATAAAGTGCTCCACAGTGACTTTAGCTACTGAGGTCAGTGTGTACTTAGTTTAAAGCTTCTTTGCTGCTTTTTAAGAATACATAAATATTAAATGTCCATAACCTGGCCACAGTTCTTGTTCCTCACTAAATCAAACACTGACAAAAAAAACACTGCAAAACGGTTGCTTTCAACGTTCTTGTACTAACAGCCAAGAAAGGTATTGTCTACAAATATTTGTATATGAAAATGCAGTTAGCAAATCATGGACCAGCAAACATGTGAAAGTATGAAAAATGAGGTAACCATTACAATCATGAGTACTCATAGAAAAAATTAATATTGTTTGATACAAAAAAAAAAAAACTTAACCAACATGAAAAACTCAGCAATAGCTTTCCTATTATGATGTCATTCATCCTTCACTTTACTCTCATAAAAACACATCAAAAAGCAACAGAGAACAATATCCTTGTGTGCACATAACCTCAATGTATAGTCACCAGTCACTTTTGGCCTGATAGCACGCCTTACCCTGGCTGCAGCTAAATGCCGGCATAGATCAATAAACTGCAAGGAAGATCATACAAAGACATCCCCAGAAGGTTTCCAGGAAACATATATTCTATGAGGCCCTTAACACAAACAACATTTGCAAGACCCCTTTTGCTTGTTAAGGCCCAGAGATGAAGGGATAAAGAGATGAAGGGATGCTTGCTACAAACTGCAAGCTTACTACTCAGACCATAGACATACTGTATATAACATAAAACACACAATGCACAATATATTTATATATATATATATATATATATATATATATATATATATATATATATATATATATATATACGCTCTTACTTACCCTCTTCTGGTCCTCCAGTCCATGTGTCACTGGCTTTCTCCTCTGATGATGCTTAGTCTCCGTAACAGGTTCCATTTTTCGGATTAATCGTTCAGGAAATCCATAAAATAAGCGAATATAATCCTCTATAGCGCTCCTCCATTTGACCATCGAACCAGATGTCCCGCATCCATATTCAAAACCCCAAAGTGTACTTTAGCATAACGCATCCTCGCAATCCCGCCGAATCCGGGCCACCCGAACGCTGACCAAAGACGCTGTATCCATTGCATTAGTTACCCTCTGCCCACCATGGGAAGTCACAAGGAGTAATCCACAAGAAAGACAGAGCCAAAAAAATATATATTTAATCCTCAATATGATAAAAATATGAAGGTCTTCCACCCAATAACATCTGCACAGAAATGTAATCAAATCCAGCGGTTTGAAAATCGGCCAAATTTAAGTCCAAATTGTAAAAAAAAAATAGATTTTTAACCTGGGAATTCCATGCAATAATGTCATACCTGCAAGTACAAAAAATAAAATTAAAAAAAAAACATGCAGTATTTACATCAATGCTATGATAAATGCTTAAAAAACACATGCAATGCATGCTTTACAAAACATTATCCTAGCTTGCATTACAAAATAGCAAATCCTACATTATTTTTCTGCATTACCAGATAAATCGCTGTAAAAGTCAGTTGAATGAGGTTCTGGAAAATGCATCCAAAAAAACATCAAATCATGTGAAAATGTAATAAAATATGCGCATTTTATGTTAACCTTTGCTGTCAACAAGGCTTGAAAATATTACTTAAAACAGAAAATGATTGATACTGTAATCAAAATAGATACAAAAACAACAACATTGAAACAAAATGTAAAAAGATACCCAACCATACAGCAAGACAAGACAAAATATTAACATACTGAAACAAAATGTAAAAAGATACCCAACCATACAGCAAGAGAACACAAATTATTAACATACTGAAACAAAATATAAAAAGATACCCAACCATACAGCAAGAGAACACAAAATATTAACATACTGAAACAAAATATAAAAAGATACCCAACCATACAGCAAGAGAACACAAATTATTAACATACTGAAACAAAATATAAAAAGATACCCAACCATACAGCAAGAGAACACAAATTATTAACATATTGAAACATAATATAAAAATATACTCAACTGTACAGCAAGAGAACACAAAATATTAACAAATTGAAACAAAATATAAAAATATACCCAACCCTACAGCAAGAGAACACAAATTATTAACAAATTAAAACAAAATATAAAAATATACCCAACCGTACAGCAAGAGAACACAAAATATTGACATACTGAAACAAAATATAAAAAGATACCTAAAGAGAACACAAAATATTAACATAATGATATAAAATATACAAATATACCCAACCATACAGCAAGAGAACACTAAATAACATATTGAAATAAAATATAAAAATGCACCCAACTATACAGCAAGAGAACACAAAATATTAACATATTGTTACAAAATATAAAAATATACCCAACCATACATCAAGAGAACACAAAATCTCCCTGTGCGATGCTTGCAAACAGTATAAACACTGAAGGAAAAAAAACTGGGGGTAGGGTTTTCAGCTAGGAAAAGCAAAGACATCTGCTGCTCTTTACCTCTGCATGCTCAATACAGAATAGCCTTTCACTGCCTGAATATAAATTGTGCAAAACCCCTTGATCCTTTTTACCTTCCAGAAGTCTATCTGCAGCCTGGGTGCTCGAGGCACAGCCTGTAAGCAAGTCAATTATTTTACAATGGCCAATAAAGGCACAATATGGTCACTAAAAGATTGCAAAGCTTCTTGGACCCATTCATGAAAAAAAAAAAAATATGGACAACAGGGTAAACTAGCAAGTAACAACAGGGCAAGCAAATAATGTCGACTCAGAGGATTACAGGACTAATCGCATTCAGCATGCATTTTGAGCCCAGGGTAACGTGGCGGAAAGTGTATAAGTTTACAAACAGTGCAATAAAACAACCCAGAATGCAGCATTCCTGCTATAAACAGCAGGAAAATGACATCAATTAACAGTAGTAGCTGGGTAATTACTGCTAATTACTTCAATTACTGTGTTACATTAGACTTTTGTTAACAACAACAACAAAAAATCAAAACCAAAATTGAGATATATCACTGTAAATAATATCACACACAGAAAAGCTGCAGAATTCTATAACAATGCTGTATGCTGTGTTTGCTTTAATTAGAGTAATACCAGCAAAAGCTACTTTATGAACGGTGAAGCTTTTAATATAACGAGGAAGGTAAACAAGTCAAAGCAAGATTGTAGATATAAAATACAAAACAATTAATCCACTAACTCTTCTCAACCCTATTTCAGTGGAGGCACCCTTTAAAAGTATGCAAAATCTCGAGGCAACCCCAGTCTATAATGTAAATCTTCCTTGTCAATGGGAAGCCTGGGGCGAAGCACCCAACTGTCTTGATTAAATTAACTTCACCTCAGAAGCCCCCATCATATCAGAGGTACCCCCATCACATCAGAGCCCACCTTATTTCAGACCCCCCCACACACACACAAGCTGGAGTCCCCCCCATCACATCAAAGCTCCCCCATACATCAGAGGCCCCTCTGCACCAAACAGTCCCCAAGCCCCCCTATACATCAGAGGCCCCCCTTCACCATAGAGTCCCCCCCACCACAGAGACAGAGGTCCCCAATCACATCACAGATCCCCGAACACATCAGAGGCCCCTCTTCACCATAGAGTCCCCCCCCCCCCCCGCCACAGAGACAAAGGGCTCCATCACATTAAAGCCCCCTGTGATGAAACGTCCCACACTCCGCTTGAGTGCTTTCGTCATATACCACTTCCTCCCAGTCTGAATATAGATATCAGATATTTCAACCGCTCCCAACAACAAAGGCAATACTCGTTTGGTTGCTGAACATGGACTGTTTTATTTGAGATGGCACACAAATATATACAGCAGGCTGACAATACAAACTGTAACCAGAAACCTAATTAACATGAGCTAGTTATCTAATTATTTACCCAGACTTGGTGACTCAGATATATGACCTTTCAGGGTAGACTTGCCGTCTCCTCAATCACAACTTACAATACAAATAAGTATAAACACATCCCCCAATAGTTTCCTAGGAGACCAAGGTGTGTTAATGAGCACAATAAACTATTGGGTGAAAGACCCGTACTTTCCAGATCTCATTAATCAGCATTCCTTTCACATACTACTGTCCACCGAGTCCCAAGCTGGTAGAGACCATCATGGCCTCCTTAATAATGTCCTTTTGCATTACATAACAGAATATCTTCCTAAATGCTTGTAGCTCCCTCAAATGTCAGGGCCCATAGTCGGTAGGCAAGAGGCCAGCATTCAGTCCCCTCCAAAAGCCTCTTTCCTGGGAGAGTCTGTTACACCCCCCTATACATCAGGGGCCCCTCTTCACCATAGAGTCCCCTCACCACAGAGACAGAGGCTCCCAATCACTTCACAGATCCCCATACACCATAGAGTTCCCCCACTACATAGACAGAGGGTCCCATCATAGCAAAGCCCCCCTATACATCAGAGGCCCCCCTTCACCAATGAGTCCCCCCACAGAGACAGAGGGCCCCATCACAGCAAAGCCCCCTATACATCAGAGGCCTCTCCTTCACCACAGACTCCCCCCACCACAGAGACAAAGGGCTCTATCACATCAAAGCCCCCTATACATCAGAGTCCCCCCTTCACCATAGAGTCCCCCCACCACAGAGACAGAGGCTCCCAATCACATCAGAGATCCCCCTATATATCAGAGGCCCCCCTTCACCAATGAGTCCCCCACCACAAAGACAAAGGGCTCCATCACATCAAAGCCCCCTATACATCAGAGTCCCCCCTTCACCATAGAGTCCCCCCACCACAGAGACAGAGGCTCCCAATCACATCAGAGATCCCCCTATACATCAGAGGCCCCCCTTCACCAATGAGTCCCCCACCACAAAGACAAAGGGCTCCATCACGTCAAAGCCCCCCTATACATTAGAGGCCACCTCTTCACCATAGGCAGAGTCTCCCAATCACATCAATGCCCCCCTACACATCAGAGGCCCCCCTACACATCAGAGGCCCCCCACCACAGAAACAAAGGGTCCCATCACATCAAAGCCCCCCTATACATCAGAGACCTCTCTTCATTATAGAGTCCCCCACCACAGAGACAAAGGGCCCATCACATCAAAGCCCCCTATACATCACAGGCCCCCCTTTACCATAGAGTCCCCCCACCACAGAGCCCCCAATCACATCAGAGACCCCCTACACATCAGAGGCCCCCCTTCACCAATGAGTCCCTCCTCCAAAGAGACAGAGGGTCCCATCACATCAAAGCCCCCCTTTACAACATTGACCCCCCCCTTTACAATAGAGTCCCCCCACCACAGAGACAAAGGCCCCTAATCACACCAGAGATCCCCAAACACATCAGAGGCCCCCCCTTCACCAAAGAGTCCATCCATCACAGAGAGAGAGGGCCCCATCACATCAGAGTTCCCCCTTCACCATAGAGTCCCCCCACCACAGAGACAGAGGCTCCCAATCACATCAGAGATCCCCCTATACATCAGAGGCCCCCCTTCACCAATGAGTCCCCCACCACAAAGACAAAGGGCTCCATCACATCAAAGCCCCCCTATACATTAGAGGCCACCTCTTCACCATAGGCAGAGTCTCCCAATCACATCAAAGCCCCCCTACACATCAGAGGCCCCCCCTCACCATAGAGTCCCCCCACCACAAAGACAAAGGGTCCCATCACATCAAAGCCCCCTATACATCAGAGGCCCCCCTTTACCATAGAGTCCCCCCACCACAGAGCCCCCAATCACATCAGAGACCCCCTACACATCAGAGGCCCCCCTTCACCAATGAGTCCCCCCTCCAAAGAGACAGAGGGCCCCATCACATCAAAGCCCCCCTTTACAACATTGGCCCCCCCTTTACAATAGAGTCCCCCCACCACAGAGACAAAGGCCCCCAATCACACCAGAGATCCCCAAACACATCAGAGGCCCCCCCCTTCACCAAAGAGTCCATCCATCACAGAGAGAGAGGGCCCCATCACATCAGAGTTCCCCCTACACGTCAGAGCCCCCCATCAAATCAAAGTACCCCCATGACAGAGTCCCCCATCACCACAAAGTCCCCCTGGGGTCATAGAGTCCTCTTATCCATCTCTGATCCAGAGTAAACTGGGTATCATGCTCGCTGCACCATGGGGGAACCCAATTGGCACCCTGCTTGAGAAACACTACCCTAACACACTACTATTATCATCACACCACACACGCTGCCTATGTAGACTTTCAATGCCCATACCAGTGGAGTGCAAGAACTGCCCCGAGCATTGCTGCCCAGATGGAATAACCCTGAATGTCTGGCACAACCGCACAGGATAACATTGTGCTCTGCCTGGAGGGCCACAATCCCAATTCAATCCCAATTCACCACAATTACCCACAGAAAAAAAAAAAAACGCTGAGCATCAACCACAACACAATTAGCAAAGTAAATGAAAAAATAATTGTCATTAATTGAATTATGCAATCCCATTATCTGCTATTGTTCTGTCTACCAGCGATCCACTTGAAACCTTAGCAATCTGGTGTGCAAAATAATCCGACCCCCTATTGTCAGCATCCGAACTATGCTGAATCTCATGTGATGTGAGGTATCCTCTCAATAATAATGGGGGCCGGGGGGGGGGGGACATCTGTTTAGCATCTGGAATACCCCACGTGTAGAGTGTCTTTTGTTTCTTTGATGTAGCAGATTTCCCCCATATGACAGATCACAGGTCTAAAGTACTACAGCGTTGCTATTTTACCCAGCTAGAATTCTAAGACCCCCATACACACTATACAACTTTTGTTGTCTGATTTCCTCCAGATTTACCAAAACCATGTAGTGCAAGGGCCGGCCTGTCTGCATACAAAGTGAAACTCTTAAGGTTTGACCTCCATATTATATGGTTTTGTTAAATCTGAAGGGAAAAAAATCTACATAAAATTGTATAGTGTGTATCCAGCTTAAGAGCCTGTTCACACCATGAATGCAGCAGAAACGTGCTGTGCTTTCCTGTGCGATTCACATGTGATCCGGATGCAGTGCAATTTCATCTGAATGGGATAAAATTGCACCGTACTGCACCAAAATAGTGCATGCACTCCTTTATAAAATGCACAGCAAGTAGATTGCATGGAACTACTGCACTACTGGACTACTGCACTACTGTACTACTGCACTACTGGACTAATATACTACTGCACTATTGGACTACTGTACTACTGCACTACTGGACTACTGGACTACTGTACTAATATACTACTGCACTATTGGACTACTGTACTACTGCACTACTGGACTACTGGACTACTGTACTAATATACTACTGCACTATTGGACTACTGTACTACTGCACTACTGGACTAATATACTACTGCACTATTGGACTACTGTACTACTGCACTACTGGACTAATATACTACTGCACTATTGGACTACTGTACTACTGCACTACTGGACTACTGGACTACTGTACTAATATACTACTGCACTATTGGACTACTGTACTACTGCACTACTGGACTACTGGACTACTGTACTAATATACTACTGCACTATTGGACTACTGTACTACTGCACTACTGGACTACTAGACTACTGGACTACTGCACTACTGCACTACTGTACTACTGCACTACTGGACTACTAGACTACTGGACTACTGCACTACTGTACTACTGGACTACTAGACTACTGGACTACTGCACTACTGTACTACTGCACTACTGGACTACTGGACTACTGGACTACTATACTACTGGACTACTGCACTACTGGACTACTGCACTACTGGACTACTGCACTACTGCACTACTGGACTACTGGACTACTGGACTACTGCACTACTGGACTACTGGACTACTGCACTACTGGACTACTGTACTACTGCACTACTGCACTACTGGACTACTGCACTACTGGACTACTGTACTACTGGACTACTGTACTATTGTACTACTGCACTACTGGACTACTGCACTACTGGACTACTGGACTACTGGACTACTGTACTATTGCACTACTGCACTACTGGACTACTGGACTACTGCACTACTGCACTACTGGACTACTGTACTACTGCACTATTGTACTACTGCACTACTGGACTACTGCACTACTGCACTACTGGACTACTGTACTACTGGACTACTGCACTACTGGACTACTGGACTACTGCACTACTGTACTACTGGACTACTGTACTACTGGACTACTGGACTACTGTACTACTGGACTACTGTACTACTGCACTACTGGACTACTATACTACTGCACTACTGCACTACTGTATAGAACAGAGCCCCCCCAACACACAGGGCCCCCCATTATATGAAGTACAGAGCCCCCCCAACACACAGGGCCCCCCATTATATGAAATACAGAGCCCCCCCAACACACAGGGCCCCCCATTATATGAAGTACAGAGCCCCCCCCAACACACAGGCCCCCCCCATTATATGAAGTACAGAGCCCCCCCAACACACAGGGCCCCCCATTATATGAAGTACAGAGCCCCCCCAACACACAGGGCCCCCCATTATATGAAGTACAGAGCCCCCCCAACACACAGGGCCCCCCATTATATGAAGTACAGAGCCCCCCCAACACACAGGGCCCCCCATTATATGAAGTACAGAGCCCCCCCACACACACACACACAGGGGCCCCCCCATTATATGAAATACAGAGCCCCCCCCACACACACACAGGGGCCCCCATTATATGAAGTACAGAGCCCCCCCCACACACACACACACAGGGCCCCCCATTATATGAAGTACAGAGCCCCCCACACACAGGGCCCCCATTATATGAAGTACAGAGCCCCCCCACACACACACAGGGACCCCCATTATATGAAGTACAGAGCCCCCCCCACACACAGGGGCCCCCATTATATGAAGTACAGAGCCCCCCCCCCCCACACACACACACAGGGGCCCCCATTATATGAAGTACAGAGCCCCCCCACACACACACACAGGGCCCCCCATTATATGAAGTACAGAGCCCCCCCCCCCACACACACACACAGGGGCCCCCCATTATATGAAATACAGAGCCCCCCCCACACACAGGGGCCCCCCCCATTATATGAAATACAGAGCCCCCCCACACACACAGGGGCCCCCCATTATATGAAGTACAGAGCCCCCCCCCACACACAGGGCCCCCCATTATATGAAGTACAGAGAGCCCCCCACACACACACACAGGGGCCCCCCCATTATATGAAATACAGAGCCCCCCCACACACACAGGGGCCCCCCCATTATATGAAATACAGAGCCCCCCCACACACACAGGGGCCCCCCATTATATGAAGTACAGAGCCCCCCCCCACACACAGGGCCCCCCATTATATGAAGTACAGAGCCCCCCCACACACACACAGGGACCCCCATTATATGAAGTACAGAGCCCCCCCCCACACACACACAGGGGCCCCCCATTATATGAAGTACAGAGCCCCCCCCACACACAGGGCCCCCCATTATATGAAGTACAGGGGTCCCCCATTATATGAAGTACAGAGCCCCCCACACAGGGGCCCCCATTATATGAAGTACAGAGCCCCCCCACACACACAGGGGCCCCATTATATGAAGTACAGAGCCCCCCCCACACACAGGGCCCCCATTATATGAAGTACAGAGCCCCCCCCACACACAGGGCCCCCCATTATATGAAGTACAGAGCCCCCCCACACACACAGGGGCCCCCATTATATGAAGTACAGAGCCCCCCCCACACACAGGGCCCCCCATTATATGAAGTACAGAGCCCCCCCACACAGGGGCCCCCATTATATGAAGTACAGAGCCCCCCCACACACAGGGGCCCCCATTATATGAAGTACAGAGCCCCCCCACACAGGGGCCCCCATTATATGAAGTACAGAGCCCCCCCACACACACAGGGGCCCCCATTATATGAAGTACAGAGCCCCCCCACACACACACACAGGGGCCCCCATTATATGAAGTACAGAGCCCCCCCACACACACACACAGGGGCCCCCATTATATGAAGTACAGAGCCCCCCCACACACACACACAGGGGCCCCCATTATATGAAGTACAGAGCCCCTCCACACACACACAGGGGCCCCCATTATATGAAGTACAGAGCCCCTCCACACACACACACAGGGGCCCCCATTATATGAAGTACAGAGCCCCCCCACACACACAGGGGCCCCCATTATATGAAGTACAGAGCCCCCCCACACACACACACAGGGGCCCCCATTATATGAAGTACAGAGCCCCCCCCACACACAGGGGCCCCCATTATATGAAGTACAGAGCCCCCCCCCACACACACAGGGGCCCCCATTATATGAAGTACAGGGGCCCCCCCCACACAGGGGCCCCCCATTATATGAAGTACAGAGGCCCCCATTATATGAAGTACAGAGCCCCCCCCCACACACAGGGGCCCCCATTATATGAAGTACAGAGCCCCCCCCCACACACAGGGGCCCCCATTATATGAAGTACAGAGCCCCCCCCCACACACACAGGGGCCCCCATTATATGAAGTACAGAGCCCCCCCCCCCTCACACACACAGGGCCCCCCCATTATATGAAGTACAGGGGCCCCCCTCACACACACAGGGGCCCCCATTATATGAAGTACAGGGGCCCCCATTATATGAAGTACAGGGGCCCCCATTATATGAAGTACAGGGGCCCCCATTATATGAAGTACAGGGGCCCCCCTCACACACACAGGGCCCCCCCATTATATGAAGTACAGGGGCCCCCCTCACACACACAGGGGCCCCCATTATATGAAGTACAGGGGCCCCCATTATATGAAGTACAGGGGCCCCCATTATATGAAGTACAGGGGCCCCCCTCACACACACAGGGGCCCCCATTATATGAAGTACAGGGGCCCCCATTATATGAAGTACAGGGGCCCCCATTATATGAAGTACAGGGGCCCCCCTCACACACACAGGGCCCCCCCATTATATGAAGTACAGGGGCCCCCATTATATGAAGTACAGGGGCCCCCATTATATGAAGTACAGGGGCCCCCATTATATGAAGTACAGGGGTCCCCCTCAGGACACATGGAGAGTTCCCCATTATGGAGCAGTGCCCCTCCCCCAGAACACACACAGGGGCCCCCATTATATAAAGTACACACAGAGCCCCCCACACACCGCTCTCCCCTCAGTGGGGTGGAAGGCGGGTTCTCTCTCCGGTACTCACCGGTCCGGGCGCTCTACTCTCCTCTCCTCTCCTCTCCTCTCCTCTCCTCTCAGGACCGGACCCGGAGCCCGCTTACTCCATCCATCCCGTTACCTGAGCAACTGTATCCCCGCCCCGTCCTCTCAGCCAGTCATTGGAGAGATCCGGAGTCATGTGCTGAGGTTCCAGCCAATCAGAGTGCAGAGTACCTCAGCATCTCCTCAGCCAGGTTACAACTCTCTCCCAGAGCGGGACGATGTGTGTGAGAGAGAGAGGGGCCCCTGAGAGAGGAGAGAGAGAGGGGGTCCCTGAGAGAGAAGAGAGTGAGGCCCCTGGGAGAGGAGAGAGAGAGGGGCCCTGAGGGAGGAGAGAGAGAGGGGTCCCTGAGGGAGGAGAGAGAGGGGCCTCTGAGAGAGGAGAGAGAGGGGCCCCTGAGAGAGGAGAGAGAGAGGGGCCCCTGAGAGAGGAGAGAGAGGGGCCCCTGAGAGAGGAGAGAGAGAGGCCCCTGAGAGAGGAGAGAGTGAGGGGCCCCTGAGAGAGGAGAGAGTGAGGGGCCCCTGAGAGAAAAGAGAGTGAGGGGCCCCTGAGAGAGAGAGGGGCCCCTGAGAGAGAAGAGAGTGAGGGGCCCCTGAGAGAGGAGAGAGAGAGGGGCCCCTGAGAGAGGAGAGAGAGAGAGGGGCCCCTGAGAGAGGAGAGAGAGGGGCCCCTGAGAGAGGAGAGAGAGGGGCCCCTGAGAGAGGAGAGAGAGAGAGGGGCCCCTGAGAGAGGAGAGAGAGAGGGGCCCCTGAGAGAGGAGAGAAAGAGGGGCCCCTGAGAGAGGAGAGAGAGAGAGGGGCCCCTGAGAGAGGAGAGAGAGAGGGGCCCCTGAGAGAGGAGAGAGAGGGGCCCCTGAGGGAGGAGAGAGAGGGGCCCCTGAGAGAGCGAGGGGCCCTCAGAGAGGGGGGCCCCTGAGAGAGGGGCTCCTGAGGGAGGAGAGAGAGGGGCCCCTGAGAGAGCAAGGGGCCCTGAGAGAGGGGCCCCTGAGAGAGGGGGGCTCCTGAGGGAGGAGAGAGAGGGGCCCCTGAGAGAGCGAGGGGCCCCTGAGAGAGGGGGGCTCCTGAGAGAGGAGAGAGAGAGAGGGGCCCCTGAGAGAGGAGAGAGAGGGGCCCCTGAGAGAGGAGAGAGAGAGGGGGGCTCCTGAGAGAGGAGAAAGAGAGGGGCTCCTGAGAGAGGGGCCCCTGAGGGAGGAGAGAGAGAGGGGCCCCTGAGGGAGGAGAGAGAGGGGCCCCTGAGGGAGGAGAGAGAGGGGCCCCTGAGAGAGAGGGGCCCTGAGAAAGGGGAGAGAGAGGGGCCCCTGAGAGAGGAGAGAGAGGGGCCCCTGAGGAAGGAGAGAGAGGGGTACCCCTGAGAGAGGGGCCCCTGAGAGTGGAGAGAGAGGGGCCCCTGAGAGAGGAGAGAGAGGGGCCCCTGAGGGAGAAGAGAGAGGGGCCCCGGAGAGAGGGGCCCCGAGACAGGAGAGAGAGGGGCCCCTGAGAGAGGAGAAAGAGAGGGGCTCCTGAGAGAGAGAGGGGCCCCTGAGAGAGGAGAGAGAGGGGCCCCTGAGGGAGGAGAGAGAGGGGGCCTGAGAGAGGAGAGGGGCCCCTGAGGGAGGAGAGAGAGGTGTCCCTGAGGGAGGAGAGAGAGGGGCCCCTGAGAGAGGAGAGAGAGGGGCCCCTGAGAGAGGAGAGAGAGAGGGACCGCTGAGGAGAGAGAGGGGCCCCTGAGAGAGGAGAGAGAGGGGCCCCTGAGAGAGGAGAGAGAGAGGGGCCCCTGAGAGAGGAGAGAGAGGGGCCCCTGAGGGAGGAGAGAGAGAGGGGCCCCGGAGAGAGGGGCCCCTGAGAGAGGAGAGAAAGAGGGGCCCCTGAGAGAGGAGAGAGAGGGGCCCCTGAGAGTGGAGAGAGAGTGGCCCCGGAGAGAGAGAGAGGCCCTGAGGGAGGAGTGAGAGAGAGGGGCCCCTGAGAGAGGAGAGAGAGAGAGAGGCCCCTGAGAGAGGAGAGAGAGGCCCCTGAGGGAGGAGTGAGAGAGAGGGGCCCCTGAGGGAGGAGAGAGAGAGAGAGGCCCCTGAGAGAGGAGAGAGAGGCCCCTGAGGGAGGAGTGAGAGAGAGGGGCCCCTGAGGGAGGAGTGAGAGAGAGGGGCCCCTGAGAGAGGAGAGAGAGGGGCCCCGTCCTTCGCTGGCGCCGGCATGCATGCTCAGGAGTCGGCCATCCATCACACAGGGATCATACGCACAGCTCAGTGTACATACCTCAGTGGGCAGGTAGGTAGGTGGATTTTATTACAGAAGAGAATTGCCTTTTTGCTATTTTTTGACACCAGGACTTTAGTCCCACCCTAATATACAGGTCACTAGAGATGGAATGGATCTCAGGACAGGATGGAGAGGTGAAGGGTTAAAAAACAAACGCACACTCACAACTCCCCCTTCCCCCACCTTGAGTCTGCTGCCTGCAATCTGGAGCTAATGAGTGATTAGTTCCTCCTTCCTCCATTATGAAAGAAAAGGGCTGGCTCTCTCATTCATAAACAATAGTACTGTTTGCATTTGTGATGACTGTGATTGGTCATCACAGCGACCAGGAGGTACAGAGCTGCTCGGATCGGCTCTGTGCCCTGTGTTTGTAATGTCAGCCATCCGATGACGGCTCAGAAATAAATGTTCACCATTTAATGAACACCGATAGACAAGAGGTTAAAATAACTCATTATGATCCATTACATAAGACGACATTTATCAACTGAATCGCATTGTCATCCTTGGAAGAGTGGACTTCGCTCCAAGAAACGCGTTGGGTGAAAATCAAACTTATAGATCGGTGGTCTCCAAACTGCGGCCCGGGGGCCGGATGTGGCTCTTTGCTTGCTTTTATCCGGCCCTTGGGGCACTATTCCTCCCACTGACAGTGGCGCATAGTTCCTGCTACTGACACCAACAATGGGGCTCTATTCCTCCCACTAACACCAATGATGGGGCTCTATTCCTCCCACTGATACCAATGATGGGGCACTATTCCTCCCATTGATACCAATGATGGGGCACTATTCCTCCCACTGACACCAATGATGGGGCACTATTCCTCCCATTGATACCAATGATGGGGCACTATTCCTCCCACTGACACCAATGATGGGGCACTATGCCCCCCCCTAAGCATTTGACAGTCAGTGAGGAAGCATTGTATTGCTTGCTTTAACCCTTTGGACCCATTTACGGGGGGGGGGGGGGTATAGTTCCTGCCATGGCTGCAAAGCATTGAAGCCGCAGCATATGTACTCCCCCCAGCTGCTGCCTCTGCAGCTAAAGGAGAAGCAGTTGGGGATGGTAAAACCACGGCTTAACTGCAGAGTTTTACCACCCCCCAAGCCGAAAGTGTGAATGAGCCCCATTAATGTTAAAAAGAAAAAAAATAAATACATTTGAAAAACAAAATTGGAAGGCTTTTTATTAATGTGTTGGTTGTTCAGTATTCGTATATCACAGATATCCCCCATTTCTCTTCCTATGGAATCTCGTTCTTTATAATCTTCTTATTGAAATAAAAATAAAATGTAAAAAAAATCGAATCTTCCTAAACATTAGATTGCAGCGCCGGGTAACTGGTAGTTATCATCGTTTTTCACACCGCACACAGAAATGTTGTCACATAATGATGTCAAAATCGTTTTCACTTTATAAAAATGGAACTCCCGGTATGGGGGGGGGGGGGTGGGTGGGTTGTTTATTCAGAGCCGTTTAACTCCAGTGTATCCGGAATGAATTGTACAATCAACATATTTTACAAAATATAGAGTCAAGCTGGTATAACTAATGGTTGGAGCCCCCTCTAGTGGTAGCTAAAGATCTTCCTTCTTCCTGCCTTCTATCTTCTACCATGGGGGTTGCATTGCTCATTTGGATTGCACTTCAGGAAGAGATTTAAAGGCCCGAGCACACTTTGCCATTCTTGTATGTCGCATTAACACATATATTGGGCTCCATTCACAGAACCAGATCGCATGCGGTATTTAGGTGTTTTCCCAAAATACCGCATGCGATCCTAAAAAAAATGTCAATTCACCATTGCTGTATGTGGTATTTACCGCATAAAGCAAAAAACGCTCGGTAAAGACCGTATAAAACAGGAGTGAAAGTCAATTCACATAAGGAAAAAATAAAAAAAAATCCAGCTGTAAATAAGTAGAGGTCACAGCATTCCATGTCTAAGGAACCGGCAGCTGGCGGAATCCTTAACAACCAGTAAACAACATGGTTGTTAGGGAACGGGCGGCCACCACATCCTTAACAACCTATGAGTCCTCTGCTGTCAGCGGGGTTCCCCTCTGACAGCTGAATGTAAAAGAATGCCGGCAATTAAATGGATTTTGAGGGAAACCCCCACGGCAATTTTTTTTTAAAGAAATGGCGTGGGCTCTCCCCCAAAATCCAAACCAGACCCTTATCCGAGCAGGTCAGGAAAGGGAGGAAACGAGCGAGCGTCCACCCTCCTGAAACATACTAGGCCACATGCCCTCAACATGGGGGGGGGCCCCCCAAAGCACCTATTCCCCATGTTGACGGAGACAAGAGTCTCTTCCCCACAACCATGGCCGGTGGTTGTGGGGATTTGTGGGCGGGGGACTTATCGGAATCTGGAAGCCCCCTTTAACAAGGGGGTCCCCAGATCCCAGCCCTTCCCCTATGTGAATAAGTATGGGGTACATAGTAAATATAGTGTAAAAAAAAGACAAAAGGCAGTTTTTGACAAGTCCTTTATTACATTTTTTTTTTTTTAAGTCCCGGTGTAGATCCATCCTCAATCACGATGCCCATCCTCAATCACGATGCCCATCCTCAATCACGATGCCCACCGCCACCACATACTCATACCACACCCCATACTCATTTACATGGGGGGAGGGCAGGCTCTGGGGACCTCCTTGTTAAAGGGGGCTTCCAGATTCTTATAAGCCCCCCCATCCGCAGACCCCCCACAACCACCAGCCAGGGTTTTGGGGAGGAGGCCCAAAGCACAAGGTGCTTT
This sequence comes from Aquarana catesbeiana, assembly GCF_042186555.1. NCBI lineage: Eukaryota > Metazoa > Chordata > Amphibia > Anura > Ranidae > Aquarana > Aquarana catesbeiana. Next base: position 21,121,360 of record NC_133334.1, read on the forward strand.
GACCCTGCCCCAAAGCACCCCCTTCATGTTGAGGGCATGTGGCTAGGTATAGTCGGGTTGGGGGGGGGGCGTTTTTTTTTTTTTTCCTTACTCTTAATTATTTACCACATACATTGTTTTTTGTTTTTTTTTTTCCTTATGTGAATTGACTTTCACTCCTGTTTTATGCGGTATTTTACTTAGTGTTTTTGCTTTATGTGGTAAATACCACTCCCACACCTTAACAACCAGCTATTTACAGTCTGTGTTAAGGACGCCAGCTACTGCCGACAGTAAAGTACCGCCGGCTTTCAGTACTAAAATACCGCAAATAACTCATGCGGTATTTTGGTAGCGTTATTTTAATGAATGCCAAGAAAAACTCGGATGCGGTAAGATTCCGCTTTGTGAATGGAGCCTATTGCGTCATGCTTTAACATGCATTACAATAAATCAACCCATTCTTAACCACTTCAATACCGGGCATTTTCACCCCCTTCCTGCCCAGACCAATTTTCAGCTTTCAGCTCTGTCACACTTTGAATGACAATTGCGCGGTCGTGCAACACTGTACCCATATGAAATTTTGATATTTTTTTCCCCCACAAACAGAGCTTTCTTCTGGTGGTATTTGATCGCCTCTGCAGTTTTTATTTTTTGCGCTATAAACAAAAAAAAGCGACAATTTTGAAAAAAAAAATACAATATTTTTTACTTGTTGCTATAATAAATATCCCAATTAAAAAAAAAAACAAAAACAAATGTTTTCCTCAGTTTAGGCTGATATGTATTCTTCTACATATTTTTGGTAAAAAAAAATCGCAAAAGGCGTACATTGATTGGTTTGCACAAAAGTTATCGCGTCTACAAAATAGGAGATAAATTTATGGCATTTTTATTTATTTATTTTTTTACTAGTAATGACGGCGATCTGCGATTTTTATCCTGACTGCGATATTGTGGCAGACAGAACGGACACTTTTGACACTATTTTGGGACCATTCACATTTATACAGCGATCAGTGCTATAAAAAATGCACTGATTACTGTGTAAATGTGACTGCCAGGGACGGGGTTGACACTAGGGGGCGATCGAGGGGTTAATTATGATTCCTAGGGAGGTGATTCTAACTGTAGGGGGCGGGGACTCACAAGGGAAGGAGACCGATCGGTGCTCCTCTGTACTGGGAACACACCATCGGCCTCCTCTCCTCTGACAGGATGTGGATCTGTGTGTTCCGCAGTCCTGCTGTGTTCACGGGCAATCGCGGGTGCCTGGCGGACATCGCGGCCGCCGGGCACCCGCATCGGGTGCCTAGTGGCGCGACTGGCCCCCTAGAGGCTCAGGAAGTAAAAGACGTCATATGACGGTGGCCCGGAGGGACAAAGGGTTCCTGCCGCCGTCATATCACTATGCGCGGTGGCGAAGTGGTTAAAAAAACGGGCTGCTAACATACATTTTCCAAAAAAAATGAACATGCAACATTTTACTAGACGGTTTGTCTCGTGTGTTGCACTGAGCAACGCCTGCATGTCGGACCTGCATTGCCTTAGTACATTAGGGTGTCATTCACCACTTTAAAGCCAGCAACAGTTGATGTGTTTGAAAACACGTTGGTTTCTACATTTGCCAATAAGGAGTTACATTTCTCATTAGGAAGCAATACAATTCCCCCCCCCATGTGGCTGTATCCTAATAGCTTGAAATATTTTCCACAATATTAGCATTTCTAATGTAATTGAATTCAACATTCCTTGTTACCACCAGTTTTCTGCTGTGGAGAGTCTGACTGCCAGCACTTTGTACTGGAAGGAAGTCAGGTGTGGCTATTTCTCCTCCGCATTCATAATTTGTCTCACAATCTGCTGGCCTCATGAACACGTATGTGTGTGTGCGAGTTAATGGCATAATGTGACAGTAAGCATCTCATACTGGTACATTATTAACCACTTCCCGCCCGCCATAAAGCAGAATGACGGCTGGGAAGTGGTTGTATTATCCTGACTGGTGGGCGTCATACGACGTCCAGCCGGATAAGCCGATAGCCCGCGCCCGCGAGGAGTGCGCAGTCCGTCGATCGGTGGTGTGGTGTGTCAGTCTGACACACCACATCTCCGATCCTTGTAAAGAGCCTATGACGTAGGCTCTTTACCATGTGATCAGCCTTGTCCAATCACAGCTCATCACATGTTAACCGAGAAGTGCTGTTTATCGGCTTTTCCGCTACTCGCGCTGACAAGGCGTGAGTAGAGGAGAACCGATCGGCTGCTCTCCTGACAGCGGGGGTCTGCGCTGATAATCAGCGCATTAATTATCAGTGCAGACCCATCGAGGGTGCTCACTAGAGCCCACCAGGGATGCCATTCAGTGCCCATTAGAAATGCCAATCTGTGCCCATCAGTGATGCCTGTCAGCGCCTCCTAATCAGTGCTGCCTATCAGAGCCATCCATCAGTGCTGCCTATCAGTGCCCATCAGTGCTGCCAATGTGTGCCCACCAGTGCCGCCTATCAGTGCGGATCCCTCCAGCAGCATGTTGTCACCACTAACTGGGCTTCCATCTCCACGCGGTCTTCTAAGGGTAGGCAAGCTCCAGCCATTTGAACGGCCAAGCCATGACGACATCACTCCCGCTCAGTCACAGCCGCGGCACAGCGCTCTGAATGGACGGGCACACTCGAGAGTGCCGTCCATTCAGAGCACAGTGGTCATGCGCCAGTGACGTCACCAGCTGCTACAGATGTGAATATCTCCTAAAACGGTGCACGTTTAAAGCGGTAGTAAAAAAATCTTCTCCCTGCAAGGCAATGCCGTAATGTGCTAGTATGCATCGCATACTAACACATTATGAAAGACTTACCTGAAAATGATGCCCTCCAGCGCCACACTGTCACTGCTGACAGGGCTTCCATCTTCACTCGGTCTTTCTTCCGGGGTCCCAAGCTGCGGCCATCGGATTGGCCGAGCCATGATGTCGTCACTTCCACGCATGTCACGGCCGTGGCACAGCTCTCTCAATGGAGTGCAGTGGGCATGGGCCGTTGACATCACTGGCGCTGCTTAAAGGATGTCTAAAGGTTGAAGAATGGGAGGAGAGAGCACTACCAATGCCACATCCGGAATATAGGGACACAGGGAGGGGTACTAATTAAAGTAACCAAAGTCGGACTTTGAAGGTATGGAAACAATGGAGAAGTATCAAGAACTAATATTCATAACATTAATTGTAAAAAGTACATAATATAAACATAGTGTTCAAAAAGATAAAAAACATGAAAAATAGTACAGTAAGTACAATAAGCCCTTGGGCGTCTACGCGTTTCGCCGTAAAGCTTCTTCAGGACACGATCAAGGTTCAGAGACGTAACACAGGAAAGAAAAGAGCAAGCCTCACTGTCTGAAATGAGATCATTCCAATTAAAAGAAATGTTGCATATTGAATCTCATTTCAGAGAGTGAGACTTGCTCTTTTCTTTCCTGTGTTACGTCTCTGAACCTTGATCGTGTCCTGAAGAAGCCTAACGGTGAAACGCGTAGACGCACAAGGGCTTATTGTACTTACTGTACTATTTTTCATGTTTTTTATCTTTTTGAACACTATGTTTATATTATGTACTTTTTTCAATTAATGTTATGAATATTAGTTCTTGATACTTCTCCATTGTTTCCATGCCTTCAAAGTTCGTCTTTGGTTACTTTAATTAGTACCCCTCCCTGTGTCCCTGATATCTAAAGGTTAGTTTTAAAAAAAAAAAAAAACAAACATGTCATACTTGCCACCTCTGTGCAGTTGGTTTTGCACAGAGTGGCCCCGATCCTCCTCTTCTGGGGTCCCTCAGCAGTGCTCCTGGCTCCTCCTCTTCTCGAGTGCCCCGTGGGGGAGACACTCTCCCACGGGGGCACTTGTGCGGGCGCACTCCCGTGTCCTGCTGCTGCGTCCATTGACACAGACAGCAGGACAGGGCTCCCGCGTCATTGGATTTAATTGACAGCAGCGGGATCCAATGGCTGCTCTGCTATCAATCTATCCAATCAGGACCCGAGACACCGGCTGGAGCTGGTGGGCTCATCCCCATTGCTGGAAAGACCGGGTTCAGGTAAGTGTAAGGGGGGCTCTGGTGGGCAGCTGCATCACCGGAGGTTTTTCCTCCTAATGCATAGAATGCATTAAGGTGAAAAACCTCAAGGGTTTACAACCCCTTTAAATAAATATCTCCTAAACTATGCACATTTAGGAGATATTCACTGTACCTACAGGTAAGCCTTTGTATAGGCCTACCTGCAGGTACAACTGAAAAGCAGACTTTATTACCACTTTAACCATTTGCCAACCAGCTCACGCTGATATACGTCGGCAAAGTGGCACGGGTGCGCAAAACAACGTACCCATACGTCGCTGCGTCCTCAGCGGCTAGCGGTCCCACGGACTCTATTTCCGCCCGTGGCCCGCGATCGTGACACGGAGAGGCAGAACAGGGAGATGTCTATGTAAACAAGGTGTTTCTCTGTTCTTCTTAGCAATATGACAGGGATCTACTGCTCCCAGTAATCGGGAGCAGTGATCTCTGTCGTGTTCTAGTGAGCCCACCCCCCCTACAGTTAGAACACGCCCAAGGAACACACTTAACCCCCTTGATCGCCCCCTAGTGTTTAATCCCTTCCCTGCCAGTGACATTTGCACACTAAGTGCATTTTTATAGCAATGATCGATGTATGAATGCCAATGGTTCCAAAATAGTGTCAAAAGTGTCCGATCTGTCCGCCGCAATGTCACAGTCACAATAAAAATCGCAGATCGCAGCCATTACTAATAAAAAAAAAAATTAATAATAAAAATGCCATAAATCTATCCCCTATTTTGTAGACGCTATAAACCAATCAATATAAGATCATTGTGATTTCTTTTTACCAAAAATATGTAGAAGAATACATATCGGCCTAAACTGAGGAAGAAATTAGTTTTTTTATATATTTATTTGGGATATTTATTATAGCAAAAAGTAAAAAATATTTTTTTTCAAAATGTTCGTTCTTTTTTTGTTTATAGCGCAAAAAATAAAAACTGCAGAGGTGATCAAATACCACCAAAAGAAAGCTCTATTTGTGGAAAAAAAGGACCTCAATTTTGTTAGGGTACACTGTCGCACGACCGCGAAATTGTCAGTTAAATCGACGCAGCGCCGTATCGCAAAAAAAAGGGCTTGGTCAGTTAGGGGGTAAATCCTTCCGTGGCTGAAGTGGTTAAAACAGAATCCTTGCACGCATTTTATCTCCGTATTTAGTTGTTTGCCTTGAATTTGGCTTTAAAATTATATTAGGACCTCCGTTTTTAATCACTCTCAACAGCTGATTGAGGCTCGGTTCACACTGGTGCGATGCGGGAACCAGCGCCATTCCAGTGCGGTCTTTCCCCCATCGCATCTGATTCGCAGACAGTTCACGCTGCTCTCTGCGAACTGCTGCGGGTGTCAATATAAAGTAAATGACACAACCAAATCAGTTGGCAGAACGCAGTGCGAACTGTGGAATCGGATCACATGGGTCTGAACACCCATGCCATCCGATTCCAGTGCCGAACAATAAAAAAGAGTCCTGCACCATTTTGGTGCGAATGCGAAATGCGATTTCAGCCATACAAGCTGTATAGCTGAATTTGCATCGCACAGACATCGCATGTGATGTGCACAGCAATGCATAAGTGTGAACTCAGCCTTAATCACTTTACTAAGTATGCAGCTTATCTTTTAATCCTTGTCTATGTTCCCGGTTAAGTTGGTGCCGTGACTGCTGCCCCGGGTTTCTTGCTGAAGCGGCCGAGATTTGAACTGTCTGTGGTCGGCCTTGGTGAAATGATATTTCAGTTTGGAGTACATGTTTGTGTATTTAACCATCCACTGTCTTGTTCTATGTCTCAAATACTCTTCCCCTCCAGTAAAGTTACAGTGCTTGACTTCCCGGGTCCCAACACTTGGGGGGGGCTCCCATTCTCCTTCTTGAATTCTTCATTACATGATGGGAATACAGCAGAAAAATGGATGGGGACGGGGATCACTAATCTGTATATAAAACAACTGCAATTTCGGAAATTCGGACTGAAATTCGAATCGAATTTTACATCGAACTCCAGTCAAATTCTAACTGTACACATAGGTGTGCGCACAGGGTATGCCAGGTGTGCCTGGGCACACCCTAATCACCTAGTGCACATTAGCATTATCGTTCTGTGTGGTGGCGGGGAGATGTGGAAAGATCTTCTTCTTACCGGCTCTTCCATAAAAGAATTGCTTACGCACTTCTCTTTCACTGTGCCAGCAGGGAGATTAATCTACCGGGGCCATATACATGTAGACTCACACGCATGCATGTGTGTTTGAGCTTTGGCGTGAACACCCTAAGGGCCCTTTCACACTGGGGCGGTTTGCAGGCGTTATTGCGCTAAAAATAGCGCCTGCAAACCGCCCCTAAGCAGCCTCCGCTGTTTGTTCAGTGTGAAAGCCTGAGGGCTTTCACGCTGAAGCGGTGCGCTGGCAGGACGGTAAAAAAAGTCCTGCGAGCCGCATCTTTGGATCGGTGAAGGAGCGGTGTATTCACCGCTCCTAAACCGCCCCTGCCCATTGAGATCAATGGGACAGCGCGGTAATACCGCGGCTATAGCTGCGCTATACGAGGGGTTTTAACCCTTTTTCGGCTTCCAGCGGGGGGTTAAAACCGCACCGCTAGCGGCCGAATACCGCGGTAAAACAGCGCTAAAAATAGCGCTGTTTTACCGCCGACGCCCCCTACCGCCCCAGTGTGAAAGGGGCCTAATGCTTTAGGCTGCGCACACCTATGACTGTACACATATTGCTGAAATCAAAGACTGTGTGTTTTATTACAGTACCATTTCGAAATAATGCTGTTTTATTAAGCCAATTGTGATTTAAAGAGTAATCATTGTAATCATTTGTGTTCACTTTACCACATTTGAATCGAAAAAAAAAAAAATTCAATTCGGCTGATTCAAAATTTATCGATTTGAACATCGAAAAAAATCTGTAAATTAGAAGAAAATTCGAAAAATTCCAAATACGAATTCCAAATACAAATTGAAGGAATCAACCGAATTTAACGAAACAAAATACAGTAATACCTCGAATTGTGAGTAACGCGGTTTACGAGCGTTTCGCAATACGAGCTATTATTTTTGTAAAATCCTGACTCGGTTTGCGAGCGTTGTCTCGCAGGACGAGCAGGATTCAAGCCAATGGGGTGTGCAGTGCCGCATTTGGCCAGAGGTGCGGGGGTGCCGGTGACACTCGGAGCCGCTTGGATGCACTTGGAGCCACTCGGAAACACTCTGTTCCCGAGCCTCTCTGAGTGTCTCAGAGTGCATCCGAGCGGTTTCCAAATGTTTCTGAGTGTCTCCAGCGCCCCTCCCCCACCTCTGGCCACATGTGGTACTGCATACAATAGCAGTCACAGTGGAACGAATTATCTGAGTTTCCATTGACTCCTATGGGGAAACTCGCTTTGATATACGAGTGCTTTGGATTACAAGTATTCTTCTGGAACAAATTATGCTTGTAATCCAAGGTACTACTGTAACTAGATTAACGAATCGAAATGAAACTAATTTTATCGTCATGCACATGTCTATAAGCATAAGTGCGGTCAACATGGTCAACTGACTGAAAGAGACAAAAGGACATTGCGCAGGATTGTGACCCAGATCTTTGCATGAAGAGTGGTATCAGATTCCAATATTCATCATCCAAGACTCATATTTGTCAATTGCCAGGAGGATTCAGGCCGTCTTGGATTCCAAAGGCGGTCAAACACCAAATTAGGTAACGATTTACGATTTAGCACGCGGCTGGTGCTAAAAAAAAAAAAAAAATTGGTGGTGGGGGGGTGTCACAAACAAAAAAAAGCCAAAAACTCACTTACATCTGTAGAAGAACAATTGCATACAATACACGGTGTGCCACTGCCCGGGACGCCTTGCGTTCCACAGGACGAGAAGCCGGAAACCGGAAGTGACGGACGCGATGACTCTCAAAGCCCCACCCTACGCGTTGAGAACCGTCCAATCACATAAGACCAAAAATTTAATAAAAAACACAGATTCGCTAAAATCAAAAGTGAGAGGACAATCGAAAACAAACCAATTAGAGCTCTCAGCCTCAATCACATGCTTTTCAAAACTTTAAGGACCTAATAGACACCATTTAGTCCCGCACACACTTCATGAGTGAAATAGTTTTTTTTTTTTTTTTTTTATATTTTATAATATATATGACTAATGCCGCGTACACACGAGCTGAATGTTCGACAGAAAAAGTCAGACGGAAGCTTTTCATCATCTATTCCGATCGTGTGTAGGCCTCATCAGACTTTTTTTTTAGAAAATTCTGAAGGACCTAGAAATGGAACATGTTCTAAATATTTCCGATGGAACCAATTCCTATCGGGAAAACCGCTGGTCTGTCTGCTGTTCCGCCGGACCAAAAACGACGCATGCTCTGAAGCAAGTACGAGACGGAAGCTATTGGCTACTGGCTACTGAACTTCCTTTTTCTAGTCCCGTCGTACGTGTTGTACGTCACCGCGTTCGGGACGGTCGGACTTTGGTTTGACCGTGTGTAGGCAAGACCGCTTGAATGGAATTCCATTGGAGTTCCGTTGGAGAAACCTTCGGAGTTTATTCCGACGGCAAATCCGGTCGTGTGTACACGGCATAACAGTTTCTTAACATGTTAACATTTTGAGGGGCGGTGCCCCCTGTGCCCCTTGTTGACTGGCCGCCACTGCTTGTTTCCATCATTTTGTCCAACCCCTATATATTGGTCCAAGATGGACCAGTGTTGTAACTATGTAGAAATTGCCAGGCCTGAATTTCAGCTTGGACATGTACCAACTCAAGTTTCATTATATCATGAAAAGATCCAATTCTGGCTGCTTGCTCTTGGGGTCCTTTTTTTCGTAGCGAATACGCCTGAAAGTGCTTCCATTTCATAGAAGCAGTTGTTTTCGCAAATCTAAACGGGTTGCCTGCAGACAAGCCTAACTCAGTATCAGTTATCTACAAATGGGATTATTACATGTCAGTCAAAGAGAAAAGCTTAAATTAGACCTCTACAATTATGTCCTGTCTGGGTTCTCTTCTCAGACTCAACCTTATCTGTAATTTGATTCTGTCTGGTGAGCAAAGGACTTCTTACCAAAACACTGGAAGTGCTTTCTTCCCCCTGTGTCCCTCCGACACGAGGGGTCTCCATGCTGCATTCACCTCTTGCTGGCTTAGTCACGCTGATTTCATTTACAGTACCAGGAGACGCAATAATAGCAAGGCTTGGATTATCACTATAAGGCTGGCAATAAAAGACCTCTTTTTTTTTTTTTTTTGGAAGAACTTTCAAAGACTCCAAATGTTCACATTATCCATATAATTATAGATGAACAACCCTTAATATATACTGTATTTTTCAAGATGACCATTTTATGCAATTTTCGGTTGATCTACGAATTGTTCATAATCATTTGAAATGGAATAGTTGCAGATAGGCATCTTTTTATTGTGTTTGCCTTGTAGTCTAAGAAATTGCTGGTCTTGACAGTTCCTGCTTACTTTGCAGATTAGCGAGACCTTACTCTAAAGAGACCCTGTCAGTAGACTATTCATTACAACAAAAATCGTCCCAAAAGATTATATGTGCAAGTAACATATATATATATATATATATATATATATATATATATATATATATATATATATATATATATATACACATATACATATACATATACACAGTGGGGACGGAAAGTATTCAGACCCCCTTAAATTTTTCACTCTTTGTTATATTGCAGCCATTTGCTAAAATCATTTAAGTTCATTTTTTTCCTCATTAATGTACACACAGCACCCCATATTGACAGAAAAAACACAGAATTGTTGACATTTTTGCAGATTTATTAATAAAGAAAAACTGAAATATCATACGGTCCTAAGTATTCAGACCCTTTGCTCAGTATTTAGTAGAAGGCCCCTTTTGATCTAATACAGTCATGAGTCTTTTTGGGAAAATGTAACAAGTTTTTCACACCTGGATTTGGGGATCCTCTGCCATTCCTCCTTGCAGATCCTCTCCAGTTCTGTCAGGTTGGATGGTAAACATTGGTGGACAGACATTTTTGGGTCTCTCCAGAGATGCTCAATTGGGTTTAAGTCAGGGCTCTGGCTGGACCATTCAAGAACAGTCACAGAGTTGTTGTGAAGCCACTCCTTCGTTATTTTAGCTGTGTGCTTAGGGTCATTGTCTTGTTGGAAGGTAAACCTTCAGCCCAGTCTGAGGTCCTGAGCACTCTGGAGAAGGTTTTCATCCAGGATATCCCTGAACTTGGCCGCATTCATCTTTCCCTCGATTGAAACCAGTCGTCCTATCCTTGCAGCTGAAAAAAACACCCCCACAGCATGATGCTGCCACCACCATGCTTCACTATTCGGACTGTATTGGACAGGTCATGAGCAGTGCCTGGTTTTCCCCACACATACCGCATGTGTCTTGCACTGAGGAGAGGCTTCCATCGGGCCACTCTGCCATAAAGCCCCGACTGGTGGAGGCCTGCAGTGATGGTTGACTTTCAAAAACTTTCTAACATCTCCCGACTGCATCTCTGGAGCTCAGCCACAGTGATCTTTGGGTTCTTTTTTACCTCTCTCACCAAGGCTCTTCTCCCCGGAAAGCTCAGTTTGGCCGGACGGCCAGCTCTAGGAAGGGTTCTGGTCATCACAAACATCTTCCATTTAAGGATTATAGAGGCCACTGTGCTCTTAGGAACCTTAAGTGCAGCAGAAATTTTTTGGTAACCTTGGCCAGATCTGTGCCTTGCCACAATTCTGTCTCTGAGCTCTTCAGGCAGTTCCTTTGACCTCATGATTCTCATTTGCTCTGACATGCACTGTGAGCTGTAAGGTCTTATATAGACAGGTGTGTGGATCTCACAGCTCCCCGAGCAGAGAGTTGGTGACTGTGAGCCATTGCTCTCTGCTCTGCCCTCTCTTCGCTCACTGGAGAGCTAGGCTGTGGAGGGGGTGGGAGCAGCTGGCTCAGGCTCTCAACGGCTCGCTGAGAGGCTGAGTTGGGTGCCGGTCCAGGCATGTGGGCGGATCCCGACCCCAGTGTTGTGATCTTGCCCGAGCCTGGACTGGCTCTGTGACATCAGCAGACAGCGGACTTAAGCCCGCTGTCTTCTGAAAACGGGTCACAGGAGTGCAGAACTAACTGCACTCCTGTGATCCACAGAAGAAGTACAACCGAATGAGCTTTGACTGTACTTCTCCTTTAAATGTATTGGAATGTATGGAGTGTCACATCACTGTGGGGGGGGGTTGGGTGTTGGGGTTCTGGAGAGGTTTAGGTGACTAGGTAGCAGATTTATTAGCTTGGTAGGGGATGGGCTTTCTGGAGTGGGCAGAGGAAAACCATGGGAGATTAGGTCTCTGGAGAAATTGGGGACTTTGCAGGGGCACATCGGAGACTGGAGGGTACACAAAGGATGGGGGGGCACTGTGGGAGGTTGGGTGGCACTGTAGGAGGGTGGGGGCTGAGGGGCACTGTAGTCCGTTATGGAAGGTTGGGGGGCACTATGGGAGCTGGGAAATACTGTAGGAGGTTGGGGGCACTGCAGTCCACTATAGAGGTTGGGGGGTACAATAGGAACTGAGAAGCACCGTGGGAGGTTGAGGGCACTGCAGCCTACTATGAAAGGTTGGGGGGCACAATGGGAGCTAAGAAGCACTATGGGAGCTGGGGGGCACTGTGGGAGGTTGGGGGCACTGTGGAGGCTTAGGGTCACTGCAGTCCACTATGGAAGGTTGGGGGACACAATGGGAGCTGGGAAGCACTGTGGATATTTGGGAGCACTGTGAGGGCTGAGGGGCACTGCAGTCTGCTATGGAAGGTTGGGGGACACAATGGGAGCTGGGAAGCACTGTGGGAAGTTGGGGGCACTGTGGGGCTGAGGGGCACTGCAGTTTGCTATGGGAGGTTGGGGGGCACTATGGGAGCTGGGAGGCACTGTGGGAGGTTGGGGGCTTGGGGCGCTGCAGTAGACTATGAAAGGTTGGGGGAGCACTATGGGAGGTTGGAGGCACTGTGGGGGCTTAGGGGCACTGCAGTCCACTATGGAAAGTTGGGTGGCACAATGGAAACTGGGAAGCATTGTGGGAAGTTGGGGACACTGTGGGGGCTGAGGGGCACTGCAATCCACTATGGAAGGTTGGGGGAAACAATGGGAGCTGGGAAGTACTGTGGGATGTTGGGGGCACTGTGGGGCTGAGGCGCACTGCAGTCTGCTATGGGAGGTTGGGGGCACTATGGGAGCTGGGAGGCACTGTGGGAGGTTCGGGGTACTGTGGTGGCGTAGGGGCACTGCAATCTGCTATGGAAGGTTGGGGGACACAATGGGAGCTGGGAAGCACTGTGGGGCTGAGAGACACTGCAGTCTGCTATGGGAGGTTGGGAGGCACTATGGGAGCTGGGAAGCACTGTGGGAGGTTGGGGGCTTGGGGTGCTGCAGTACACTATGGAAGGTTGGAGGGCACTATGGGAGGTTGGGGGCACTGTGCGGGCTTAGGGGCACTGCAGTCCACTATGGAAAGTTGAGTGGCACAATGGAAGCTGGGAAGCACTGTGGGAAGTTGGGGGCACCGTGGGGGACGGTAGTCTGCTATGGAAGGTTGGGGGGCACAACGGGAGCTGGGAAGTACTATGGGAGCTGGGGGGAACTGCGGAGGCTTAGGGGCACTGCAGTCCACTATGGAAAGTTGGGGGGCACAATGGAAGCTGGGAAGCACTGTGGGAAGTTGGGGGCACTGTGGGGGTTGAGGGGCACTGCAATCCTCTATTGAAGGTTGGGGGACACAATGGGAGCTGGAAAGCACTGTGGAAAGTTGGGGCCACTGTGAGAGCTGGGGGGCACTGCAGTCCACTATGGAAGGTTGGGCGGCACTATGGAAGCTGTGATGCTGTTAGAAAACATGAATCAGACCGAGACAGAAGTACAGTTAAATCACACTTGTTTAATAATAAAAGTAAATAGAACAAACGTAGTCAAAACATAGCCAAAGTTCAGTAACCGGAACGGATAGTCAGACAAGCCAGGAAGCCAGAGATCAGCGTAGTGGAGCAGCAAGCAGGATCTGGAGCCAGAAGGAATGTCAGTCAGAATGTCATGTCTTTAACAATAATGCAGGAGATCGTCTGTGATGTTGACAAAGGCAAAGGCAGAGATCATCTGGGCTGGACAGCTTAAGTAGGCAGGACTGACAAGCGGGATATCATCAACAGGTGAGTCACTGTGGAGAGATAGGCGCTGGCAATTAGCCAACAGCTGAGCGGCCAGCTCAGAGGAAGGAAGGGCTGAGCCCAGCCCTGACAGAGGCACTGTGGGAGATTGGGGGCACTGTGAGGGCTGGGGGACACTGCAGTCCACTATGGAAAGTTGGGTGGCACAATGGAAACTGGGAAGCATTGTGGGAAGTTGGGGACACTGTGGGGGCTGAGGGGCACTGCAATCCACTATGGAAGGTTGGGGGCTGGGAAGCACGGTGGGAAGTTTGAGGCAGTGTGGGGGCTAAACGGCACTGCAGTCCACCATAGAAGGTCAGGGGGCATTATGGGAGCTAAGAAGGTACTGTGGGAGGTCGGGGGCACTGTGGGGGCTAAGGGGCACTGCAGTCCACTATGGAAGGTTGGGGGCTGGGAAGCACGGTGGGAAGTTTGAGGCAGTGTGGGGGCTAAACGGCACTGCAGTCCACCATAGAAGGTCAGGGGGCATTATGGGAGCTAAGAAGGTACTGTGGGAGGTCGGGGGCACTGTGGGGGCTAAGGGGCACTGCAGTCCACTATGGAAGGTTGAGGGGCACGATGGGAGTTTGGAGACACTGTTGGAGGTTAGGAAATCTGCACTTGGCTGGAGATCCAGCATGAGGGAAACCACAGCCTGGTGGTTGAGAACCATGGTTCTATAATGTAGTATTTCCTTTGCTTCACACCCTGATAGCTACATAAAAGATTATGTAGGAGGCTGAATGGACTGGGGTGGAAGATCTGGGCTAGCACAGACAGCAACACATTGGAGAGGGCTATGACGTGATGTGTTACTGACTATTCTCCACCTGGAGGCTCTGACTTGAGGAAACAAAGCCCTTCCTCTACCAAGATAGCCAACCTTTGTACAACGATATATTACAAAAGTAGGCATGGTTAATCAGTAATGGGGAAAAGATCATCACATCCTCAGCCCTCATACTGTACATTGTAACCATATTTCTGCAAGCCACGATGAAGGGGGTGATGTCTGGCCACCCAAAACGCGTTTGTTTATTGCACTTGCAATGAACTTTATTTTGGACTTGAACATTTTGGTGTAGCTGTCCACTGAATAATAATACAAAGGGGGAAATGTACACATAAAGTATAAACACATACACATACTGTACATAAACACATAAAGTGTAGGCTGTGATGTCACAGGCAAAGAATTATTTGAACTTCAGTCACTTGGAATTAACCACTTGACCTCCGGAAGGTTTTACCCCCTTCATGATCAGGGCATTTTTTTGCTACTCAGCACTGCACTACTTTAACTGGCAAATTGCTTGGTCAAATCAAATTTATATCATTTTTTTCACACAAATGGCGGTAGGAGATCATCACTGGGCTTTTAAATTTTTTATTATATAAACTAAAAAAGACTGAAAATTTAAGAAACAATCATTTCTATCCAATTAAATCAAATGTCTTCACAAATTTGGGCCAAAATGTATTCTGCTACATGTTAAAAACCACACTGTGTTTTGGAGGACACTATACTAATGGGGATACTAGCATAGTTCTGATCGTGATCAAGATAATGATCCGCACAGACACTATGCTGTAATGGCAGTGATCAGTGTCTTTTAGTGTGAGTGTGATAGTGTGGCGGGCAATCTGGGCGCTAACTGACACTGGCTGGGAGGGATACTAACCGACACTGATGTCACTATTGACACTAATAAAGTGATCATTGATAATACTGTACACTAAGGCTCGCTTCACACCTAAACCGGCCGCGGATCACACAGGAATGCGGTGTGTCCCTGTTCTCTTTTTCAGGGACGAATCAGGGACGAATCAGGGCTGACTCTTTGCCTGAATTCGGCCCCGAAACGGAGCTAGCGTTTCTGTGCAGTGCGCTCCGCAGCCGCCCCGGAGATACGTGATCCGGCTCCATAGAGAGCCAGGTCACATTCTCCTGCTATGCAAATTGGATGAAACCCGCATCCTATTCGCATAGGTGTGAACCCAGCCTTATACTGTACTAATGACACTAATGGCTGGGCGACAGGGGTGATCAGGAGGGCAATCAAAGGGTTAACTGTTTGCCCAACAAGTGTATGTGTTGAGAATTTTTTCACAGGAACTCAGAGTTGATTTCAGGGAGAAGAAACAGCCAGATCGCTGTCCAGTGTTCGGGGGCGGTTCTGCGTGTTTGTAAAACACAGAACTCTGTGCTGCGATTGGCCACAGCAGATCAGCAGGTATATCAGCTAAAATCATTGGCTGCAACCTGCTGACAGACTTGTGCTGCGGCCAGTCACAGCACCCGTAGATCGCTTAGCCTGCCCGCAGTAAATGTACCCGGGGGCGGGCGGGGCAGCAAGTTGTTAATGACCTGAGGTCAATACCCATTTACACATTGTTAGCTAAAAATTTACATACATGCCACATAAAATGCTTACAAAATCAGAATGCGGATGCAGATTTTTTTTATGTTTTGGTTTACGCAACTCAGTGCTATGGGGGGGGGGGAACTACAAACCACAAGGGCATTATAACCTGGAGTAGTGCTGCGCTCAGAACATTTTATACGCCTGATGACAGGAAATGTTTTTTCTCCTCCATACACTTTTATCTGTCAGGGTTGCAGTGATGAAATGCAGTCAGCTCAGCCGGAGTCCGGGTGTTTGAGTGTCCATCACATTCTGCACACCATGCAGGTGATTCCACTTTCTCTTCATTATATGATAAAGCTTCTCTTTTAAGCTAGCGGTGCTGCTCACTTATCAGGGCTATCAGTTACCATGGGAACCCCATTACTATAGCACTTGTGCTAGCAGATGAATTGTATGTTTGTTCTACCATTACAGAGACAAAAAAAAATGCGTACTCTGTCATTATCCGCACGGCTTTTGATCATTGCATCTTTCAATGACTGTGGAAAAGGAGCTCGGAAACACATTTTCAGTTTACAGATTAAAATTCATAAATGCTTTCCATGGGCTCATACATTTTTTTTATGGTCACACCTTTCGCAGCTGTCACAAAGGGGGCCGATTCAACCTGCTGAGTTTTTAATACATTTTATTTTACAGAGACCCTGTCACCAGACCATTTATTTCAACATAAGATTAGGTGAGTATTTAACGTATCTTAGGAATGTTATTTGGCTTGAGAAAGAGGCATGGGCGGCTTCGAAACGTGTAGCCCCACCCCTGACGTGCCGCTGACGTCACATCCAGTCCGCTCTGCATTCACGGATCCCTCCGCCATCTTCCTTCCTGCCGCATCCCAGGCGGACATCTGAATCTTTTAGACTGCAAGTTGTTAGATGAGACTCCGCTTCCCATGTGCACAAGCCATCTGCTAACTGGATATCAGTGGCGGCCCGTCCATTAGGGGCGCATGGGTGCCGCCCCCCCATCCATGCGTCTGGCCCCCCTTATCTACATACAGGGCGCCAGACTATGGATTCCAATGGGGGAGGGGAGTGTTTTTTTGAAGCACGTGATGAGAGACAGAGGTTCTAATAGGCTTCAAAAAAGGGTGGGCTAAGGGGTGCAGTGCTCACCCAGTTGTGTGACGATAACGAATGAATATTTGCTATTTTCACACGAAATCTCCTCCCCGCCAATCAGGAAATGGGTCGTGAGACCCGTTTCCCGATTTACCAAAATGTCAGGCGATCCTTTTGGACACCTAGCGCCTAGGAGGAAGAAAGAGGAGACACATAGTGGAACCCATGGAGGAAACCACTGGAGGATAGGACACTGGAGCCGCTGCTCGCACTCTGCCACGCTGGAACACACTGAAGCCGCAGCCCGCCACGCTGCAGGGCACCGGAGCCCGCCCCTCGCCACCTAGATGGGGTAGGTGCCGGGCTGACCGGCAGACAGCAGGGGGGGGTTGGATTATGTGCCGCGCCACCAGACGCCTGGTGGGGTGGTTGCTTGCCGCCCCCCCACTGGATGTACATCCAGTGCTGGAACAAGGTCATCCAGCGCCCAGGGAATAGATACCAAACTGCGCCCCCCCTCCCCTTTTATGATGTGATGGCTTGGGATCCTATGCTGAGCAGTCACTTGATTGTCAAAATCACTGACGCTACTCCTGCCAGCCTTGTAACAGGATCTAGTTGCCCCCATCCCTACAGTAAACCATTGTGCCCAGGGCAGCTGTCCCTCCCGCCCACCCCTTGTCCCTGCCCTATATACATCTAAAGCGCCATTTCTTCCTACGTGAACCTACCACTACTACATACTGCTGCACTTGGTCTGGCACCCTCTGGTGTTTTCTTGGCCCTACAAGTTTTATTTCAAGGACCAACCCAGTGTATTCTGTCTGGAGTGTGGTACCCTGCTGTGCTGAGGTTCTCCACCAGAGCCCCATGATCAGTGTCAGTTTTGACGTCAAATTTCAATTCAGTTTTAGTCATAGTCTTTTGACTAAAAAGGCATGTTAGATTTAGTCGTATTTCTCCTACATTTTAGTCGACTTAAACCTCCAGTAGACATGTGCAATTCCTTTTGGTCCAAAAGTAAATTCTGACAAATTTCTTGTTATTCCGAGATTCGGATGTATCCGAATCTCCAAATGAAATAGTAACTAATTTTGTTTGAAATTTGTTTCGTTTATTCATTTTCTAATGAATTCCACATTTTCTGAACAATTCGAATTCGGATTGATCAAAAAATGATGGACCACTTCAAATTCTGTGTGAAGAATAGATGGTTGTTAAGGAGCGGGCCAGGAAGATGGCCGCCGTGTCCTTAACAACCGATGACTCGTCAGCGGGTTTCCCCACTGAGAGCTGAAATGTAAACAAAAGAATGCCGGCAATAGAAGATTCAGGAAAAATAACAGCGTGGGGTCCCCCCAAATCCATACCATGCCGGTCGGTGACATCACAAGGGGGCGGGGTCACCGCTGCCGTCGCCATTGGGTGACTCCGCCTCTTAGCTATTTAAGAAATGTCAGACAGAGGAGCAGGCAGTCGGTGGGTAGCCTTCAATGAGACCAGAGGTTTCTTTTTTTTGGGGGGGGGGGTTGTGTGCAGCGGGCATCGTGATTGACGATGGAGCTACTCATGTAGTGTCTTTATTCATTTTTTACTCTTTTTTGGTGAATGGGGGTCAGGATCTGGGGGCTTCCAGATTCTGATAAGCCCCCCCGCACGCAGACCCCCACAACCACCACCCAGGGTTGTGAGGATGAGGCCCTTGTTCTCATCAACATGGGGACAAGGTGCTGTGGGGCGGGGGGGGCAGAGCAAAGCAATCCCCCTTTCCTGGCCTGCCGGACTGCATGCTCGGATAAGAGTATGGTATGGATTTGGGGGGGGGGGGTGCGCACGCTGTTTTTTTTCTGAATTTTCTATTGCCAACATTCTTTTCTTTACATTCATCTGTCAGCAGGGAAGCCCACTGACAGCTGATGACTTATCGGTTGTTAAGGACGCAGCGGCCGGCCCGCTCCTTAACAACCAGCTATAGCTCACACAGAATTCGAATCGGTGGATCATTTTTCAACCGATCCAAATTCGAATCGTTCCGAAAATTTGGAATTCTTTAGAAAATTAATAGACGAAACAAAATTAAACTAAACTAAACAAACTGCGAAAAGAATCAACAAAACAAAATTAGTGATATAGCGAATCTATCCAAAACTAGACAAATTTTTCCGTTCTGCACATGTCTAATCTCCAGTACATTTTAACAGACTAAAATCATTTTAGTCTACTAAAATTTAATGGGTTTAAATTGAAATGCATTAATTAAGTATTTCTGAGGAGGCCTGAGTGTAATCGGGGAGTGGAGGGAATGGACACACCCTCCTCCACACACTGTCATAGGGAAACATGCACAGCTGAGGCTGTCAATCATCTGCTGTGTGCGGGGGGTGGGGGACTCCTGGGATTGCTTGGTAAAAGCATAGACTGTTGACATGGAAATTTATAGATAGGCAACTCCTATCCTCATATTGATTAGTGGTTCCAAATTAATAATAACTACTGAAGTGGGGAACAGACACAAAAGATACACTCCGCATCTTTCCAAATAACTGTTCTGCTTTATTATGATGCAATTGAAGGTTTTTATACACATAAATACGTAGGTATCACATTAATATTACAATTGTACTTCTATGGTAACAAGGGGCGTAACATAGGCAGAATAATTCTAATCAGGACTCGAAAGAATGCAAACATGTAATGAAAACATTATTAGTGCCGTGTGCACAGTGAGGGCAGTGTGCAATACATATAAAATAGAATACAATTATACACAGAGCTTACAAATTTCCTTTACACTGTCATAGAAGTGAAATTACACTAAGTGCTTTGGGTCGAGTCAAGTACACACTATAGGAAGATATGCTTTGTTCATTTTTCATTTCAGAGGTTTACAATCACTTTAACACATTCAGATTACATTCTATTTGACAACATTGGAACAGACAAGTATCGCCAAATCAATGTTTCATTTGCCCTGTGAAAAAAACATCACTATCAGAAAATAAAATTTTTCGCATATTAAAAAGATTCACAAGGGTTTTAATTTGCAAATGCGAGAATTTCTTAGATTTAGACCTATTAGTGATGACTGCCTTGTGCTATGAACAAATCCCTTCCAGTTAGATTGTATCATTTCCTCACTTTATAACACTCTCCTATTCTGCAATTATTCCGCATCTCACCGCAATTCAGTTTCCATTTCATGTTTATATAAACTCGGTCCCGAGCCCAGAAAACAAACATGGCAATGAGATGTGCTACATTGTCAATTTAATATATCGTGCTAATTGTTTAAAGACAAACAGAATTAATGAAGTCGCAGATCTTATCTGTAATAATCGCTTTCTTCAATTACTGCAGCCGCTGGAAGCCCCACACCCTCCGCGCGTGTTTTACCCAATGACAAATTGACAATTCAGCTTCAGACAATAATTGTAATTAATGAAAAAGTGCGTCAGCATTGATTGCGTGCACCCGACACAACCCCTAACGCGCTTGACATGAATAAACGGCACTTGAATTATGTTTTGCATTGTAATTATGCTGTTGTGGAGGATGAAAGAGGAAGCCAATGAAGGCCCTCTGGCACAAAGCGGATTCAATAAAAGAACATCAATGGGTTTGTGTTTATTGGAAGCGTTCATAGATTTTAGGTGCATAAAATTGCTTTATAATAGAAAAGAAAATTGCAACTGTATCACTTTGGTAAAAAAAAAAATATATATATATATATATATATATATATATATAGATAGATAGATAGATAGATAGATAGATAGATAGATAGATAGATAGATAGATAGATAGATAGATCGATCTCTATCTATCTATATATATATATATATAAATATATATATCTATATATATATATAAATATATATATAGATATCTCTATATATCTATATCTATAGATATAGATATAGATATCTCTATATATCTATATCTATAGATATCTCTATATATCTATATCTATAGATATATATATAGATATCTCTATATATCTATATCTATAGATATAGATATATAGATATCTCTATATATCTATAGATATAGATATATAGAGATCTCTATATATCTATATCTATAGATATATATATAGAGATCTCTATATATCTATAGCTATAGATATATAGAGATATAGATATCTCTATATATCTATATCTATAGATATAGAGATATAGATATCTCTATATCTCTATATCTATAGATATAGATATACAGTATATGTTTATATGTTTCTATTGGATGAGCTATATGTATTTCTTTCTTTTTTTCAACCTAACTAGGTAACATTATATACATACAGAATAGTTGTAAAGGCTTCTTCGCAGTAAGAGCTGTGAAAATGTGGGATAGACGTCCTCAAGAATTAGTTCTGGCTGCCTGATAGGATGCAGTCACTGTTCGACTTATAATTTCCGAGCTTGGTTTAAATCAACTTTTGTTGAGCAAGGTGATGCCGACAGGGCAACCCACAACTTTTGGTGGATTCAGGAGGAAACAGCTGAAATTCAAGCAAGTTATGGCTGGTTAAGTCACATGCTCATCTATTATTATTATACAGGATTTATATAGCGCCAACAGTTTATGTAGCGCTTTACAACTTGAGGGTAGACAGTACAAATACAATACACTTTAATACAGTAAGAATCAGAGGGCCCTGCTCCTTAGAGCTTACAATCTATAACCAGAGATGCTGAGTATTTTACTTTGCTCCCAGGGGTTGAACACATCAGCAGGTAAGTAAAAGAAATGTGAGTTTTTGCAGCTGGTAAGGTTGGGGGGGGTTAAAGTATTACTAAACCCACAACAGTAAAATCAGTCTGTATATGCAGTAAAGCATGCTTGTTATACTCACTATGGAACCTAAGGGGTTATTCCTCTGCATTGTGTAAAGATAAGACAGAGTTACTGGAGTCAGGCTGCACATGCTCAGTTTGGTGTGTATTGCTAGAGAGTTTTTTTTTTTCTTGGGAGGGTGCATGTATTCAGCACAGGACCGATCAGCACTGTCCAGACAGAGGGTCAGGGGTCCTGCATCCTGATAGGATTGCTCAGTGCAGTATGAAAACTCCTCCTACAAACTTTAACCAGACACTGGTAGAAGCCACAAGACTGCTATATACTGCTGATGAGAAAAGGTATTTAGTAGTTTTATAGTTTATATTTACTAAAATAATTGCATTTCCGTGTTCTGTGTACTGCGGGAGAGCAGATATAGTGAATGAAAGCTCCTGGGTTTAGTAACACTTTAAGTAATGCCGCGTACACACGGTCGGACTTTTCGTCTACAAAAGTCAGACGGACCAAATCCGGCGGACAATCCGATCGTGTGTGGGCTTCCCCGGACTTTCAGCGGACGTTTCCAGTCGCAAATCTGACGGACTTTAGATTTGAAACATGCTTCAAATCTTTACGTCGTAACTCCGCCGGACCCAGAAATCCGCTCGTCTGTATGCTAGTCCGACGGACAAAAACCCACACTAGGGCAACTATTGGCTACTGGCTATCAACTTCCTTATTTTAGTCCGATGTACATCATCACGTACGAATCCGTCAGACTTTTGTGTGATCGTATGTAGGTAAGTCCGTTCGTTAGAAAGTCCGCCGCAAGTCCGCCAAAAGTCCGTCGAAAGTCTGTCGGACGGGCTGTCGGACTTTTGTAGCCGAAAAGTCCGACTGTGTGTACGCGGCATTATTTTCCCTGGATGGGCAGAGGAAAGGGTCCTCACATAAAGGGATGAAAGGAAGCTGCACTCCAATTTAAAAGCCGCAATGAGGTTTTTATCCGTGCAGTGCACAGACAGATCTACTTGAACCTTTGCCCCTGCTAATGCATTTCACTTGATAATTAGCTTCTCTGCCTTTTGTATAAGGTCAAATGTAGTAGCTGTTCTCATCGGTGTACAGTAGGAATGCAGCGTGATCATTCTGGCCTTTTGGCAGGAATAGCTGGCTGTATATAATCCCTGATGGTATGATGGAGATCCTGAGGGACCTTCCAAATGGGGTAGAAACCGAATAAGGTGGGGGTCAGGAGTATTTCTCTGGCATAGAGGGTTCCAAGGGACCCAATACTTCACTTCTTGTTTTGAGTGGTGCTACCTGGTCTGGCTAAGGGCTGGGAAGACAGGAAGCCCGCAGTGTCAAGCGCACCCTTGGGGTGGAGACCCGGGGGTGCCAGAGTAACACTACAGGTTTGGGAACACCCTGTGTGAAGCTGCACTCGGTCATGCCACCACTTGTTTTTTTTTTTTTAACTTTACCTCATGGGCTAGGGCCTTTTGGCCCGAGGCCGGGGCTATTTCTGTTACCAGGCCACAAGGTCTAGCCATTGTCTAGCACAGTGTTTCTCAAGCTTTTTTCAGTCAAGGGACCCTTTAAAATTATCCACAATCTTGAGGCACCCTATTCTAAAATGTCAAAAACGAAACTAAGATCCATCCATCCACACACGCAGGACACCCAACATTAGAGGCGATTTATTCTTCCAATGCAAATATACCTTTGTACACTGGTACTGACTAGTATTTGACTGTTACTCTTCTCCCTCAGTTTCTTTAAGTCACTCAGCTAATATAGGGGGAGAAGGGGAGGGTCAAAAAAGGATGCTGTGTCTTGGCCACTGCTAAAGCCAATCACAGTCCTGCTAGCCCCGTCCACCATCTGGAGGAAGATGACTTGCTTGGTTGCCACTACCAGTCTCAGAAAGAAGGGATTTCACTGTGATTGAGAAAATCACAATCAGGTGACGGTTTGTGGAATTATTGTTGAGCTTCTGGGAACTTTGTTAAAATGATTCCTGAACCTTTGCGTCACTACTGAACCCCGGCACTCTGTGTCCCTTTAAGTCACAGCCAGTATTCAGCGCAATGAAAATCACACCCAACCACTTTTTCTCAGCTGCGGGGGGCCCAACTTATGGTCCTGCACACAGGCCCACTGCTTTCAGAAAATGCCCCTGACCTGAGCTCATCATTGCGCATCCATTCCAGATGCTTGTATGTGACATCACATACATCCCATACATCACATACATCATTCACATAAATCCCATACAAGCATGTGGGCTGGATGCGAGAGTTGGATCAGCAGGATGAGTGTGCCAGGACATGTAGATGTGTCTCACCTCTGCTTCCTTTCACCACTCTGCATATCACACATATCATAGATGAGAAGAGGGTACAGCGGTGGAGCAAACAGGAGGGTACAGCAGTTGGGAAAATGAGCAGGAGGGGTTCAGAGGTGGAACAGAAGAGCAGGAGGGTACAGCGGTGGGGCAGATGTGCAGGGGGGTACAGTGGTGGAAGAGATGAGAAGGGGGTTCAGCAGTGGGACAGAAGAGCAGGGGGGTACAGTGAAGGGCCAGATGAGCAGGGGGGTTCAGTGTTGGGGCAGAAAAACAGGGGGGTAGAGCAGTGGAGCAGATGTGAAAGGAGATGTATTGGTGGGGCAGATGAGCAGGGGGTTACAGTGGGAGGGGGGCAGGAGATCAGGGGGAATAGTGGTGGGGCAGGAGAGCAGGGGTAACAGTGGTGGGGTAGGGGAACAGTGGTGGGGCAGATGAGCAGAGGGTACAGAGGTGAGACAGATGTGCAGGAGGTACATTGGTGGGGCAGATGAGAAAGCGGGTTACAGTGGTGTGGCAGATGAGCAGATGGGTTCAGTGTTAGGACATATGAGAAGGTGATTCAGTAGTGAGACAGAAGAGCATGGGGATACGGCGGTGGAGCAGATGTGCAGGGAGGTACAGTGGTGGGGCAGATGAGAAAAGGGGTTACAGTGGTGGGAAAGATGAGCAGATAAGTTCAGTGTTAGGACAGATGAGAAGATGGTTCAGTGGTGGAGCAGATGTGCATGGAGGTACAGTGGTGGGGCAGATGAGCAGGGGGTTACAGTGGTAGGACAGAAGAGCAGGATGATACAGTGGTGAGGCAGATGTACAGGGGGTTACAGTGGTGGGGCAGATGAGCAGGGGGGTTACAGTGGTGGGGCAGATATGCACAGGGGTTACAGTGGTGGGGCAGATGAGCAGGGGGTACAGTAGTGTAGCAGATGAGCAGGGGGGTACAGTGGTGGGGCAGATGAGCAAGGAGGTACAGTGGTGGGGCAGATGTGCAGGGTAGTATAGTGGTGGGGCAGATGTGCATGGGGTTACAGTGGTGGGGCAGATGAGCAGAGGGGTACAGTGGTGGGGCAGATGAGCAAGGAGGTACAGTGGTGGGGCAGATGTGCAGGGTAGTATAGTGGTGGGGCAGATGTACAGTGGTGGGGCAGATGTGCATGGGGTTACAGTGGTGGGGCAGATGTGCAGGAGTTACAGTGGTGGGGCAGATGTGCAGGGGGTTACAGTGGTGGGGCAGATGTGCAGGGGGGTACAGTGGTGGGGCAGATGAGCAGGGGGGTACAGTGGTGATACAGATTTGCAGGGAGGACAGTGATCTGAGGTGTGGAGTTGCAGGAATTGGGGCTGATCTGAGGCCTAAGAGTGTGGGATGTTAATTTCTCACTACTAAAGTAGTTTACAGCATTTACTTTATAAAAAAAAAAAAATGCTTTTCGTGATGGAGAGTGTGAAGTTGACATTTTTTTTATTATAAAATCGGCACACTCAATTTCTATGAAAACATTTTTCGGCACACTGTTGCACACAGGTTGCCTACCCCTGCTCTAACTAACACTGTGTATGTATGTATGTGAGTTAGGGACCTTAGATTGTAAGCTCCTTGAGGGCAGGGACTGATATGATTGTACAACACAGTATATATGTAAAGCACTGCATAAATTGACTATACTATATAAGTACCTGTAATAAATAAATAAAATAAATAAAGACTTGGTGGTCAGCTTCCGCTGGCCAAAAGGAGGAGTCCACCACGCCTTTTGGCAAGGTGGACCAGGTTACCTTGCCCCCACCCGGAGTCTCCCAGCCCAGGGGGTCAGGGAGGGGCCCTTCCTTGGGAGGGGATGAATGACACACCCTGTGCAATTTTTTAGCTCACTTGGTGTTTTGTTTTTTGCACACTGCACTGCCGGCTCGCTTTAAAGCCTAGTGCACACTACTATTTTTTTTTTTTTCGTTCAAAAACGAAAAAAAAAAAAAAAAAAAGACAGCTCCGGTCGGAGCCGATGTACTAACAATCATGTTAGTACAGGATCTCCCCCGCTGACCTCCGCTCCACCAGAACACCTTGGTCAGCGCTCTCAGCCATTGGCTGGTTCTTCAGCAAGCACGTCCGACAGAAACAGGCTGAACGACCGGCTTCTGTCGGAACCAGCTGCCATACACACGGGTCAAATGTCAGACGTTTTTTATTTAACCGGCCAATGTCGCCCAACATTCGGCTCGTGTATACTAGGCTTAACACTGGAATGAATGAGCAAATTAATCTCCTGGACTTTTTAAATGTTACAAATTTGATGCAAATTACAACATAAAATATGTTTCAATGTTGCACAAGAATAAAATAAGTAGAAAGAATGTTATCCTTTTTCTGCCCATCCATTTTCTTTTTGAAAGTATTTACACTAAGGAAATCAGCTATTAGGAATGTACTAATTTTCCATGACCTCCCAAATACCTTGTGTAAAATGTTATGTTATATGTAGTTAGCAGAAGGTAGGTACCATAAATGTAAAAAATGTTCACCGCTTGATGTTCAGTGCATATTTCGTATGGGATGTGCCACATTGCCATCACTTTACTGTTCATTACATTACCAATCCATTTAGTGCTCCTCTTTCAACGACTGTTTTGCGTCTTTGGCCCAAGCAGAAAACGAACTTCAAATATTTCTTTATTTCCCCTCCTGGAAAGTATTTGCTCCTGAAAACAATTACATCTCGATTTACTGGGCTAACTAGACCCCTGGGCCTTCTTGACATATAAAATTGGCAGTGCGTGGAAGTAATGATCAAGAACGCTCTTTGAAGTGGAAAAGACGAAGATTTCCTAGAGGCTGGTGGAATCTCACTCAATTTTCTGTGGATGTTCCAGGTATAACAGTCTCCTGTTGACGGGTTGTCATTCTAACGTGCGATTCATTCCTGCTCCTTGGCAGGAAACACCTTTTTTCTTTGGAGATGAACCAGTGTTTCGGGAAAGTGCATAGTTTCCTTTTGACAAAGAATGGTTGGTAGTCACAGAAGAGGTTAGGTCTTACCGGTGCCTGTTACAGTGATTTCCAGCTTCCACAGAGATCTTCCAGGTATGACACTTACATAATCACATTAACCCCAAGTCCAAGCTGGACCAATGTAACTATGGGAAAATATACATACCTAAACTTCAGTTTTAAAGCTAAACCCTGGGAAACATAAAAATTCTCCCTTGCAGGGCAGTGCCCACGCTGCAAGGGTTAATTGTATTTGGGTCAAGGGGACATGTAAAAGGAAAATATCTAACCTGATCCTCCTAGACCGGTCCCTGCAGTGTCTTTCCCCCCCGCCATGGTCTATCAGTCTAAGGTCTTGACATCATCAAGGCTGAAGCAGGGTCTATAGCGATGCATTAGATGTGTGGTCGCCAAGGGACAGTCCACCGCCAAAGAATGGGGAGCACCATTTGCTGGGGGAGTGAGGAATTGGGTAAATGAAAGTGCTTTTACTTTCTCCAAGACCAAAACTTCATACTCTCTAAACAAAGGGCCAGTTTACTGTCCTGCAGACTTTAGAGGGGCCGGACTGTGGCCAGTGGGGGTGAAAAAGGTCCCAACATCAGTCGGAAAAAGCAATGCCCCATCTTTGGTGTCAGTGGGAGGAATTGTACTTCATTGTTGGTGTGATTGGGAGGAATTGTGCCTCATCATTGGTGTCATTGGGCCCCATTTTTGGTGTCATTGGGAAAAATTGTGCCCCATCATTTGTGTCATCAGGAGGAATTGTGCCCCATCATTGGTGTCATCGGGAGGAATTGTGCCCCTTCATTGGTGTCATTGAGAGGAATTGTGCCCCATCATTGGTGTCATTGGGAGGAATTGTGCCCCATCGTTGGTGTCATTGGGAGGAATTGTGCCCCATTGTTGGTAACAGTGGATGAAACAGTGCCACAAGGGCCAGATAAAAGCAAGCAAAGGGCCACATTTGGCCCATGGGCTGCAGTTTGGAGACCATTCTCCTAGACTAAAGAAGCAGTTTATAGGCAGGTGCAGCTAGCTACTTTGCCACTTGGTGGCTTTGTACCAGAATAGTGTCTGGTTACAGTAAGTAATCAGGTGCTAGGCCCCTTTTAGGTAGAGCCCTCCTGCAGTGATGTCATGGGTAAGTCAGTGCCCTGTTATAAAGGGCACAGTGAGTCTTGGGGCAAGGGAGCTGAACACCCAATATCTATGAGAATGTAGCCAGCACACGTAGGCCCTGGACAGGGCAGCAGGCCGGTGGAGTGGACCTCATGAGGAGCCGGCTGTAGTCTTTCTGTCCCTTATGGAGGTGGGAGTTAGGGCGGATTGGAAAAGGCCTTTTGGGGTGGGTCAGAGATCCCTGTGTGATGTTGCGTCCCTGGAGGATTCCTGGGAGAGATGTACCTAGTAAAGAGGTGTCTTCAGAAAAACCCAGTCCTGTGAGTACTAATGACCCTTAGCAGAGAGGAGACTGTAAGGGAGATGGTTGCTAAGGGGCTTCACATGCTTTCACATGAGACTACTGCAGACTGTCCACTTAATGTGATTGACTGTGTAATGCCAAGTGACTCCAGAATGTATGTCCTCGTGATGTGACTGTAATGTCGTTTCCTGAATACAATTAGTAAAGTTCACCAAAGCTACTTCTTGAGTAGGCATTCCTTCCTTGGGGATACAAAGGTCTATGGCCGGGAATGTCATGTGGATGCCTATGGCAAAAGGGCAGGGCACAAGATGGCCTCAGCAGGAGGGACAGTGTTCTAGCAGGGCTGGAGTGGGGGTAGGGACTTGTGCTCTTGACGTCAGAACCAGCCAACCACAAAGCGCCTCTTACAAGTTAACCTATGGAGTGCGGGAAGAGCCCCACTGTCAGGGAAAATTGTCAAATTTCCAGGAGCTGGGCTTTATATACGTGCAGACAGCAGTTGATATAATGCAGTGCCTCTGAAGATTTAGTCCTCTCAACTTGGCCCACTGTTTCATCCTATCAGGAGTTTGTAAACATGCCTGTTCTTTGACAGCTGCTGGTCTCATTCCAGCATCGTCGTTTTGGCTATGATGCATCCATGTCTGTCTGTCCACCTGCAAGGTGATTGATGCAGCTAGTCTCTGGGTGGAGACCAAACCTGATTCAAGAAAAAAGTGGGGTTCAGCAAGGAGCCCCTGATCGGACTTTAAAGGCACAGCAAACCAAAGGGATCGTATTTAAAGTAACAATATAATGTGAGCCCCGATGCGTCTTGACGTATCGGGGCTCACATCATGTATATTCTTATATAGATGATTTTTATATATTTTTTGTCAATGTTTTTGCTACTTATGCATTTGTATTCAATAAAGTTTATTATAGTGTTACTTCAAATACGATCCCTTTGGTTTGCTGTGCCTTTAAAGTCCAATCAGGGGCTCCTTGCTGAACCCCACTTTTTTCTTTTGACAATCTAACCATATGGATGTGGCTATAGGAGTGTGTCCCTTTATTTCAAACCTGATTTAAGCCAGCTAAGCCTGCAGTCTCATGCTTGTGATAGATTCTGTAAATACCTGATTAGGCTTCCTGTTTGTCTGCTCTGCTCTGCTATATCAGATTCCCTCATTGACGACCTTTTATTGGATATTGGACTATTCTCTGCACTCTGCCTGCTTTTTGACTACGGATTTGATCCTGACTATTCTGAATCTTGCCTGCCTTGTACCTGGACTGTCACTGAACCACTCTGCCCTTTCTGCCAGCCACAAGTACCTGTTTGTTTTGCTCAGTTTGCACATGCCCCGGCATGGTAGCCAGGCACTATAGCAGTGTGTATAAGTCCTGGGGGCAACTGAGTACCAGTAGGCCTGCTTGCCTTGTGGAGGGGGCTGCTATAGGTGAAGAACAAAGAAGGCAGCTATAGTGCCTGACCACCTGTGTTAGGGGTAAGCGTGACAAGTTTGAGTTTGATATGCCTGCACTAGAGGAGGAACCTACACATTGGTATGTGAAATACAATTATGGCACAACAAGCTTGTAAAAATGTCAAAGTCATATCAAAAATGACATTGAGATCTGGAATAATAATACAATGCATGTATAGTAGTCACCGAAAATTCTTAGTATAAGCCTGTAAAACTGATATGTGTTCTCCGAAATGTTATGAGGAATCAAAGTGGAGAAGCCAGGGTTGACCCCATCAACAAACCCTTAAGCTGGATACACACTATACAACTTTTGTTGTTTGATTTCCTTTAGATTTACCAAAACTATGTAGTGCAAGGGCCTGCCTGATTGCATACAAATTGAAAATGTTAAGGTTTGACCTCATATTATATGGTTTTGGTAAATCTAAAGGAAAAAACCTGAAGAAAATTGTATAGTTTGTATCCAGCTTTAGAAACGTAAAACAACAATTTATGGAATGGAGGTGAAGATCTGATAATTATCAGTAGTTTCTTAACAGAGAGAGACATATTTCACACGTAGCAGATGGTTCCTTGGGACCCAAAAATAATGGAGAGAGGGGAATAGAGATAGGAACATGGCCGTCCATCAATGTCATCACATGTGTAACCAGATCCTCTTCAGTTCAGGAATCCAGGAAATAAAGTGGGTTAATGTCCAGTGGGGGCAAGGAAATGTTCCGTAGTGCAATAGATTAGACCTCTCCAAGGGTTACTCTACTCCTCACCAAAAGCCTTCACCAAATTGATTGGGAAATACCGAGCCAACCTGTGCTGTGCAGTAATATGAATAACTCCCAGAGAGGGGTATTCATTATTAATGCTGCATTATCTGCTTATTAATATCTAAACGTGTTGTGCTACATAATTGGGTTTTCACAGATGTGCGGTGTACCTCTAACTAGTTCACAAAGCAGCAATTCCATAAAATAATCATTATGGTTATTAATGTGTATCTAAACCCAAGAACAAACATTTAACCGCTTGCCGACCAGTGCACGACGATAAACGTCGGCACCATGGCACGGCTGCGCAAATGGACGTACCTGTACGTCCCCTTTAATACGCGGCATTGTGGGCCCATGCGTGCCCGCCGCGTACTCCGTGTCCGTGCCCGCGGGTCCCACGGACATGATGTCCGCCGGTGTCACGGAGCGGCAGAACGGGGAGATGCCTATGTAAACAAGGCATTTCCCTGTTCTGCCCAGTGACATGACAGGGATCCACTGCTCCCTGTCATCGGGGGAGCAGTGATCACTGTCATGTCAGTGGTAGCCCATCCCTTCCACAGTTAGAATCACTCCCTAGGACACACTTAACCCCTTGATTGCCAGTGTCATTTATACAGTAATCAGTGCATTGTTATAGCACTGATCGCTGTATAAATGACAATAGTCCCAAAATAGTGTCAAAAGTGTCCGATGTGTCCGCCATAATGTCGCAGTCACGATAGAAATCACAGATTGCTGCCATTACTGATAAAAAAAAATATAAAAATGCTATAAATCTATCCCCTATTTTGTAGACACTATAACTTTTGCGCAAACCAATCAATAGACGCTTATTGCGATTTTTTTTTTTTTTTTTACCAAAAATATGTAGAAGAATACATATCGGCCTAAACTGAGAAAGAAATTTTTTTTTATATATATTTTTTTGGGGGATAAATTATTATAGCGAAAAGTAAAAAATATAGCTTTTTTTTCAAAATTGTCGCTCTTTTTTTGTTTATAGCGCAAAAAATAAAAACCGCAGAGGTGATCATATCCCACCAAAAGAAAGCTCTATTTGTGGTAAAAAAAGGACTTCAATTTTGTTTGAGTGCAACGTCGCACGACCGCGCAATTAAAGCGACGCAGTGCCGTATCGCAAAAAGTGCTCTGTTAAGGAAGGGGGTAAATTCTTCTGGGGCTAAAGTGGTTAAAGAGGAATACAAGGTATGGGTAGTTACATATAGTGTTGTATGGAGCCCGAGATCACTAGCAAGCCACTTGTAAAAGCAAGTAGTCTTTATTAGTCTTTAAAAACAAGCAAACACAAAAAGCTTCCTTCAGCAAAAGTGAAGCAAACCATTCATATTCATGGTATAAAAGAAACCATACGACAAGCTCCCCACCAGACTCTCAGTCCCACACTGAGAGTTAGGGTTCCCACTTGTTTCAGGTGCCGCAAAGCTGGAGGGGTTCAGCAACAAGCGTTTCATATATAGATTAGGGGGCCAGATGCATGGATAAGGGAGGCGGCGCCCGTGCGCCCCCTAATGTACGGGCCGCCACTGTTGTGAACCACTCCACTGTGCCTCATAGGCACAAGTGCTGATCCCTTCCTGCTGCTTCCCAAGACTTCCCTGCCAGTTGTTTAAAGTGCACAAGGTTTTTTACATTCTAGGCATGAAGGTAAAAAAATCTTCTGTGTGCAGTAGCCCCCCCACCCCCCAACACTTTTCTCCGCGGAGTTGCGTTCCTGATTTGCTTTTGGTAGCAGCGGGAGCCATTGGTTCCTGCTGCTGTCAATCACAGCCAGCGAACCAATCAGGAGACGGAGGGGGCGGGGCCAAGATGCGGCTCCGTGTGTGAATGGACACACAGAGCCGCAGCTTTGGAGCGCGCCTGCTTTCTGTGGGGACACCCGGCAGGAGGGAGGGGCCAGCTAGGGGCCCGAGAAGAGGAGGATCCGGGCTGCTTTGTGCAAAACCACTTCACAAAGCAGGCAAGTATAACATGTTTGTTATTTAAAAAAAAAAAAAAACTAGGGTTTAGTAACACTTTAAAGCGGTATTAAACCCACAAGCAAACATTTATTATTTTGCAGCTTACCAATTCTTAGATGGGATGGCTGCATTAGTTTTCTTTTTTTAAGCTTCATTTCTTTTATTTTCACCTGGCGATCCTGCCAGTAAGTGCTGAACAGAACAAGCTCTCCTTCAAATGTATCAGCTACAGTGATGGGACAAACCATTTACCAATGACAGAGGTGCTTATAATGATCATCTTTTATTTACAGTGTGTGTACTTTGTAAAACCTTTATTCCAAAAGGAAAAAAATGTTGCTGTAACTCAGTGGCGGCCCATCCATTAGGGGCGCCCGAGCGCCGCCCCCTCTCTCCACAGCCACAACTCCCATTGCTCTATCCACAGCCGACACCCCCTAATCATGCGTCCGGGCCCTTTCAGGATGCCGGGCACATGAATTACAGCGGCGGGGGTGTTTTATTAAGCACCTGATTAGAGCCAGAGGCTCTAATAGGCTTCAAAAAGGGTGGGCTCCTGGCACAGAGCATTGCGCTACGAGCCCACCCAGGCAAATGAATATTGGCTATTGAAACACTGATCCTCAATCCGGCCAATCAGAAGCAGGTTTGAAAGGGAAAGCTGCTGCAAAAAAGCCTCTGTAATCCCTTATGTAAATCCCGTCCTGCTTCACAAAGCTGGGTGCTGGCTGTGCTTCAAAGTGCGAGAAGAAAAGAAGTCCTGGACTGCCGCACTCCATGCAAAAAACATCTTTATTTGAAAATGGTTAACATCCAAAAAGGCAAACAGAACAAAAGGTGGACAAACCAGGCGTAAAATAGCTACCGCGTTTCACATTCAGAGATGCTTACTCATAGCTACGAGTAAGCATCTCTGAATGTGAAACACGTTAGTATTTTACGCTTGGTTTGTCCACCTTTTGTTCTGTTTGCCTTTTTGGATTTTAACCATTTTTAAATAAAGATGTTTTTTGCATGGAGTGCGGCAGTCCTAGACTTCTTTTCTTCTCGCAATCAGAAGCAGGTCTAAGACCCGTTTTCCGATTGGCCGAAAAGAGAAGAGCCCCAATTGGCCGCCGAGGAGGAGGGAGGAAACGGAAGCCACCGCGATGCCCATGGAGAGCAGGAGAAGGGAAAGCCGTTGCCAAGCAAGGGAGTCCGCCAGTGAAGCCCGGGAGAAGCCCACCATAGATGGGGTAAGTGCACCAGACCCGACCGACCTGGGCGGGTGTTACTGCTTGCCGCACCCCCCAGAAAAAATTACCACCAGCCCCCACTGCTGTAACTGCTTATAAAAAGTGTTCGCTGGCATTCAGCTTCAATTTGTTAGTGTATCTTAATCTGCTACTACATCTGACCCTTCCCTCCTCCTTCATCCAGCGTGGGATCATTCTAATACAGGGAGTGCATTACTGGCCAGATCACCAGTTGAAAACAGAGGGGGGGGGGGGAGCATAAAAAAAAGAAAATGAATGCAGCCATCACATTGAATTAGTAAGCTGCAACTTACAGTATTAAAGTTTTATTTTGAGTCTAATATCGCTTTAAATATGAGATAATTATTTTATTGCTGCCTGCCCTTCTGTGTCAGTGACAACCGTACCCCTTATATTTCTTGTCCTGGTGTCACACAGAAGGGGAGTGAGATAAAATATCCCCAATGGGATCAGAATAAAAAAAAAGACGTCATCTCTTCCTCGTGCAAACAAATTTTAGCTGACATTAGACTTTGAAGATTGAAACCTTTCGGGTTGGGATTTCCATCACAATAGGTGAAGTACCAGAGAAATCATGGAGGATAAGCAGGTTGTAGTCCCCGTAGGTAGATCCGGGGGTCACATGTGGGTTTGGGTCAGCGGAAACAAGAGATAGAAGATTTAGAATTAAGAATTTTATCCGATGCAAACCTGGCAGCCTGTGGCGTCATTGGCAGGGACTATACACAACAGATGACAGTTGGTCAGATCAGGCAACTATCTCGTGCCTATGGCCAGTATCAGACAGAGGCCGGCTGGCAGACAACAAGCCTGAGGGGGGGATCACAATATGTCTGCACTTTGGCCAGCCCCTGTCTGTGGCAAGCTTAGTGAAAAAGGAGACAGATAAGACTATTAGCTGGAATGGACTCATTCATTCTAATGTTACCAATTCATTTGCAAAACAGAAAAAGTGGTGTTAGGTTGTTGCCAGTAATTAAAAGTGTAAGGAGTCACCAATACCTACTGTGTTGTGTGACCATGTACTTTATAAGCTAAAGTATCACATTGAGGCTGGGTTCACACCTATGTAAATTGGATACGGGTTTCCCCGCATCCAGTTCACATAGCAGGAGAATGTGACCGAAACTCTATGGAGCCGGTTCACATATCTCCGGGGCGGGCTGCGGAGCGCACTGCACAGAAAAACGCTGTGCATCTTTAGCTCAGTTTCGGGGCCGAATCCAGGCAAATATTAGGCTCTGATTCGTCCCTGAACCAGAGAATGGGGACGCACAGCGTTCCTGTGCGATCCGCAGCCGGTTCTAGTGTGAACTGTGCCTAGAGCTGAATTCCAGTTATGGCAATTTTTACATAGTTACATTGGACCAATATAAATATGCATATACCATAGTTATGGGATCCCCGTGGAAGATGAAAACCACGCTAATAGGCACGCACCGATACTACAGTGATGGAAAGAGAAAGGGGGATCCCTTGTACGCTTGTCAACATCCATATTCTAGGAACATGTAAAAAAAACATCCCCCCCCCCCCCATTAAGTGGGACGTTTTGAGCAAATTTGATAGTACTAATAGTTACAAAATATTCTTTTTTGTAATTACATTATAAAAGTGATAAAAATTTTAAAACTGCAAATTCCAATGTATCAATACAGTAATGTTACAATAATAAACTCAGTACAAAAATTGCAATACTCTCAAACTTAGTTTTCAGAGACTCTACATGAGTACCCAACGCGTTTCAGAGACAGTAGCTCCTTCCTCAGGGAAAACTCTGCAGACAGTAATGATCAATGACAATATGATCTGTGGTAGAACTGAAAATGCATATTTAAGAACATACAAAACATAGCATATGCGATGATATGTAATGCTATTGCAAACTTTGGCATCAAAACCTGGAAGGTGACTGGTTTCTATGCAGATTTGCACCAGATTTTGCACTCTTAGTAGATAACCCCCACGCAATCTGATTCTTTGCTATAGGTAATGCTACTATTTTGCTTTATTTTCATAAATTGTCCCCATGCTGTAGATTATAAGACTCACACTTTCCATAATGTAATAATTTTACACACGGTAGAAAAAGAAAAAAGAAGAAAGAAGAAAGAAGAAAGAAGAAAGAAGAAAGAAGAAAGAAGAAAGAAGAAAGAAGAAAGAAGAAAGAAGAAGGAAGAAGAAAGAAGAAGAAAAAAAAAATATATATATATTTCCTGGACCTCCCCATGTCAGCCTACTATGGGTCAGCTCCGCCCCCTCTGACCCCTCCAGGACCACCTCTTTTCTAGTCCATAAAAGGGCGACTGTCTGCCCACACCAGTGTTCTTTTTTCGTCCTTGCTCTGGACGCCTTTTAAAGTTTATTTATTTATTTTCTCCTCTCTTCTCCATCCATGCATCCTGTCGGGTTCAGCCTCTCCCGATTCAGAAGACCCCCCCATATAGGCTGTAAATCTCCTGAGGAGGTGGGTACTGGGATTGTATGGTACAGTATAAATGACTGTGTATTACTGGCAAAGGTCACTGGCAGTATAAATGACTGTATATACCTTCGTTAGGCAGGTGCTGGCACTCTCTCCTTCCATGATTTTGTGTGTTCATGGTTTGGCTCGCTGGGTCTTGTAGTTCACCTCCTCCACATGTACTCCTTTCAGGAAGCTCAGAGTTGTGCAGGTGAGGTCAGAGGTAGCTTCCTCTTTGGGTTGTCTAGCAAACACCAGAATGCTCACTGCTGATTGCAGCAGCCTCTGTCCTCTAGGCTGATCAATCTGCTACTCTGCTCTGGTAAGCCTCCTTCTAGGTACTTTTCTACTGTGTTACTTGTCTGCCAGAGTATTTTTATTATCCTGTACCTTCTAGGACTGGGGAATTTTGCCTGCCTAGCTGCCTTAAAGCACTGAAGATTTGGATGGAGAAGTTTATTTTAATTGTATTTATTTTTTTTAAAAAGAGAGCACATCCTCTGTGTTTTACAGAGAGAAGGGCCCACTGCGAGATAAACTCCCGCAAAGAGGTTCCAAATCAGCATTCCAGCCTCAAAAGAGTAAAGAAGGGACTAGACTTGACAAATCGCAGAGTCGCATGCAGCTGGATAGATGCCTGTTGTCACAGCATTCCAGATCTCCCTCGCTCTTACCTCACTTTAGCCAAGAGAGATCAAGACATCAGACGGCTCAGGACAATGCTGCGAAAGCACTCCAGGTTAAATCCTACATTAAGCACGCAGTCAAGGAAGGGTTAAAGAGTGTTTCAAGGAATCCTGCTCATCCTGCTGTATCTTCACCATCTGCAGATTCAGATCATGTGTTTTCAGTGCGTTTTAACTCTGAAGCAGATAGCGATTCGGATCCATCTGAGGCTGAGATGGTCTCAGAATCGCAATCGTTTGATTTTTGCACTGGTTCCCCCCTTGGTGGAGGCTGTTAAGGAAAGAATTATCGCCTCCAAAGAAACAGCAAAGATACTACCCATATTTAAAGACATTGTTACCCTCTTTCCCATTTCATTTCTGAAATTAAAAAAGTACCGTATTTATCGGCGTATAACACGCACCGTGTATAACACGCACCCCAAGTTTAGGAGGGAATTTTAAGGAAAAAAAACTTTTAGGAGGGAAGTTTAAGGGAAAAAAGCTTACATTTAAATGCCCATCATTGCAGCCTTCTCAGTGCAGCCTTGCCCCAGTGCAGCCTTGTCAGTGCAGCCTTCCCCAGTGTCCAGTGCAGCCTTGTCAGTGCAGCCTTCCCCAGTGCAGCCTTGTCAGTGCAGCCTTCCCCAGTGTCCAGTGCAGCCTTGTCAGTGCAGCCTTATCCCAGTGCAGCCTTGCAGCTCGCAGTTTGAAAATGGCGCCGCTCCCCTGCGATCCTGTGATCCTGAGCTTCAAAATCTCCGACCGCGATTTTGAAAATGGCGCCGAAATACACAGAGCCGGTCCTCGGCTCTTCTCGGCGGCTCTCGTTCCCTTTCGGCTCCACTCGTAGTCCCGCCCGGGATGGGCGTGACTGTGAGCGGAGCTAGCCGGGTACACTCGGCTAGGTTCGGGCGGCGCTCGAGTGAAGCCGAAAGTGGCCGAGAAGAGCCGAGGACCGGCTCTGTGTATTTCGGCGCCGGCTGCGCCATTTTCAAATCGCGGTCGGCGATTTTGAAGCTCAGGATCGCAGGGGATCAGCGTAAAACACGCACCCGCGATTTTCCCCCTGATTTTAAGGGGAAAAAAGTGCGTGTTATACGCCGATAAATACGGTAATTGACGATGAGTGTGGGGGGGGGGGGCCTGAGAAGACGCTCAATGTGCATAATGGAGTATCGAAGCTGTACCCCTTGGGACACTACGCCTAAGGTGGATGCCTCATTATGTATATTCGCCCGCCACATTACGCTTCCGCTGGAGTATTCGGTCTCTTTTAGGGATCCTATGGCTCGCAAAATAAACGCAGACCTAAGAGGTTGTATAGTTTGGACAGCAGCCTGCAGACCGGCGGTAGCACTCACTCCTGTGGCAGCAGCGCTTTGGCTGGGTTCGCACCTGTGCGTTTTTTGGTGCTTTTTGCAGATTTGCACTACCGTCCGTTCATCATGGTCTCCTATGGAACACGTTCTGTGGTGCGGTTCTGCGGAATGCGCTGGGAGTGCATGGGTCTGAATCCAGCCTTAGAGTGTGGGTAGCGGAGCTGGTGAATGGATGTTTGGATGAAAGTCTGGGAAGTGGCAGTTCTTCTCCTTTGCAGACTGCTGTAGAGTTTGTGGCTGAAGTGGCTGTTGACCAGGTCAAGATGACAGCAAAGATAATGGCTCTTTAAGACACAGCAGCCCTTTCGGTTTAACAAGAGATCCAAAGAAGGATTTAGAGAGGCCAGTGCTTACAGACAGTTTTTCAGACAGTGGAAGGGAGCTGGTTCAACCTTTCAGAAACCTTCCAAGCCCAGGGCCAACAAAGCTCCTGGGGCTCTTTCCACTGCTGCTTCCCCAGAGCCGTGCAATTTACACTGCGACTTTGCTGTGCGATATGTGATGCGATGTCATTCGACCTCTGAAAACCATGTGAGAACAAATCGCACAGATGTCGGAACAAAGTAGTGCAAAAACCTTTTTTGGAGTCGCTGCGACCTAAGTCGCACCAATTAGAATGGGGACCATTGAAGTACATGGGTTTTGACTTGTCATGCGACTTCGCATGTGTCAGGTCGCACAACAACTCGCAGTAGTGGAGACAGAGCCTAAGGCTTCAAATAAGTCCTTCTGAAGCTGTCTCTGCTTAACCCTCTTAAGTAGGAGCAAGACTAGCCCAATTCAGGGGAGGTTTGGGCGGACAAATTACATGATGCCTGGATTGTAGCCGTCATTCGATCACATTATCGTCTCGAGTTCAGAGCAAGGCCCCCTGAGACCTTGTTCATAGAAACTGGACTTCCTACGGATTTGGAAAGGAGGCAATGTTTGCAAGGATATATAGGGGAGCTGTTGGCAGCAAGGGCCATCCTTCCGGTTCCACGGCACGAATTGGGTCAAAGAGTATGTTCCCCCTCTGTTTTTGGTCCCAGAGGCTTCAGGGGGTTTCGGACCAGTTTTTGACCTCAAAGTCCTGAATTCTTACATGAAGGTTCCACCATTCAAAATGGAGTCATTGGAAACTATCGTTTCGGTTGTGGAGTCAGGAGACTGGATGGTTTCCATCGATCTGGCGGATGCGTATCTTCATGTCTCTATAGATGCATCTCACCATCGCATTCTCAGGCCTTCCGTGTAAAGGCTTTCATTTTCATTTTTAATCTCTCCCATTCGGTCTCTGCACGACTTCGAGAATGTTTGTTTGTTTTTTTAAAGCTACTGTCTGCTGACGTTGCGACTCTCAGGGTCAAGGGAGTGCAAATATTTCATTATCTAGATGACATGCTACTTCTGGGTCCGTCAAATGAGCTCGTTCTAGTTCATGTGAATTCACCTTCAAAACACTAACTTGTTTCGGTTGGTTGATCAACTTTCGGAAGAGCCAGATGCATCTGACCCAAAATGTTGGAGTATTTAGGAGTACAATTCAACACGGATCGGGGTTTCTCTTCCTCAGAGGAAAGTCCAGGGGATCCAGTCTCAGACAAAGCAGTGATGGCCAGGCCTTCTATGATGCTGAAGGAATCCATGCAGTATCTGGGGGTTTTATCAGCCACAGGTCCAGTAGTCCCGTGGGTCAGGTGGCGCAATAGGAGGTTTCAATGCAACTTTCTTCTTCAGTGGGATCATCTGCCAATTCCGATAATCTGGCCCCTGGTTGGTGGTCAGTAGCTCACAATCTTTCCAGCGGAGTTCTGTTGAAGGCCTCAGAACCAACAGTGGTGTTGACCAATGGCAGTCTGGCAGGCTGCAGGGCACACTGCCTGGGATAGCAGGTTCAAGGCCAATGGTACCTTTGTGGGGCAAAGAGTTCAAATTTTCTGGGATTGGATGCTGTCAGACGCGCTCTTAGTGTTCCAACCTATGCTGCGAGGTCGAGCTGTCAAGATTCTTTTGGACAACAAAACTACGGTGGCTTATGTGTCTCATCAAGGGGGCACAAGAAGTCACCCTCTCCTTAAGGTGGCATGTCAATCTTCCTCTGCACAGAGAAGAATCTTGGCTCTCTTACAGCATCTTAATTCCCAGGGCCTGGCAATGTTTTAGCAGATCGCTTGAGTCGAGGCTTTGGGGATCACAACAAATGGGGCCTCAACCCCAAGTACCTACGCAAGATCTTCAGGGTCTGGGGGACGCCTTCGATAGATCCTATGGCATTGGAGAATTGTCAACTGCCTTGCTTCTTCACCCGGACCTAGCATCCACAGGCATTGGGTCAGGGTGCTCTGTCCAGGTCTTGGAACTTCCCCTTTGTGTATGTGTTCCCGCCGCTTCCATTGGCTCTCAAAATCCTGCTGAAGATTCAGCGAGAAAGGGTCACAGCAATAGTAGTCCTACCTTACTGGCTCAGGGAGCTGTGGTTCCCTCTGGCTTGGAGGATAAAGTTGGGCTCACCAATCCCTCTGCCTCCTTGTCAAAATCTCCTTCTGCAGAGTGGGGCCTGACACCCGAACCGCAGGAGGATAAAGTTAATGACATTATTACAGGATCGTCCGAACGAATGTAACCTATCACCGGATCTGGAATACTACGGAAAGGGGTTGGGACCTTTGGATCTCCTTCAGTATCTAACATTTTGGAGTTTCTGCAGGGTAGTCTCCAAGGGTTAGCTTATAATTCCCTGAAGGGTCAAATCCCTGCCTTGTCGGCTATGTCGTGTACAAGATATGCTCTACATCCGTTGGTGATCTGAGTTTTTTTTTTTTTTTTTTTAGGGGCAGCCATAGAAATCAGACTTCCATTGAAATCGTTTTTTCCAAAAGAGGACTTAACACTAGTCTTGGGAACATTCCTGATTCCTCCGTTTGATCAAGCTTTCTCTTGTTCATTATTTCTTTTAACAGTTTTGTTTTTTACTAGCCGTGGCCTCGGCCAGAAGAGACTCCGAGTTGTGCGCCTTCTCATCTAAAGAACCATATTGTTTGGTGCTCCCAGACAAGATAGTCCTTAGGCCGATACCGAGCTTTCTACCTAAGGTGGCCACATAATTTCGTATGAACTGGGAGGTCATTCTCCCAGCCTTTCCGGCGGATACAGCTGATGATGAGTGGAGTAGGTTAGACCTGGTCTCTGCGGTTTCAACCTACCTGAAATGGACTAAAAGCTTTGGCAAACAAGATCAGCTGTAGGTTTTCCCAATGGGGCCTAAAAAGGGTATGCCAGCAACATCCAGAGTTGTGTCTTCCTGGTTTGTCAAGACCATGCATATTGCATGCAAAACGCTGGGCCTTCCTCCTCCTTCAGAGATCAAAGCACACTCGACGAGGGCTATGGCAGCATCCTGGGCATATGCGAAGGTCGCCCCTGAGGTAGTTTGCCGAGCAGCAAGCTGGAGCGTGCCCAATACCTTTTTATTAAGCATTACAAGCTTAATATGGCTTGTCCACCTGAGGAAACTTTTGGCTTTACAGTATTACGGCGGCTGTTGCCCATTAAAAATTTTGAGTAGCACTGCATTGAGGGTTTGGCTTATTTTTTATTTTTTGTCTTCCCTCCCTTATTAATATTGCTTGGTACCATCCCATAGTAGGCCGACATGGGGAGGTCCAGGAATAAGGAAAATTGTTGTCCATACTTACCGTAATTTTCCTTTCCTGGATCCTCCCCATGTCAGCCGGAGGATTCCCACCCAGTTTATCCGTCACGAGGCGGGGTTTTTTTTTTTTTTTTTTTTTGAACACTGGTGTGGGCAGACAGCTGACCTTTTATGGGCTAGAAAAGAGGTGGACCTGGAGGGGTCAGAGGGCGCGGAGCTGACCCATAGTAGGCTGACATGGGGAGGATCCAGGGAAGGAAAATTACGGTAAGTATAGACAATAATTTTCCTTAATATGTGATGTGATGGTGCATCCATCAAGAAGTAAATAATTTTTGCATCAATTTGGATACCACATCTCCTTCTTTGTATGTAAGATTTTGGTGGAATATTGGGAGCCCGTCTCTGTGGAAATCCAGTGTTCAAGATTACAATTTGTGAGTAACAAGTTTGACTCACCCTTTACCCTTTTCTATTATAGATAGATTATATTTATATATATATATATATATATATATATATATATATATATATATATATATATATATATATATATATATATATATATATATATATATATATATATATATATATATATAAAATCTATCTATATCTATATCACAATGAACCTATACTGAAGGGCATGTCCATGGTCTGCAGGAAATGTCATTCTTGTATGTGTGCGCTGTAAAATATTTTGTATTGCAGGGTCTGAGAGACAGACACCATTGTGTTCTTTGTAAATGATACAGCTACGTACATTTGCTTGGAATTATACTGTATGTCTGTTACTCTTAAGCCACGTACACACGAGCAGAATGTCCGACAGAAAAAGTCAGACGGAAGCTTTTTATCATATATATTCCGATCGTGTGTGTGCCTTATCAGACTGTTTTTTTTTCTTTGAAAATTCTGACGGGCCTAGAAATAGAACATGCTCTAAATATTTCCGACGGAACCAATTCCTATCTGGAAAACCGCTCGTCTGTATGCTGTTCTGATGGACCAAAAACGACGCAATGCTCTGAAGCAAGTACGAGACGGAAGCTACTGGCTATTGAATTTCCTTTTTCTAGTCCCGTCGTACGTGTTGTACGTCACCGCGTTCGGGACGGTCGGACTTTGGTTTGACCGTGTGTAGGCAAGACCGCCTGAATGGAATTCCGTTGGAGTTCCGTCGGAGAAACCTTCGGAGTTTATTCCGACGGCGAAATCGGTCGTGTGTACAGGGCATAAGGGGTCTATTTAAAAAATGCTGTCAGAAACGTGCAAGCTGAATAAAACGTTGCTTTATGTTCTCTAATATATGAATTCCCATATCATCAGCTCCATCTAGTGGCCAACATGTGCTATATTTTCTCATTGAGGCATTTCAGAAAACTATACTGCATTTTGGCCACAAGGTGGAGCTGATGATACAAGAAGTAATCTAAAGAAAATTAAAAAAATATTGAAACCAAAAGGCAAAAAGCAGATTTTGCTTGTATATTTGTTCTTTTTTTTTATCTGAATAAAAATTCTAAAAAACCTAAATAAGCTGCAGATGTTGAAAACTGGAAAAACATATATTTTGTTTATGGCACAACAGCCAACTCTCTACTGAAAAGTGATTTTGCAATATCCTGAGAATATCCTTTTAGTGCT
The DNA here is from genome assembly GCF_042186555.1 of Aquarana catesbeiana. NCBI lineage: Eukaryota > Metazoa > Chordata > Amphibia > Anura > Ranidae > Aquarana > Aquarana catesbeiana. The sequence goes on from NC_133334.1 coordinate 21,164,964, forward strand.
AAGCACCAGTTAAAGAGGAACTGAGCTTCACGAATTGAAAGAGCTAATTAATTCATTTTTAATATTGAGAGCAAACTCCCTCATCCATGTTTTATTTTGGTAAACTTTGAAAAACACCACCCCTAACATTTCTCGCTGCAGCCATCTTGAGTAAGGGCAGACGATTCATGTAGCATTCACTTCCTGGAATCCATCTGTCCTTAGCTCAGGTGTTTCATCAGGTTAGGCGACCCGTCAGAATCTGTAACGGAAGTGATGGTCCGTCGCCGCCACCTTGCTACACCCCGCACTCCTCCACAGTAACAATATAGTGAGAAGGCAGTGTTTCGTCACATATGGCGACCCATCACATTTGGCTACCCGCTGGACTGCGCATGCGCGACGCCGCCGTATGCGTTCCAACACTGTGGCGATCTGCGCTTGCACAGAATTTTGTGGCCACACCCCTAAGTCCAGGTTCAAGCCCCACCATCCAAGTGGACATAGAGGTAGATTATAATTATGCCGAGCGAAGCGTGGCGAGGGGCCCTGTGGCAAAGTGGTGTCTTACAACCGTGTTGGAACGCATATGGCGGCGTCGCGCATGCGCATCCCAGCGGGTAGCCAAATGTGATGGGTCGTCATATCTGAAACAGCGACAAGCGGACATCTTGGTACACCCACTGGAGTCTTGCATTTCACACTTATTTTTAACAGTAAACGAAGCTTATATGGTGAAATACAGTATTTAGAAATCCGTTGGACTGTTTACATGTTGAATTATAAAAGCAGCGGTGTTCTGTCAGATTTGCAAACCTGTGAGATCAGCAGGCTTGCCGCTGCTTTCAAAATTCAACATCCAAACAGTCAGACGGATTTCCAAATACTGTGTTTTACCATATAAGCTCCGTTTACGGTTAAAAATAAGTGTGATATGCAAGACTCCGGTGGGTGTAACAAGATGTCCGCTTGCCGCCTTCTCACTGTATCGTTACTGTGGAGGAGTGCGGGGTGTAGCAAGATGGCGGCGACGGAACGTCACTTCCCTTACAAATTCTGACGGGTCGCCTAATCTGACGAAACACAGGCATGCAGGCAGGAGGGTGTGCTTAGCTGATAAAGCCCCTCCTCCCATGAACACTCCTGGGATGTGTAGCATAATTTTATCCTAGACCAGAAGCCAGGAAGAGACTGAAGAAATGTAAAAGGTCAAAACAAGTAAATACAATATATCTTCTTAACTATTTACCAATGCTAGCAACATAATAATTAAAATAGTTCATGTTGACTGAGAGAGTGAAGTTCTGCTTTGAAAAAAAAAACAACTATACTTTCAACAAGCATTGCCATCATTGCGTTGGGTCCCCTTATAAAGGGAAAACTAATACAGCCGCCTCTAATCCTTCAAGGGAGCAAATTTCAGAGCCAGGCTCGGCCATTGTGTTTATAGCAAACATAAGCCAGAGATAAAAGTGCTGTGACGTGTAATGAGACTCTCTTGGATAACATAACACATTTTGCTGGCTCTGTCAGTATGCGGATTTGTTTTATATTTCTATAGTACATTCAGTCTGATTGCAGCCACGTTGAATGATTATCTGCAGTGCCTGTGCACATAGCACTGTCTAGGGATTCCGGCTCTGCTGCTTTGCGCTATAGTTATGTAACATTGCTATAACAGTCAGCATGACACAGTATGTAAAATGATCTACATAAAATTCTATAAAAGTAGCTAAAAACAAAAATGTAACTTAACCGCTTAAAAATGTAACTAACCCAATACCGGGCATTTTACCCCCTTCCTGCCCAGGCCAATTTTCAGTTTTCAGCAAGTGGAACCCAGGGAAATGAGACACATTCTCCATAGTGTAAATCCGTATAAACAGTTTATTAAGATGAAAGATAATTGCACTTACATGGGAAAGTACGATTAAAAGCATGTATCATAGAACAGCCGGCCTGCATACACCCGTTCACAGTGGGATAGAAACGATGACGTCAGCGCGTCTGCCTTCCGACGTACGTTTCGTCCTATTGGATGTTGTTCCTATGACAACGTCCAACAAAGAAAAGGTTCCTATGACAACGTCCAATAGGACGAAACGTACGTCGGAAGGCAGACGCGTTGACGTCATCGTTTCTATCCCACTGTGAACGGGTGTATGCAGGCCGGCCGGCTGTTCTATGATACATGCTTTTAATCGTACTTTCCCATGTAAGTGCAATTATCTTTCATTTTAATAAACTGTTTATACGGATTTACACTATGGAGAATGTGTCTCTCATTTCCCTGGGTTCCACTTGCTAACCTTTGGTGTCTTCGGATGGAGAGTTCCGGTTGTCCTTCCCCTGTGATAAGACCGATGGTGGTGTCCTTGCTGAGTGGATTTCTAATATAAGCTGGGTTAAAGCTTACTTCTGGTAAGCGTGCATCGTTATAGGTGGTGGATTTTTTTCACCGGGTGCTTGCTGATTAATTTTTCAATCACCATTTGTGGATTCATTTACTCTGAGGACTTTTATATTAGAGTCACCACTATTCACTTATTTATTTATTGGTTATTTTTATTTTTATTAATTTAATGTCACTTATGATTTTTAAGATCACTATCTAGGTTAGAATACATATTGTGTTTTTTTCGATTTGTTATACTTTGTGAGATTATTTCTATGAATTTTCTAAATTGTGATTCTCCACAATCTTAAATCTATCAATTTATTTTATTTTTTTTAGCACGGTTCTGTTGATTTTAATTTGTTATTTTGGTACCTACTAATTAGAACTGCAGCTTTGGGTATTGGGAAGCGCAGTAATGTTTGTACTTTTCAGTTTTCAGGGCTGTCACACTTTGAATGACAATTGCGCGGTCATGCAACATTGTACACATATGACATTTTTAGCATTCCCCCCCCCCACAAATAGAGCTTTCTTTTGGTGGT